>NC_056741.1:1068573636-1068891136 GCF_019279795.1 Protopterus annectens | reverse complement strand
ACTTTCCTAGTCAGTGCTGTTGTCTGTACCTTACAAGTCTTACTACACTACTCTATAGCCTTAGTTTGGACAGTGATATGGCTGTCATCATCGTTACACATGAACTGGGTTTACCTGCAGGATACACCTCTTACCTGATATACATGTAGAGAGAATGTTTGTTAACACTAATTAACTGTTTCTACACATACTCCCAGATTCCGGGTTGATGTTGTGCACATAGCTATCCAACTCTTTCTGCACATACTCTGGCCATGTGTTGACCACATACTGGTGTGCCGGGGCATATCTAGAATTTTGCCCTCTTCCACCTTTAGTGACCTGACACACACATATACATGCTTTCCTACACAGTTATATTATGTAGCACAGTGTGGGTGACAGTGATCAGTGATACTTTATTATTCAGAGAAACGGCAACACTCACAATCCCCTACAAAACCAGAGTGAACAGTACCAGTATAGGTTATAATGGTCTGTATTTCTAAGCACAGTGTTCGTATCCGACATACCTGGGGGAGCAATCTTTGTTAGCACTACCTGACTGTTGCCACACAAACCTCCAGATTACACATTAGTATTATTCACATACATCTCACTCTGTTACTGTACACACTCTGGTCACAGCTTGACAACATGGGAGAGTTAATAGGACATACTTGAAATATTACTCTCCTAATAGTTTTGGGGTTGCTACAGTGATGGGTTTGTTCTCATAGATGTTTGACAATCACTTATATTCCCTATTTGCTGGCTAAGCATCTGGGATCATCCCACAAACTTACCAGGGGGACAGGCAGCAGATATAGGCCCATATACTGGACATTCTGGCCTCATATGTACAGTTGTGGGGTATGATTCTGTATGCTGCCTACATCCACTCCCAGGATTCAGACCATGGCTGTGTCTGCTACAACTTAAACACTGTCCATCACAGTTGTGTCTGCTATATACATATTGCTGTGTGGGTGACAGTGATGTGTAATAACTTATTATTCAGAGCAACTGCATCAGTCACAATGCCATACAATACCAATGTAAACAGTACCAGTACAGGGTATCATTCTTGTATTTCTGGGCACAGTGTTGGTATCTGGAAGAACTGTGGGAGAAATGTTTGTTAGCACTACATGAATGTTCCCACACACAGTACCAGATTCCACATTACTATTTTGCACATACATCTCACTCTGTTACTGTACACACTCTGACCACAGCTTGACAAGTTAGGGTGTGAATGGGACATATGTGGCTTCTTAGTCTCATAAGGTTTTGGGGAGTTACAAGTGTGCCAGCTTAGTTCTCATAGATGTGTGTCAAACAGTTGTATTTCCTGTTTGCTGCCTATACGTCTGGGGTAATCCCACTGATTTCCCAAGAGGACAGGTTGACAGGCAACAGATATGGGCCACTTTACTGGACATTCTGGACATATCTCTACAGTTGTGGGGTATGATGCTGTATGCAGATTACTACCACTGGCAGGATTCGAACCATGGCTGTATGTGCTAAACAAAACAACAGTTCACATTTCAGTTGCATGTGCTATTTGGGTTTTGTTATCTGCCTTTTCCTTGCTTTCTGTCTATGTGTCTCTCAGTTGTACTAAATGGCTTCTGGAGATTACACCAGTCATACACAGGCATTCCTGCACATTCTATTTATGGTGCACAGTGTGGGTAACAGTGCTTAATACAACAGTACTATTACGTGATTGCAAGTCTACATTACCATATGATACCAAATTATACACATGCAGTCCAGCAGTTAGAACTTTATTGTTAGACCATTACGCTTTATTTGCATGCAAACTATATGAGACTCTTCCTGCCATATTCTCCGGTGTATGCAGTACTTGCCTTGAACAATACAGGTTTTATACAGGCAATTAATTTACGACTACTTTTAGTTTTATTTCCTATGCAGTAAATGCATGAGTATTACTGACCTGCCTCACGTTGCAACCTTGCCAGGTGACTGATGTGGGTCTGCCGGTTCGCGACCCACTCCATTGCAGCTGTGGGGGATATAAGAGGAATATTTAGCCATACCTATCCACAATATACCTGAGCTGGCAATTATTACACACATAGTGGGGTGATACTTACACACAGCTGGAACATCCCCTGCCACTCTAGCCTTTTGGATCCACTGGTCCAAGAGGTCCTCCTTACACCACTTCAGGTTGGCATAGTGATGCCTGATCTGCTCACTAGTTCGGGGTATGCCAGTGGCACTGGTGAGGTCATGGGTGAGATGGTCCCAGGCCTCCACCTTATATTAGAAGCCCTGGTACTGGCCCTGCAGCAATCTCTGATCATGGTCTTTGACAATGAGTCCTGCCATGACTCTGGACTCCTGGATGCACCAGCACTGTGCCCAAAAGCACACACCTTCTCCCCTTACTGCCATTGTGCCTGCAAGGGGAAGCTACAACCAGTTATGAGATGTATTCCCGCCTCTTGGGTTTAAGTAGGGACGATTTGCCTCACTTTTCCATGATTGGCCGGTTTTGAAAAGGCTAGGCTATGGGCAAACCTGCTTACCTAGGGTTGGCATTGTTTAAAGGAGGTATAACACTGGGCACATTGAGTTAGTTGGCCTACACATTGCTTAAACCTCCTAAGCTGGCCTGTGTAATGCTTAGCGTTGTTTACATTAGACTTTGCATTATAATTCTTTTTTGGCATTAAGTTATTATTCATTACACCTTATATGTATATCTGGTATCCATGATTCATGTGTACGCACACTGTATGGTGTCCTTGTGTTTTATTGGGGACTTCAACACTCTATTACAATTACACCTGACTTCTGGGCTTACTGCTTTACTCCAGTTCACATATTTATGTTATGTAGTAGGTTAAGGCACATATGTCTGTATACTGATTCCTTTCACAGGTTCAGTTTGGTTTTACTATAGTGAAGACTTGTTTGCTGATACCTCATTCTTCTGTAATGTTGTGATGGCTTGCTGGTTTACTACTGTGACTATAGTGTATAGTGTCCTGGGTTCAAGACCTGCAAGGCTGCTTGTTTTGTTGATGGACAAAGCAAAGGCCATTGGATACAGAGTGACTAAGGCAGGTTTGAGCATTTGTAAGCAGGTTTGCACTGGTTTGCACTAGGGTAAGCAATGCTAACCTCTGGTTACATATGCTTACACAGAGTTAGCTTCAGAATTGCTTAACCTGTGTGCGCATTGCTTACTCCTGCACAAAAGGGCTTAAACCCACTTACTAGTGGTTAAATATGCTTACTACTGCTTATTGGTGCTTAAACGTACTGGTGCTTTATTCATTATGACACTGACACCTCACATGTGCATTTACTGCAGTACTCCAGTTCATAAATATATGTTATTTAGTGGGTTATGCAACAAAAATATTGGTCATAATGAGCTTTGCCATGGAAAATGGAATGTGCTGCAGTGGGACTCGAACTGGGAATGCCTGCTCGTAAGGCAAGTGCTCTGACCACTACACTATTGCTATGCTGCTTCATTTGCATATATCTTCCTTGTTATCCTCTTTAGCCATTTAAGCTGCATTAACCGTAGCTAAGCGATGGGCACACCCGCGCACCTACAGTTAGCTTTAATCAGATATTTAAACAAAAAAATAAAGGTTTGTTCATTTTATTTGTATTTACTTGCTGTTGTACACCAGGGGGAATGTTGATGGGGATATGCGGACACCATTGAGTGGCCTTGCTCATTTCTTGGCCTTTCTGCTGTTCTTCATTGCGGGGGCGTGTATATTCTGAGAGCTCTTTTCTCAGACACGCCCCCTGCACTCCTACACATTCCATGTAGGATTAGGAGCTAGGGCAGAGCACCCCATTAATATGCATGGTGCGCTGCCATCCTGCTCCTAAATGGCTGCCTCCATGCAGGACTAAGCTAGTCCTGCACGGAGGAATAGTAAATCCAGGGGATTGTAACATGCATTTATATTTTCCTTGAAAACCACTTTCGGATTGATGGAAATATTATGTATGTCAGTCTGAATTTAAATACAACCCTTTTAATGATTTGCATTGGCAACAGTGATGAATGCTGATCAATGTATGGCATTAAGCAAATTTATGCTTTGAAAATGATATATCAGAGAGAAATGCAAGCATTTTGTTCTTCTAGGTTGCATTTACACAGGAGTCTGAATGCGAAAAGGGGCTGAGTAGATGTAAGGCCTGTTGCTTTCCATAATATTATGATGGAGAGACAGACAGACAGCACCATTGTGATATCTGAACCTGCATTCTCCTAACAGTTATTTTGTCAATATATTTGTTATTGTTTAAGATGCAGTAAGGGAGTGTCCAGCACCTCCATAACTCAACATCTGACTTCTCACCATACTGTCTTGTTATATGTGTATCTCACAGTACTGTCTTGGTATATGTGTATGTCACCATACTGTCTTGTTATATGTGTAGCTCACCATACTGTCTTGTTATATGGGTAGTGGCACTGTTGGGGAAAGTTTTTTTCATACGGTAATGTGTATGGTTGACGTTAGGGGTAGCAGCAGGGTTAAAGTTAACACATATGAGTAAGTGGGACAAGTGTGAACTGTGAAGCGTATCACATCTTTTAAAGCTATTACAACTTCCCATCTCTGTTTTATGATGGCTGATGTGTGCACTGTAGCACAAGACTAGACCATAATAGCTCAGAAACATGGATAACAAAAGTAGTTATGTACTTCTGTGACATTAGAGAAGTGTATGACAAGTTTAACTTTTCATAGATTTTGAAGCATAATCATTCCATGTACTTCAAAGTAATTTTACCACAGCTGGATAGAAAATGTCTGGGAGATCTAGGTGACAGGCATCTTAAGAATAGTAACTTCAGATATAAGTAACTTGAAGGAAACTTTGTTCAAACTGTAATGCAGATTGTGAATATGTGCTTAAATTGGCAGATTAATTCTAAAATGTATATTTTCTTCTAACATCATTATTAGGTATGATAGTTTTACAAAAGCTGTTGTCTGTTAGTCTGATTATTTGAAAAAAATAGTCTCTGTCTGGTAGGAATATACAACAAACCTATAGAGCAGCACTGGAATTGTAAAATGAAATATCTGAAAAAGCAGACAACTATATAACAGAATAAATATATGTGTTCAGGAAAATAAACTGTTATGTTTGCAGTTGCTTTGACCTTTAACATGTGTCCATGATAGTATAGTAAGTAATACTAAAGGGAAGCGGAACATAATAGATTCTGTTAAGAAGCAGGCAATTAAGCAGAAAGTGCATTCAGTTAGGAAGAAGTGCATTACATAGCTGAACTGTACAAAAGTTCTGTAAGACACACAGTATGTTAGTACAATACATAATGTATTAACAGTGGAGCAGTAAAGTCAACTTATGCCGTTCAGCATACCTGTATTTTTCTGACTGTGTAACACAGACTGTACCAAATTGTAGAGAATGTAGTTAAACAAACTGTAGGCTTGTGAGCTTTTTTGTTACTTTGAAGTGCATAGACAACTGAAAGTGTGGTAAACCAGTTGTATGTAGTTTTGGATATTGTGTGTCTTGGGCTGTCTTGAACTCTTATAGGGCAGTAGTATTCCACAGCATGTAGAGGGACTGCTGATACTGTGTTGTATTTTAAGGGGGTGGGGTGCTGCAGTCCTGAGTATGTCCTCCTTTTCATGAGATGCCTAGTAAGTGTGAACCTGTTTACAGTTTGCCATCCATTCCCTATTGCAGTATTACCAGCTTACCATTTTTATAATGTAACATGGGCAATTTATTCTTCAAGGGCAGCAAGCATTGAATTTGTAGATGAAACACTGAAATATAGTTGTTTACTAGCAGGAACCTTTTCATTAGTTAGAGATCTCTTTAATGTGGAATTATTCTTTTTTTACTCAGATAATTTTTATTTTAGATATGAAATAAACAACAAATGAATACTTAATACAATGTACTATCATATTACTTAATAAATTAACTATATGCAAATTTACATTCAGTCTGACATATGAAAAATGAATGATAACTTATACAGAAGTAGATAAATTAATCTTAAGAAATAATTATTTCAAGAGGAAGTTAGATCCATTTGTAAAGTGTCAATCAATGTTAAAACGTTTTTTCAAGGATTATTAGATAATGGCATAGGAAACATTCTTAATTCCTTGGTTTTAACTTTCATTAAGGCTGTCCTCTTGAATAAACACAGAAAATCTTCTCTGTTAGGTACTATGATAGAATTCCATCTCTTTGTTATGCATTTCCTAGCAATAGCTAGTCTTGTCCAAAGTAAATAGAGGTTAGTTCTATTTAAAACAAAACCTTCAGTCATATTCGGTAATATTAAAGCTTTGGTCATAACAAAATTATCTGTATAAATCGCCTGCATAAAATTATTAACATTTTCCCAAAAGGGTTTGATTTTTATACATTCGTAGTAAATGTGAGACCAATCAGCTTTATCAATCTGTTGACATCTCCAACAAACCCCATTACTAGAGGGATTGATTTTTGAAACTTTATTAGGAGTTAAGAAGGATCTATGGAGGAATTTCCAGGTAAATGTTCTCCAATAATGACAGCAAGAGGTCAATTTTATTGAGAGTAGTATATCTGATTTATTATCTGAGGTTAATTAAATCGAATATCCTTTAGTCATAAACTGCCAATATGATGGCTTGAGTAATGTTTTGTAGTTTTCTATTAGGTTATATAAGTATGAAGTTCCATTTTTCATATTCTCATTATTATATATAATTCCAAACAGTCTGAATATGAATTTAGGTGGAGTTGAGAAAGAAGAATTATTTATTATCCTACATAGATCCTTGGACTATGTCAATATATTCTGAAGTATTAACCATTCCTGAGAATTTAGTTAATAAGTTGACATTATATATTGTATATCTAATACTTGTTGATTTTTTATACAATGCAACCAACAAATTATTTTTTTCTGTTCCCAAGAGATGAATATGTCCCTATGAATTCTATCTGGAAAGTTTTTAGTAATATTGAAGGGAATTAGTGTTGTGAATCAGAGCTTTAAATCCATATTCATATTTATAAATTTCCTAAAATGATCAAATAAATGATTTATTAGATTTGACCTAGTTAGTTTAGTTATATTATATTGCAAATTTAAAGTCAATGAGCACCATAATATATTATCTTTATCCTTAGTAATAGTATTTTTAAGTAATTTGTTTTCATTTATTAGTATAGTTGTATGTAACATTTTCCAGTTGGAGATATAACTAGGACTAATCCATTCAATCACTGTTTTAAGTAGAGTAGCTCTTATATATGATTCAATGTCCAGAAAATGTATTCCTCCCTGATCCCATTGTCTAATATGATGGGCATATGCAATTTTATTTCTTTTAGGATACCATAAGTACTTTAGGAGTATTGCTGTTATTTTCTTAAGGTAGGTTTTCTCAGGAATTAACAAAGTAGCTTGTCCTACATACAAAATTTTGGGACGAAGAACCATTTTAATCAGCTGTAGTCTATCTTTGAAAACTACGAATAGGTTATTATATTTGAACACTAGACAATCTATTGTATCCATGGCCTTTTTATAGTTAATATTCATTATATCTTGTATATTCTTACACAGAATTATCCCCAGATATTTTAAAGTTGCTACTTGTTCACCTATGATATGATTCTTGTCTATTTGTATATCATTCTTCTTATTTAATAATAAATATTTAGATCTTTGGTTATTAAAACTAAGATCTGAGATCTTATAAAATTTCTGTATCAAAATATTTAGTTCATCTAAGACTTCTTTAGAATTCAATAGTGTAAGAAGTATATCGTCAGCGAAGAGCATGATCTTAGAATTATATTGTCCAAATATATTTATTCCTTTTATCTTCAGATTATTTCATATTAATATAGCCAATAGCTCTATAGCCAATGCAAATAAGATGGGTGACATAGAGCAACCCTGTTTAGTACCTCTTGTAATCTGTATAGCCTCTGAGGTGAAGGGTCCTATTTTTATATAAGCTAAGTTGTTTTCATAAACCTTTTTAATGAATGTTATAAAGGAGAGAGGAAAGGCATATGCTTCAAGAATTTTAATTAAATAATCCCAGTTTAGCGATTCAAATACTTTTTCAATATCCAGCCTGATTATCAAGGCTTCTATATTTTCTTTATTTAAATAATCAATTAACATCAATATTCTTTTAATTTTGTCATGTGTGTGTCTATTTTGAATAAACCCAGTTTGGTCTTTGTTGATTATTTCGTTCATTTGGTTTTTCATTCTATTTATCAAGATAGACATAAATATTTTACTTAACAATGAAATTGGCCTATGTGAACTACAATGACTAGCTTCTTTATTTCCTTTTAAAATGGGCATGATTAAAGAGTATCTCCATGAAGGGGGAATTATTGCATGAGTTTGAATTTCAATTAGTGTTTTATGTAGTAATGAGGTTATATTTTTGGGAAATAATTTGTAAATTTCTGAGATTAAACCATTTATTCCAAGAGATTTACCAGATTTACTTTCTTTAATTTTATCATCAACTTCTTTGTGTGTAATGTTTTTTTTTTTTTGTAAATTCCTTTGTAAACTTTCAGGGATTGGTTTAATATTAGAAATCATATTTTCTAAGTTGAAATTGCCTGTTGTAATAGTCTTAATTTTATAATGATTTCTATAATGACACTTAAAAGCATCTAGTATATCGCCTATTTTTGACACTTTCTTACCTTTTTCTTCATGTAAGATATTGCTAATAGAATTAGCTTTAGATTGCATTTTAACTTTGACAGATAAATTATGTAAATGTTGTAGGGAAGTAGCATAAGAATGTATCTTTAACCTTGCCAAGGCTAAATTAGTTTTATGATTTAATATTTCATTATATCTTTTATTTAAGTCTTCTATTTTCTTCTTGTTTTCAATCAAATTAAGGGACTTTGGGATTTATATAATGTGAGTTTTCTTTGTAGTTCTTGTAGTTCTGATTCCCATTCCTTGATTCTATTTTTATACCAACCAATCACTTTCCCATAAATGTAAGCTTTAAGTGAATCCCAAACCATTTCTATGTTAACTTCTGAGTTGTAGTTTATATCTATAAAAACAATAAGTTCATTCACTAACCACTGCTTGAATTCTTTTATTTTTGTAATGTACTCAGGAATTTTAGATATAAATGATAGTGGTTTAAAATCTATTTGCATTTTTAGAACTAAGAATTGTGATCTGATAGGGGACATGGAATTGTTCAGAAAGAAGTAATTTTTGTTTGAAGATCTTGAGAAATGTATATTTTATCTATTCTGATTTGAGTACCAAATCTATAGTCTTGGTGAGAGAATAATAATGAGTTGTTATCTATAACATTAAAGGTATCTATCAAGATTAAAGTTTCAGACCATCTTTTTAATAGTTTTGCAGTAGCTGTTAAATGTGGAGATTTTTTATTAGTAGTTTCAAAAGTATCGGTAATACAAATAAAATCTCCTCCTACCACTAGCTTACCTTTAGCTATATGTATAATTTGATCTAGATGTTTCTTAACTGTTCCCATCCCAATATCAGGAAATCAGTATAGGTTTATTAATGTCCACAATCTATTATTATACTTCAAGATAACTATAGCTATAAGACCGTCATTATCAACATATTTATGTATTACTTCGGGGATTAAGGAATTCTTTCTCCATAAAATTGTTACTCCCTTCTTCTTAGATTTAAATTTAGAGCATGCTAAGGTCATATAATCACTTGGGTCCCATATGAAATTATCATTATTTTTGAAGTGGGTTTTCCTTAGAAGAATTATTTGGGCTCTATTTAACTTTAGGTATCTTAATAAGTTAGATCTCTTACTTGGACTATTTAGGCCATTAATGTTTAAAGATAATAAAGAAAGTTCCATATCAAATTATTCTGAAGAAGCAATTGAAGTGCCATTATCTTGACCTGGACCATCCCCTCCTCTAATAGTAAAATTATTAGTTTGTAAACATTCATCAATCCCAGTAAAGCATGTTATTACTAAAGTAATCATCATGTTTAAGTCAGGCTTGGAAAAACTAATTAACGTCCTAAAAACTAAAGTAAATAATGGAAATTAAACTAGTTTGAACATTAATCCCTACCCACCATAGAATGAAATACATTCCTAGTCCAACAGATAGATACATCTGAAGAACTATCACTCTAGCTTTCATTTTCCATTCACTAGAGCTCCATATATACAATACTAAATATTAAGGAGTCTATTCACTACAGTTAATGTGTTTTAAAACGTTCGTTAGCAGAAAGAGTTGTTATATATATTAACAACTATATGCTGTCCATCTGTACTTATAAACATATGAATTCTATTATACAGATCATTAAACTAATTCAATTTGTATCGACATATGTTTCCATACTGGAAATAATAATTATTTGTTTGAAGCAGACAAGTTATTTAAAATCATAAACACAAAGACTTGCAGCAAGTAACCTAAATTTGATGATTATTACTTCCTGTAACAGATAAGCATACACTTCTAGATACTGTGCATTAAAACTAAATGAGACTATATAAATGATATCACAACATACTATAACCATTAGTTTTATCATGCTTTAGCAGCCATATAGATTATGTAATGAAAGGCTTTCAAGGAATTGAATGTAGTTATATTTACAAAGTGATTTACAACATAACAGTACCGCATATATGAGTCCGGATGTTTACAGTATTCTGAATGCATAGTTCACTTAATGTTATAGTTGTTAAATATACTACAAGCTTTTTTAAGCTTTTTATTCTCATCTATAAGATGAAACTAAATAAAGACTTCTCTTCTGTTTCCATGAAAGATATGTTTGTGCTTAAAAACAAGGAGTGGGCTCATAGCCAACGCAATCCTTTCCTGCTCATTGCTATGACAATAATAAACATCTCAACAGCTTAAGAAAAGCTTATGACAGTACATGTAGCTCGTGCAAGCTGCAGTCCTAAAATCTTAACTTTTAAACTTATGAGCTTTTTTCCCCAGCCCATACATTTCACTGAGAGTATACAACCAGTTTACCAATTTTCCCTCTTTGCACTTCTATCTCTCTCACAGCAAGGTCAATATATAATTAACCAAATGGGGTGTTAAGTAAGACACCACATACACTGTGGGACAAGCCACCATCCCTCCCCAAACCAGAACACATACAGACCTGTAACCCATGCATACAAACAAAGACATAGTCTCAAGCCCAACAGCAAAGCAACATCATTTCCTTTTACCTATCACTTTTATGTCTTATTACAAGAGTGTGGAAGCTCTGCCACTTAATTACATCGCTCCCACCCTAAGCAGCCGGGATCCCTCGTCACAGCATAGTTCCACATGTTAGCTGTATTCTGCACTCACCCATAGATCGTTTCCTGCAGTCAAATTACTATTCCTTTAAAAAAAACATTTCAGCTTTATCAGCGCCACAAATAATGGTCATCTGTTCAGCCATGGTCGGACAGCTCTTGACAATAACCAAGACTAGCATCAGTACATTAAAACAAATAAGCTTCACTATGAAAAGACTTGGACTCAAATGATTCCACTTTCCAACATCTGTATTTATGCCAGCTATGAGTAAATCAACCCCACATTACTTCAATGTTAACTAACACCCCAGTTGCATTACTTAATTAATGAGGAAGTAATTCGCAGTTATCATAAACTTGTCGGAAATACATTCTAACTATTTCATTGGAGTGCCAGTATACAGCTTCATCGGATTTAAAGGGATAAAACAATTAACAGCTAGGGGTGATTTCAGCCACAGTAAATATCAATAAGAATTTAATAAAATAAATAGTTAACAAATAAATAAAGAAGGGACCAGCAAACTGAGTACTACAGGTTACATAGCATAAATATTAACTTTGATTCTACTGAATTGTCAAACAGTCAATCCTTAAAGGAAAACTCCACCTTAGAATTCAAAAACATATTTTTTCATTGTATCTTTGTTTTTGAGTTATTTTAATGCCTCAAAATCACTCCAAGTGCTTCTTTTACAATGTTAATGTGTTTCTCTCAAAATGGCAGACGATGGGGCCTGCCTTGGTAACATGATCTTATTTTCTTGCTTTCCTTCCTTCTTCCCAGAATACATTTCTTGTCCTCTTTATATGACTCATGCCAGACATAAGGAACTGGTGCTGTTTTCTCATGCCATTAAAATATAATGGTAGGACTGTGAAGCACTGTCATCTAAACACACCTTCCGTAAAAGAGCTGCTACTCTGTTTACCAGACTGAGTGAGCCTCATTTATCTGTCTGCCAGAGGTTGTTCTATGCTATAAATAGCCGTTAGCTACTTGCAGTAAAAGAAAGCAGATAAAAACTGTTTTTTGTAAGAGGAGTCTTTTGTAGTCCTAACAAACTTGATAAACCCTCCCCATACTCTCATGCTGAGGTGTGAAAACTCTCACCGCAGTAAATAATCCTTGCTGTACATTTACAAGTGACAAGTAGTAGGACTCTAAACTTATTCTGTCTGCTACCTTCCAATGCCTTCAGTGGGAGGATTTTTCTCTCTCTCATGAATGATGCAAACTTAAAATGTGCTTTACTAGTTCCTAAATTATTTCTGTCATGTTCCCCCTCCTTTTTTCTATTTCATATTTATTTATACTTTGGTAGCCAGGAAAGTGAACTGGTCCCGGGACCCTTTTCAGTCACAACATAAACTACACTGGCAAAGATACTAATTATTAAATGCACTTATCAATACAAATAAAAAAATACTGACAGAAAGACATTAATCAAGATTGCACGTGGAACACATAGCCAGTGTGTGACAGTGACCAAGTAAATCACTGAGCAACATTTACGAGAATGGATACATTAATAATGCTTAACTATACTATAAATAATTCATTGTATACACACATATTGTGCACACAAACACACACACACACACACACACACACACACACACACACATATAGTGCATGTGCTTCTTTTTCTGTATATATGTATGTATATAAAGTACATGTGTACAAAGGCATGTGTGTGTGTGTGTGTGTGTGTGTGTGTGTGTGTGTGTGTGTGTGTGTGTGTGTGTGTGTGTGTGTGTGTGTCTGCATTTCAACATAGTTAAGTACTTCTAATTTCCTTTTCTTAGTGTTCTTAATGCAAGGGCACATAGTAAATGTATGTTAAAGTAAATTCAGCTGTATATTATGGTTGCTCTCTGACAATGCAAGAACTTACTCAAAGTCAGTGGGAATCTCTTATAATGGTTCTGCATGTATCAGATATGCACCCCCCCCACTGGAAGGATGTCACACAAAGCATAAAATACCTTTTTTATGAACAGTATCAGTCACATAGTTGATAGGGTTGCCACCTGACTCTTTCTGCAGTTCTGGTGTGTGTGTGTGTGTGTGTGTGTGTGTGTGTGTGTGTGTGTGTGTGTGTGTATGTGTGAGAGGGGGTGAAAATGGTAAATGCATTTATACTTTACAAGAAAAATATTTACTGACTTTTCTCTAAATGTCACAGAAATCTTTGTTACTATTCTTAAGTTATCTTAACACAAACTATTATAAATAACATTTAAAGCTTAGAATTTCAGTACTGTGTTGCTGCTTATGTAAATTTGTCAGAAGAGTTGATAGTTGCCTTTAAACCTCTGACTGATCTAATTGCTTTGTTTTGCTATGAAAGGAGAGTGCTAAGTTCTCCTCCCCTCGGCAATAAAAACAGTGGAAACAATTCCACAGCTTTCTGTCTGTTTTATATCAGCTGCTGTGTTCCTGACATTAGCAGGATTAATTGCCCATCTAAGATTGACAGCAGTACCTGACAGGGTAAACTACAGATTTAACTGTGTCTATGATATGTCATGCAGGTGGAGACGAATTTCTCTACAAAGTATGTGAGAAGTTGAGTTTAAAAAAAAAAAGTAGGTGGACTTTCCCTTCCTTTGACTCCAATGCAAAGAAATAAAAGTTTTAAGAACTACAAGCATGTTTCTGGTACATACACAATGCTGGGACTATATTGTAGGGAGAAAATAAACCTAATGATTGAGTTAAACTGTATGAGAGGGTGACGTTTTCCTTTAACATATGTTTAGAAGTAGGAAAAAGAAAAAAAAGAGAAACATAGAAAGACATGAGACAAAGGGAAAAGAGAAAGAAGTGTCAGAAAGAGATGATTTATAACTAATATATATCTATATTTGTAAGTCATATGTGAAAAGATATAGGAAACATACCTTTCCCTGTATATATGTGGTATATGTATGCATGAGCTTAGAGGTTTGAAATATATTAAATCCATTTCAAAGTTTTAATGGTTAGGTTGCAGTTGATATTTTGAGAGATTTTACAGATGTTGGTACTTTAGATTCTGTTTTCTGCTTCTTCTTTTTGACATCAGTCCAGCCATTTTTATCAGTGGTTCTCTTCAAGGATGGGGATGCTCATTCCATATCTTCTGAAATGGTTATGATGCTGTTGTTTTTGATGAATTACAGGGCTTCTTCCAGAGTGTTGAATGTTCTCGTCTCACTTAGGTGCAGTATCTTTATTTTTGCAGAGAAGGCTATTTGAGCTTTAATATTATTCTGTTTTAGAGTTTGTATTAGTGGCCATACCTTTTTCCCCTGTTCCAGCACTTTAGTGGAGTAGTCGTTATCGAATCTTATTAGATTTTGGTTTTTTATTGTATTTAATAGGACTTTTCCTCCATGCTGTTTTTAACACCAGTTCTTTGTCCATGAAAGATAAAAATTTTATTATAATTGACCTTGGTGGCACACAGGATGATGAAGGGGCTGGTGCTGGAATTTTATTTACTAAAGCACGATGTACCCTTTATATGCCAAAAGAAAAACCTTCTTTAAGATCTAGAACCTCTGGAATCCATGAGTTTAAGAAGGGTATAATGTCCCCTCCTGTTTTCTCTGGTAAACCGAAAATCTTGATGTTAGACCTTCTTTCCCTATTCTCAAGGTCATCTAGTTTATTGGATAGCCAGGTATTTTGCTTCAGGAGAAACTCTGTTTGTGTTTCCTCTTCTTTAAGCCTTCCATCAATGTCAGACAAAGAAGTTTCAATGGTTGTTATCTTTGACTGATGTTGCTGAAGTATTTCTTTGAAGACCTCTGTTTGTTTCTGAGAGTTCTCTTTTAAATTCTGTAGATTAACCTTAAAATCATCCATTTTTGTTGATAATTCTTGTAATGTGGTAGTCACCAGTTGTAGTTCCTTTTTTAGTGCCAGATCAGAATGAGAATTCTTCAGGTTACTCATCTCTCCAGTTGCTGTATATAGACTCCTGAATAATTTGACAGGAAATGTCTTGTAAAAATCCACCAAAACTTGTATTTAGTTACTTTAGACTGTTAACTAAATGCCTGTAGTAGTTTAGTTAGTAATAAATATTATAATTTCCTGAATTTAATACTAGTTTATGGAGCTCCAAAAAATTGCTGCCTTCAGTTAGCCATTCAGGCTCTGCCCCCAATGTGGAATTATTCTGATGACTTTTACTTCTGGAGAGATTGTGCATATTGACTGATATTGGTGGACTGTAGTGACAGAAGTCTGAGTGGCCTTTTATGGTTGAAATGTACTAATTTGGGTTATTTTGTCATTGATTCATATGTTTTGTTTCATTGCCTACTGGGAAAATGTTCAAAACAATAAATTTAAAACATGCTGTAACAAGTGGTGCTGTATTATACAAGGGATATAATTTAATTATTATATATTATAATTTAATACAATCAGGAAGGTGAATCAAACTATGCATGGTCCCAACAATGTGTGCAAGGGGCCTATGATTTGAAAACAGACCAAAGGTAAACTTAATCCACCACTGGCCAGATGCATTTTCTTTGAATGTGGTTTTCAAAAGCAGATAAGTTTTAATGCTAAGTCTGTTTTTATTGTGAGACTGTATTGCTTTGTTAAGCAAATGTCTATCAGTGTTTGTGCTATAAAATTTGAAATATAAGTTTTAAATTAAATCCAAATATCTGTAATCATTGTGGAAGTAAAGCAGAAAACTGCATGTACACTGAGAGTTTTGAACAGTGTTATGGGAACTGGGGAGAAATTGAGAAATAGCCAAGTAATGGAACACTGGAATGGCTGCATGGGGGGGGGGGGCCCAAATTACAAGCATTTTGCTTTCATGTACATGTCCAGAATTTTTGACATGAAAAGTCGGCAAACCTAACTACCCTGCTTATTTTCTTGCCCATTAGAGAAGCTCAATCCTATAAAAGGAGGTACAGGCTGGTCATCATAAGATCAGAAATTTAGGAATTTAAGGCTTTGGATACATCTATCAAGTGAGAACAAAGGCATTCAGACATTTAGTTGAGTGTAATGTTGGATAAACTTAGTACTTCTGAGAATGAAGCTTCAGTGAAAAGATAAGGGGGGGAAACTTTTGTTGTGCCTTCTACATCAAGTGTTTTTGGCCAACAGGTACAGTTGCTCATTCATGCTCATCCTGTGGTAAGAGTCATCCATTAGTTCAATGCTAGGCTAAAGCAGGCCACTCCATATATAGTAAATTGACTCCTTATCATGAGAATAGCTTTGCCTTGGCCCAGAACATCCCAGACAGGGGTAAACAACTTTATCATGGTCAAAGACCCAATAAATCAAGGGGTCAGGCTTGATGGCAAGGAATTTCACTCCCAAATCAACTAGATAGTTTGGCTAAGTTGTTTTCAACATACCTTGATGTTAAAGCTGCCACCTTTCTTATTGAAGGATTTGAAAACAGTTTGAAGACTGATTCTTTAGTTCCCCTAGATTTTAGACCAGTTAGGAATTTATCATTTATTAAGGGCCACGAGGATATTGCATCCAGTTTAACTGAGAAAAAAACTATTATCCAATAGATTAATGGGACCCTTTTCACAAACACCCTGGCCTTCATTTAAAATTTCCCTTATAGGCTTATTCCCTAAAAAGAAGCATGGAGAACTTAGACTAATTCACCATCTTTCTCACCCTGAGGTTTCATATGTAAATGATTTCACTGACAAGGAACAATCTGAAGTGCACTATTCATCACTGGAGCAAGCGGTGTAGGTGATTTTGAGGTAGTTGTATCCCTGGTTCTGTAAAGCAGATATTCAGTTGGCTTTTCACCAGCTTCCCATCAGATAAGAGGACTGGCCACTGTTAGGTTTGCAGAATAATGATAACTTATTTTTTGTCTCACATATGCTCATGGGGTGCTTGGTAGCTTGTGCTACTTGTTGAGGTATTTAGCACAGCCATACATTGGTGCTGGCCACAGAAAGTACCCCAAGAGTCAACAGCTTACTATTTGGAAAATTTGAGGGAATGTCAATATTTCTGGACCTTTGGGATAATTTGGGGGTATCCTTGTCTAAGGATAAGTCAGAAGAGCAGAGTCAAGAACTGACATTTTTAAGTATAGCAGTAGATGTCACATCAAAGTCCTTCAAGCTTCAGACGGACAAGTTAGAACAACTCAAATCCACAATTGTGAAGTTTCTTGGGGCCTGTAAGACTAGCTTAGGAGACATCATGCAGCTACATGGACTATTGATCTTTGCTCCAGACAGGACCTTTCTTTAGTCTATCTCTAATTTACTAAAAGGCAATAATTCCAAACACTTTAAGGTGTGAATAATGAGCAGAGTCAAGTAGGACCTTTACCTGTGGTATACCTTTTTGTGCCAGTTTAATAGAATGCCTATTTGGCAGTTGCTCTGGTTTTCATCCAGTGAGTTTGAGCTTTTCATGGGTGTGGCTGCAGAAGTTGTTTTGGGGGTATTTCTGAGGTAGTTGGTTTGCTTCCAAATGGCCAAAGTCCTGAACTTGATTTTTCCCCAAAAAATGAAGAGGAGCTTAGGTGAAACACCTCACCTCATCAAATCACCTCTCTTGTACATTACCCATTGATGCTTACTGCTAATGTTATCCTCACTGACTATTGTATTTGTATATAAAAATATATATATATGTTTTTGTTACAATTGTGGTTTTTAGTTTGATCTGTTATGACTTTTATATTTCTTTTGGTATGTCTTTCTTGGAGCTTTTCTCCCCGGGCCTCTACTGAAAATGGACATGTATCCAGCTAGACTAGCCCAGTCAACAAATGTAGAACAAATAAAAAATAAAATAATTTGGTTTTCAGTAGGGGTAAGAATCTAAAAAAATGGTGGCAGCTGAATCCACAAAGCACTGTGACCAGTATAGGTCTAAGATGGCAAAATGTGGAGATGTAAAACCTGCGGATTCATTAATGATAGATCTTATGTCAGTGTAAACATTTGTCATGTTCAACTTTAATAAACCATTCAAATACCCCAAGACCTTTGATGACCTCTATTGTATAACATAATAAATGATAAAAGCATGAAGCTTTATTAAACACAATACAACTTCAATTCCTTGTAAAAGAAAACATAAAATAAATAACCATAAGGGCAGCATAACCCCTCACCCTTGAAATAAGCAGCATCCCCCATTTGTTCACTTATCCTCGCACTTATAAGGCAACGTTCTACCACTCACCTTCAGCATCTCTTCACCAATCCAAACCATCAAGTCCAAATCACCTCCACCATCAATCTTTCACCACCTTGAAATGCTTCCACCAATTATCTGCCAGAGGGGGAACAGAAGAGGGGCAAGCCTGTCCCTCTTCTCCACCCAAAATGCAATACCTAAACGTGATGGTCTGGGAGGGCAACAAGATCACACGAAAGTGTGACTCCCAACAACCAAATCCCGCCTCAAAAGTCTTCAGGATCCACCCCCACCTTACTTCACTTTCTCCCTTAGCCCCCAACCTGCTTAACCCTTTCCTGCCTACTCCCTTCAAGTTCACTTACTACTAACATTACCTGCTTCTTCTTTCATAAATCCCAGCTCCCCCCCACCATTAAAGCTGACCAGTGACAACTTCATTTATTCCAAACTTCATTTGTCACGTTCCACTTTAATAAACCACTCAAACACCCAAAGACCTTTGATGACCCTTATTGTATAACATAATACATGATAAAAGCATGAAACTTTATTAAACACAATACAACTTCAATTCCTTGTAAAAGAAAACATCAAATAAATAACCATAAGGGCAGCATAACCATTCACCCTTGGAATAAGCAGTGTCCCCCATTTGCTCAATTATCCTCACACTTACAAGGCAGCGTTCCAAAGCTCACCTTCAGCATCTCTTCCCCAATCCAAACCATCAAGTCCAAAACACCTCCACCATCAATCTTTCACCAACTCAAAATCCTTCCACCAATTATCCACCAGGGGGGGAACAGAAGAGGGGCAAGCCTGTCCCTCTTCTCTGCCCACCAGCCCCATGGGCTGTTCCCCCTCACACCTTAACACCACTAACTAATCCCTCCAAAAATAACCCCAAATTTAAATTATACAAATCAAGTCCAACTTCACTAAGGTGAACCCCATCTGCCCTGTACCACATGGGATCCCTATCCTCAAACTCACTGTGTCGGATAGTACGCACCCCCATCCCCTTCAGCTGTTTTGCCAGTGCAAAAGTAACATACCTATGAGCTCTCTCAATTGCAGAAAGATTCTTTGCCTCCCTCCAAATTAACCTGGGGAATAATCTCTAAACAAACCAGACAAACTGATGGATAAAGCTTCATTAAAGCTAAAAAATCTTCACAAATATTATAAACTAGCTGGTTCTTCGGAATCATGCCCAAATCATTCCCTGCTAGATGAATCAACAAAAGTCGAGGCAACCCCCACTGGCTCTCTAACATTGTAAATAACTGAAGTATCTGGTTCCACATAAAAACTCTAATACCATGCCAGGTAACCTTCAATCTGAAATGCTGCAAGCCCAAATCTATGCCGCTGCTTCTAACCACAGCCTGCCTAGCTGCCCAGTACATGAATGAATGAACTAAAATGACAATCCTTTCCCCTATGAAAACAAAATTACCACAAAATAAATATATCAAACCTTAATTAATATAAGTCAAAAATTCCTTAGAAGACCACAGCCTCACCCTCTTAATGACTTCAATCAAACTGCCTCCTTTCGCTAAATCAGATGCTCTACCCATCTTGAAAGAATGAGTAGAAAACGTGTCCCCCTCTAAGCCCACACTAAGAAGGGCCCTTTCCATGACTAAATTCAGCTGCTCCCCTGTTAACACTCTACCACCTACTGATGTAAAAACTAACCCTCGTGCCCTACTATCTCTCTAGCTGCACACAATCTCCTTCCCCACTCCACCGGACACATCCATACTGACCTAACTTCCCCAAAACAATAGATGTCCCTTTCCTTTCTTGATCAGTTTTTGATGACCTTAAACTAATGTGCACTGTCCTTGGCAATATCAGCACATCCTCCCACACCAATGAACCCAGTAACTCTGACACATGGAAATACCCTGTATCCTCAGCATGACTAAATAAAGTAGCAATAAACTTGCCGATCACACACACTCCTCTTCAGGTAATTGCCTCAAAAAACTATCAAAATCATACAATGCCATACTGTATGCTTTCCTGGTGGATACTGCCCATGACTGCTGCACTAGCTCACTGATCACCGCTGCCCAATCTGCCAAATCTCGTCTGGTACCACCAGGGGGTCCCTTGCCGCTGTTGGAGCCACCTGGTGAAATCTGCAAAACTGAAAACGAGACAGGCTGTCAGCTATCTCATTCTTTACCCCCCCCCCGGCACATGCACCCCTATAAAAGAAAATTACTCAACAAACTCTGCAACATTAGCTTATGAAGAACCAATAACAATCATGCTGATTTAGCCATCTTAACCTGCAACACTCTCACCACTGCAATATTGTCCGAATTACACACTACTCTCCTATCCCTCAAACAGTTCTGCCATACCACTGATGCAGCCCAAATCAGCATAAGCTCCAGGAAGGCAACATCCTGCTTCCATTCCACAGGCCAGTGAGGAGGCCATGGTACTAAAAACCATTGCCCTGCAAAAAACGCTCCCATATCCAGACCCCCAGCTGCATCTGTAAACAATTGTAAATCCACTTGACCTACCCAATCTGTCTGCCAAAATGTTATCCCGTTAAACTGATGTAGAAACTGCAACCACAAAGCTAAGTCCTCCCATGCTAACTTACTAACCCTTACCCTGTGGTGCTTACTTTTACCTCCTTTCAATAGAAAAGCCACAGACCTACAAAATGTATGTCCAGGATGCAGTGCCCTGCAAGCAAAATTCATCAACCCCAACCACTCCATGACATCTCTCACCTGAACCTTACTCTTGGACCTCACCCACATTATTTTCTCCTGTAGATGAACCACTTTCTTCCCCAGCAAATGAAATAAACCTTGACCTGCATCCACATTCAATCCCAGGAAATCTAACACCTTTGCCAGGCCCTCCAGCTTAAGTTTAGCCAATGGCACTCCCAAAACCTTACACATCTCCACAAACTCATGCTTAGCCACCTGTGCCCCCTCTTTCCCCTCACACACTAGCAAGAAGCCATCTAGGTAATGTACTGCTCTCTGCTCTTCCACCCTCTGTTGCCATATCTAATGCAAGGCTGTGCTAAACCTTTCAAAAGTGGAACAAACCATTGCACATTCTATCAGCATAGCTGTGTCAAAATAAAATACTATCCCTCACTACCATGCCCAATAATGGCCAATCCTCCTCCTGAACTGGCAACAGATAAAAGGCTGACACAATATCTACCTTCACCAGCCAAGGGTCCTCAAAACTTCTAATGATGCAGACTGCATCATCCAGGGATGCATATGTTACTCTAACCTCCTCCCCAGGGATGCAATCATTAACAGAATTGCCTTCAGGATAAGATAAATGATGTATTAAGAGAAACTCACCCAGCCTCTTCTTTGGAACCAAACCCAAAGGTGATGCTTTAAACTGAGTAAATGATGGACTATCAAATGGGTCCAACAATCTGCCCGCCTGGCACTCCTTCTCAATCAAAGCTCTCAGGACATCCTCCCTCCCATGCACTGACTTCAATTTTTTTTCCCATCTTACCATCACCCACTAAATTAGACTTGATCGAAAATCCCCTCAAAAAACCCTCAACCAATTCCCCAGCCACTGCCAGCAGCTGATACTGTGCCAGCAACTCCTGCAGGACCTGGACCTTGATAGGTGAATGGGTCTCCTGGGCACCCCTTAGTTCTCCAAAAGGACCCTCATTTTGTCCACGAAAATTGGCCCTGCCCCGAGGCCCACTCCATCCTCTTTGACCTGGAAAGTAGGACACCTGGCCCCCAAACTGACTCTCACCCTTACTACATTGTGTCAGTGAATGTGCACCCATACACTTTGAACAAGCATGAGAGAATCTGCAACCTGTCCAAGAACATCTCCCTGCATTAAAAGTCCAACATACCTCGGCGTTCCCTTCTGCTGGCTTACCCATTCTATTACCCGACCCAAAGTTGTCCATCATAGTGGACAACCAGATATCAGGATGTCTAACTTCCCAATGCATAGATTTGTCAACAGCCTTCCTTTTGTGGAACTTCTGATAATATCATAGCCATGCATTACATAGCCATATCTTTTGTGCCTCTCGTATAGTCACAAAATAGGCGAGGAACAGAAGGGCCAAAGAATTATCACTCTCCAACCACACTGAAATATAATATATAAAGCCCAAGACCCAATTTTTCCATGTCCTCTGCCAAAATTTACCCACAAGCCTGCGACCTAATGCAGTCAATGCTGCCAAGAGGTCCTTTCTGTTCGCCGTCTCAGCTTCCATCAAATGCTGTACCCCATCTGCATCAATTAACTCAAAAATATCTATGTATTCCCCTTTTTAAATCTCCTCCTTCACCGCAAGTGAGATATGAGGAGTTAAAAGGATTGTTGCACCCTCCTGCCCTAATGCCTGTGTCATCAACCAATCCCCTGGCTGTGTACCAAAGTCTTACCCGACCTCATCTAAACAAGAGTCAATGTCCTCCTCCAACAATGAAAGGGTACTATCAAAAGTCAAATCATGACCCTCTAATGCCAGCAAATCCACACCAATGGGAGCGCTTCCATCTACACCATGCAAGACCCTGGGCCTTCTGTTAACCCTGCCCTGCATCCCCACACTTAACCCCAAAAAATCACTCCCTGCTACCTGTCCTTCAGCTGCCCCCCCAGCAGAGCCTAACAAATCATTACCTGTCGGGGCTGAAGGTGGTGCCACTGGTGCTTCAATCTTCATTGTCCTCTCCTCCACTATCATCGTCTGTCTTGGTCTCTTGGCTCTGGATGCTCGTGTACTGTTCCCCGTCTGCCTCCTCTTCTGAGTCTTAAGACTCTGTGTACTAGTCATCGTAACCTCATTTGACATCTCCTGAAACAAGTCTTCTGCTTCTGCCACAATCCTTGCCCGTTTCTGCCTCAACACCCATACCTCTGTCATGATTTTCAATTCACAACCTGAAAAACAAACAGACACTGTAAGTACATGAAAAAAACAAACAAAAAAAAAACTTCAAAACACATATCAATGCCACATTCTCTCACATTCAAACCTGGCCAAAACCCAGAGGTTAAACTCAAACCCTGTGCCTTATATTGTGAAGGTTAAACCTTAACTTACTTTAAAAAACATCATTGCCAAATCTCAAACCCAGGACACTGTGCATCAGAGTCAGAGAAACACACCACTAAGCCAATCAACTTACACACACCCCCATATCACTTATGGCTTACCAACCTCTATATCTTTTTTCTTTTTCTTTTCTTTTTTTTCTTTTTATTATTATTATTTATTTAACTTTGTAATTGCGAATGCCTCCAGTGTTACTGTGCATGCACGGCCATGGCTATATAGTAGAGGGAGGCCAGCAAAATGCCATGTTTCCTCCTCTCTGCCTACTAAACCCCAACAAACAAAGCAACCAACTGCCTGACATCTCCAGCCCTCACCCTGTATCCTTCAAAGTGCTGCTGTAACCATATTCCCCTACAATCATTTTTTTTTAAAGTTATACACGCACGCCATCAGAGTTACTGCGAATGCACAGCACAATCAGAAACAGCCAGAGGGAAACCAGCAAAGTAACATGCTGCCTTCCTTTAGCCCACTAACCACCAACACAAATGGGGCCAATTACAACCTACACTACCACCATGACCTCCAAACCAACTACATTACATTATACTGCTTGGGCCATGATGCAAAATTTATATCTATTGAGGATTTATTTATTTATTTATTTTTTATAAAATTCTCTCTGATGCCACCAACATTGCCACACACACGCACACAGTCACTAATAGCTGAGAAAAGCCTGCGAAAAGCTGTGCTTTCTTCCCTCTGTCCACTAACCACCAACAAACACATAAAAACAAAATACTATACTTTACCTGACCACTCCAACCCCACCAGCCATAAAACATCATCGGGATACCCGCAAATAACTGCGCTGCCTGTCTTCTGTCCCCTAACCAACACTGAACACATAAAACAACACAACCTCACTGACCAGGGCACCCTGACCCCACCAGCCATAAGTTATCCGCAGGACACCTGCAAAAAGCTGTGCCTCCTACTCCCAGCCCACAAACCACCAACAAGCATCAGGAAAACCATAAAACAACTACTCTGCATCAGCAGAGCGCACCAACGAAAACCACTACAAACTGACCTTCCTAAATTACCAGCAGGAAGGCAATGAAATGCGTCTGTAGCCCCTCTATCCACTAACTACTATAACTACAGAAAACCTATAGAAATTAACAAGGGATATCTTCATTCCCCAAACCTCCCAGCATAATACACTCTCACCTACAAGCCCTAGGATCTCCACAGAAAAAAAATTCTATATACCTAGTATACAGCTCAGCAAGCTCCTGCCTGGAGCCCTGCAGAGTTCTACAGCAGCAGAGAGACAAAAGAGAGACTTTGGAGTGATTAAGTATCATTTTTCTGCATTTTCTTGCTGCCTTTAGCTAATTCCACCTAAAATACCGATTTTCTACAGTTTCTGTGATTTAAAAAGCCTGTTTCAGCTGCATATTGTACTTATTTTACTGCCTGCACTTTAACAAAGTCATTTTTGTGTTTGAATTACCTATTTGACTGTTGTAGGCTACACACTCAAGTGTGGTAGCCATTTCTGTGCATTTAAAATGTTTTTTGATTGTATCTGCTTTATTTTCTGAAAAAAAAAAAAAAAAACCCAAAAAATATATACTTGTTTTCCCGCCTTTCTAAGCTAGTATAGTCCAGTTTTCAGGTTAGTGCTGAATTCAGGGCTGTGTTTTTAGGAACTTCTTCTGAAGAGCCCCATAAAGGTCGAGCTGTAGAGCACTAAGCTCTCATAGCAGCGAGCGTCCCCAAAAAAGATCTGATTTTTTTTCCCAACAGCAGCATTGGAGCCAGCCCAGCCAGCCAGCCAACAGCCCAGCCAGGAGCCAGCAGCCAGAGCCAGCCAAGCAGGCAGCCAGCCAGCCAGCAGCTAGCCAGCCCAGCCAGCCAGCCCAGCCCAGCCAGCCCAGCCCAGCAGCCCAGCCAGCCAGAAGCCAAGAAAAGCCAGCAGCCAGCCCAGCCCAGCCAGCAATGTAAGTGGGTGGTAAGATAATTTTGTTTTTTTAGTTTAGTTATTTAAAATGGAATAGTGTTATTTTTTTTTTTTTTTAATGTTGTTTAGTGGATGAGATGTATGTTTTATTTGTGCAGTGGTTATTTTTTTTTTTTTGTTTTGTACTAAAAATGGGAATATATTGTGGTTTAATTTTTTATGTTTAAAGGCAGGCAGATGTGGGTGCAGTACTAATATTTAAAACTTAGTGTGATGCATATTTATTGTGTCGTTTTTTTTCTGGGTATGTCTGTATAATATATAGAAACTGTTTGAGCATAGTTTGTACTTTTTTGTATGGTGTACTGTTTTGCTGTGTAATGAATATGGGTGTGTTACTTTATTTTGGGCCTGTTTATTGCTGGATTGCTTGCTATGTTGCTTTTTTGAAGTAAAAAGAGTGAGCTGAGTCTTGTACATTGTAGTAAAATGTAGTTAAATTTTTTTTTTTTTTTTTTTTTTTTTTTTTTTTGTGGGAAGGATGCTCCAGTTAATGCAATGTATGAGAGATTGTGCTAAACCATGTTACAGGGTAGTTTGCATTACTTATTTACTGTTTTCATTATAATCAGATTAAAATTAGGTCTATGGTATCCACTGTGCATTCTCATTCATTTTACTGTTTTTGGTTCAGTGAATATGGTTAACTTTTCATTTCATTTTCTACAAGCTGTGTTAATGTTAGTCTTCAATGGCCAAACAACCCTGGCTGTTTTACAAGTTTCTGTTTTTGCCCATATCTTACTTGGATAGAGGGAAGCTTCTCTGTTCACAGTGAGAGAGGGAGGTTAGAGCAGCCTATTTGTCCCTGGAGGAGTGGTTTCAGCCCAGAAATTAGTAGTTTATTGGCCATTTTGGGCTAATTCTATCTCTTTCATTTCTCTGCTCTAAACCCACATTTGCAAGGTTTTTGTGCTAGTATACAGCTCAGCAAGCTCCTGTCTGGTGCCCTGTAGAGTTCTACAACAGCAGAGAGACAAATGAGAGAATTTGGAGTGATTAAGTATCATCTTTCTGCATTTTCTTGCTGTTTTTAGCTAATTCCACCTAAAACACCAATTTACTAGAGTTTCTGTGATTTAAAAAGCTTGTTTCAGCTACATATTGTACTTATTTTACTGCCTGCACTATAACAAAAGTTGTTTCTGTGTTTAAATTACCTGTTTAACTGTTGTAGGCTACACACTCAAGTGTGATAGCCATTTATGTGCATTTAAAGTGTTTTATTGATTGTATCTGCTTTATTTTCTGAAAAAAAAAAACAAACAAAAAAAAATACTTGTTTTCTCATCCTTCTAAGCTAGCATAGTCCAGTTTTTAGGTTAGTGCTGAATTCAGGGCTGTGATATAAGTTTCTGTGTTTGCCCATACCTTATTTGGATAAAAGGAAGTCTCTCTGTTCACTGTGAGAGAGGGAGCTTTGAGCAGCCTATCTGTCCCTGGAGGACTGGTGTCAGCCCAGAAATTAGTAGTTTATTGGCCATTTTGGGCTAATTTCTATCTCTTTCATTTCCCTGCTATAAAACCCGCATTTGCAAGGTTTTGTGCACCGGGCAGCACCAGTTAGCTAGGGTTTAACTATTCCTGGCTAAACAAAGTCTACTCTTCAGTTTTTCCCTTGGAACTAGTCAAATTTTCAACTTAAGCACTCAAACCATTCACTTCTCATCCCGCACTTGCTCAAACTCATAGCAAGCACTAATAAACCTTAGCACTAGACCCCTCTATACTGTAGAGAAGGACAAGGCTCTCTATTCGACCTTACCAGCCAATCACTAAAACAGTTACTGTACCTATCCAGGCATGTCCAAAAGGCAGTTTCAGGTGTACTCTCTGGTCCAACTGGTGAATCTGGGCATTTTGAAGCAATGTTACAATTGCCTCATGTACACAGACAACCCTCTCCTCCTTCCACCAAGCACTAATACATGCGAGTGATGCAATTATACAGCCAAACTGGAGGCTAAGCTCTCTCAACCCAAGACTGGACCAGGCAGTCAAGAGGAGAAGGGAATTACTTGCATCACACCACCAGTCTCACATAGACCTATGAAACTAGCACTGGCAAAAAACACACATAAATATACAAAAACATACTCGGCGGCTCTAAATAAAAATCTGCAAAAGCAACAGAGACCTCCAAAGCAGACATCCAAGCAACCTCCACCCCCCAACACAAACCATGAAACACATGCTTCACAAAACCAGTGTGCCACACAATCACAGCCTTTAAGGCAAAATAACATACACAACACACTAGTAATAGGTGACTCTATAGTCAGGCACACTGACATCCCACTCACTAGGCTGAACAAGGAGAAGGTTACTGTTAGCTGCCTGTCGGGTGCCAGGATCCACCACATAACACAAGCACTCAGGTCATTCCAGAACAAGTACAAATATGACTTTGTCATTGTCCATGTTGGTGTGAATGACATGAGCCGTACCTCCCTGGACTACATGAAAAGAGACATGGAGGAGCTCTCTGATCACATAGCCCAGGCCGGTATGACCCTGACCCTGAGTAGCATCCTGCCCTCACCAAGAATGATACCACGGTATAGAGAAAAAATTAGCAATTTCAACAATTGGCTAAACTTCTGTGTCATTCAAAGGGGATCCAGTGTCTGTCAGCCTGGGATGACATGTTCGACAAGCCACGCTGCTTCACTAGAGATGGCTTGCACCTGTCACCCTTAGGCTTTTGAATACTGACCAAGTATCTTGCCACCCCCATAGTGCCTTTTTTAGGCAAGGCTCAAAAGACAAACCTACTGCCATAAATAGCACAAGTAACAAAAAACAGAGGGTAATGCTACTCAATACCAGAAGTGTAAACCTCAAAATGCACGCACTCAAGGCACTCCTCAGTATGGAGTATGGAGTATGTGCAGCAACAGAAACCTGGTTTAAGGCTCCAGAGAGCACCCCAGCACTACCAGGGTACAACTCATACCATACATTTCGGCCACAAAACCCAGACCGAAATACAAAAGGCGGGGGAATATCCATATTCATCAAGGATACCCACACCTCCAGGTTAGTGGTACAGCACGATGCTTCAGAGATCATCCACGTGCAACTAACAACGGGCAAAACTGCTATTCAAATTATAACTTGCTACAGATCACCCACCATGTCCCAGGACCCCCACTCCGCATTCCTGGAAACACTGGGAAACATAAAGGTTCTACCAAACACCCTAATATTGGGTAATTTTCAATTACCCAAACATTAACTGGGAGAACTACTCAAGTACAAACTCCCTTGCCCAACATTTTCTAGAATTTTTAAACTCAAATGCCCTGGATCAACTGGTCAACACCCCCACCAGAGGTGACAACATATTGGACCTGGTCACCACCAACATGGGTGACCAGTGTTCCACACTGGAGGTCAACCCTTCGCTGGTTAGATCTGACCATAAACTAATCATTTTGGATATCCACATTCCGCCACCACCCTCGGTCAAAGAAACCATCGTGAAAAACTTTTAAAAAGCAAACTTCACATTACTTAAGACTGAGGTTTCAAAGCCCCCATGCTAAAGGATAATGCTGTCCAAGCTGCAAAATCCTTTACTAATGCACTCTACGGGCACCTACAAGAATGCATGGATCGTGCTATCCCAAACAAAACCAAGACTCACTCCTCCAAGAAAAGGAAACCAGTCTGATGAACCTCTGCCATAAACAAGCTATACAATAGAAGGAGGAAACTAATACAGAAAAGAGTAAAATCCCAAGAAGGGAAGACATCCCTGATCAGTATCAGCAAGAAACTACGTTCCCTCATAAAATCATCCAAGGCTAGCTTTGAACGAAACATTGCCATGGACTCCAAATATAACCACAAGGCATTCTTTAGCTATGTCAAGAATCTAAGTGGCAATTCTCAGATCTGCTCAGAGTTAGTGCAAAATGGCACAAAATACACTGAACCGACCAATATAGTCAACATCCTGGCAGACAGGTTCAGTGCAAACTTCACCCCACTCTCACCCACAAAAGGACACATAACTATACCAGAAGAGTGTAGTACCCCTGAAATCACAGACACCCAGGTTAAAACAGCCCTCTCCAAAGCCAAAAACACAGCATCAATGGGACCAGACGGTGTCCCAGGCTGCATCCTACATGAGCTCAAGGATGAACTAACCCCTTACCTAAACACACTGTTTAAACTCAGTCTCTCCACAGGCTATGTGCCCACAGAGTGGCGCACAACAATGGTTATTCCACTCCACAAAGGTGGAGCCACAATGGACCCTGGGAACTATTGCCCTATAAGCCTGACTAGCTTGGTCTGCAAAGCTATGAAGTGCATCATCATGGATCTCATTAACAGAGACATAGGAAACCTCCAAACACTGGACCCTACCCAGTTCAGCTTTGTTAAGGGCAGATCATGCCTCCTAAGCCTGGTGGACTTCTTTGAGACAGTTACCAAGCCTATAGATGAGGGAAAGGTAGTCCACACACCCTACCTAGACCTCACAAAGGTCTTTGACACCATTACCCACTCAGGTATTATAGACAAGCTCACCAGCCTGAACACAAACCCCTATATCACGAGATGGTTTGCCAACTGACTCTCAGGCAGAACCCACATGGTAAGAGTTGCGGGAGCTATGTCTGACTCTAAACCAATTACAAGTGACATTCCCCAGGGCTCAGTTCTAGGACCCTTCCTGTTTGGCATATACTTCTCAGAGGTACAGGCAAGAACAGGAGGACTATGGCTGACCAAGTTTGCAGACGACTGCAAACTATGGGCTATAATTGACTCTCCGGCTGACATAAACATCCTCCAAAAGGGTCTCACTGAGACAGATACCTGGTGTCAAAACCATGGCCTCAAGCTAATTGCCAAAAAGTGCATAGTTATCCCCTTTGGAAAAAACAAAGTACCCACAAACTACCACAAAGGTGGTATCCCCCTAAATATGAAAGATGTAATAAGGGATCTGGGGACCCAAGTAGATAGTAAACTCTCCTTTGATAAACACATTGCCAAAGTGGTTAGAAAATCCTTCTATGTGGCCCACTTAATCACAAAAGGGTTTGCATCCAGATCGAAAGAGGTCATTAGGCCCCTCTACGCATCACTCATCAGACCTATCTTAGAGTACAATGTCCCATTTGGGATGTACCTTACAAGACACCTGCAACAACTGGAAAGACCACAGAAGGACCTCACCAAGAGGATCACTGGCCTCAAGAAGATGCCCTATGCAGCTTGACTGAAGAAACTCCAGCTGTACTCGGTTGCATATCGCCTACTCAGAGGTGATCTCTGCCTGACGTACAAGGCCATGTCCAACCCAGAATTGATGGACATGCTCCACCTAAAGAAAACCATATCCCCTCGAACCACATGCTCCAGGGATCTAAACCTCACCACAACAATAAATAGGATGTGCTGGAGGGATAGATTCCTGTCCCAGAGACTTCCCATGCTCTGGAACAAGATTCCAATCTACATTAGGCAGAGCTCCTCGCTATCCCTCTTCAAGAGAAACCTTGACAAGTGGATGGGAAACAGAAAGTTTACCCCAGGGATCACTTCAGTGGCTCTGCTGGACAGAGGCACAGGGAACTAATCTAAGGGGGCAGCAAAAGCCAACACCTTCAAGCTAGGCTTATAAATGCCTTCGGGCAGATAGCCTAGTACCTACCTATGAACCTATGAACCTATTAACCTAAATCTTCTTTCCCACTCCTTGTAAAACCAGAAACTGAGCTTACCTTACCGCATCTGTAACCACCCATGCCTATCTTACTCCTCCTCAGGTTGTCTGGGATGTGATCCTGCTTCAACTAGATCACACCAAAATGTGACTCCCAACAACCCAATCCCACCTCAAAATCCTTCAGAACCCACTCCCTACCTTACCTCATTTCTTCATTCCCTCCCTTAGCCTCTAACCTGCTTAACCCTTTCCTGCCTTCTCCCTTCAAGTTCACTTACTACTAACCTTACCTGCTTCTTCTTTCTTAAATCCCAGCTCCCCCCACCATTAAATATGTCCTATGACAACTTCATCTGTTCCAAACTTCATTTATCACAGAACTATAAGTTGTCCTGGACATGTCAGTTGTGACACTCAGGGGGTAGTGTATTTAGCCACCTGTGTCTCCTGTACATCATTTTATGTCATTAAGACTAGGAGAAAATTAAAAGACAGAATTTGTAAACATATAAGAGACATTAAAAATAGGAAAATAAGTAATGCTTTATACATACATTCAGTCGTTTCTGAAAATGTTAATACATTTCTTTTTACCATTATAGACAGAGTAATTCTAAACCCTAGAGGTGATGACATCAAAATCTCTTAGAATACAAAGAATTATGCTTGCAAATTTGGTTAAATGCCAGCCAGCCACCAGGGATGAATGATCATCTTTCTTTAAAAAGCATTTTAAAAATGAGATCTTTTAATAATTGAAGCATATATTTCTTAGGTGTTAAATTCTTTTAAAGTTTTATTTTGATACATTTTTTTTAAACGTTTAAGCTTTAAATAGCCATCCTACCTCATTATTCAGTTTTACTCTGATGAAGTCCCATGACTAAGTTAAGTAAAGGAAAAAGCATTAGTAATAAAGTGAATTGTCTGACAGTTTGTTTCCGCCTGTATTTTGCTGCCTGCCCTGGTTCATAATCACTGGTTAGTTCAGTGATTTGGTTATCCAGGTTTGTCATGGTTCCATTTCTGGGAGGTAATGGATAGGGAGCAGTCAGTGGTTGAATATCTTGAAGAGTTTTTCTGCTTGTTTCCTGAGGAAGGTAGGGCGAGAATATTTGACATAATTTTGGAGAGGAAGTTTGGTGGCACACCAGCATTGTCTAGTAGTGGAGGTGAGGGGCAAATTGTTATCACATAAAAGGTTACCTAGGGTTTTAGTCATCCATCTTGGAGGGAACGATTTAGCATTGGCCCCTAATAAAATTCTTTTAGCCAGAATTTTATTTGATCTTCACAGAGTTTGGGAATTGTACCACAAAGTAGTGTTATTCTGGTCTTTGATTGGGCCAAGACTTCAATGGCAATTAACCAGAAGGAACACAGATATCAAAATCTCCAGACATTTTATTAACCACAAAGTAGCTCAGGCAGCTAAGCAAACTAGATTTCAAGTGATCCAACACAAAGATGTGGATAAACCAGATATCGACTTTTATAGCCAAGATGGTGTGCATTTGAACAATCTAGGCTTTGACTTATTCAATTTGGACATTTCATTAGCAGTTGAAAAATTCTTTAAAAGTTTGCCTTTTCATTCATTGCAACAAGGGAGGTCAGTGGATACTGCTCTGTGAGGCGTTTGGGGGAAACAGCATGGTATCCATGCTATTTGGAAGCTGCCTTGGGACTTTCCCCACTTCTTTTCACCCCTAGTGGTATTTCAGTGGCCTCTTCATTATGGACAGTTTTGTTTCAGGATTAAGCTTTGATCAAAGTAAGTTGTGACTGAAGTGGAAGGCAAACCCTAAGGGTCTTTTAAAGCAAGTCTTTGGTAGCTTGGGTTATGCATCCCAGACCATAAACTTTAGCCAGAAAGGGCTTAGTTATGCCAGCTGGCAAAAGGATAAATTTACAAAAGGTGCTATGATGTGTTTATGTGGTTATTGTGTTTTGGCATCAGTAATGTTGTCTATTTAATTAATAAATAGCTGCAACATCATTTTGATGTCTTTGTCTCAGCTTAAAGGACAAGGAAGAGTTATGTGTAAACCTGCTTGTTCTCGAGCTGAGCAGAGGTGGAGCGGTGAGCTGATGTTAGCTATTATTTTCTGAGTGTCACTCGTCCTGTTCACATTTTCAAAAGTGGCTCACAGGATCCTGCCCAACCTCTCTTAATTCTACATTTCTCCCAATGGTAGGTGTTTTGTGCCCCCCTCTTCTTTTTCTCCCTGGTTGTATTTCTGGAACCTCTTCACTATGGGCAATTTGGTTTCAGGATTAAGCTTTGGCCAAATTAAGTTGTGTTTGGGCTGGAAGTCAAGCCCTAAGGGTCTTTATAAACAGGCCTGAGGCAACTTGGGTTATGTGCTCAGACCTTAAACTATAGCCGGAATAGGCTTGATTATGCCAACTGGCAAATGGATAACATTGCAAAAGGTGTTACAATTCAGTTATATGGTTACTGTGCTTTGGCATCAGTAGTCTTTTCTATTTAAAAAATACATGGTCACAATGTCATTTTTGTGTCTTTATTGTCTTAGCTTAGAGGGCAATCTAAACTTGCTGTTTTAATGTACTCATCTGTGTTCTGGCATTGCTTTACATTTTTGTGAAGAATTTTGTCACCTAGGTCTTCCTTGTAAAAGGCACACATTATAATATTGTAGCGTTGTCGCCTCACAATTAGACGTTGCCTGTTCGATTCTCAGTTAGAGCATCTTCTGTGTAGCGACATGCGTGAATGGGCGTTCCTTCGTTGAAGGTTGTGCGTTAGGCCTGGCAAGCCAGTACGTAAAAATCTACTGCCAATCCTTAGCGGACCGGAGTTCCGCTGTGGCGACCCCTAACCGGGAAAAGCTGAAAGACACAAACAAATCTAGTTACGTCTATACTATCATCAGATGCAGTAAACAAAAAAGGAGTTATTTTATGGTCATCCAGCCAGAAGACAAGACTGCCAGAATCACCAGTACTCATGCAATTGGGTGCTCTACATAATTTCTTAATCTTGGATTTAGTTCCATATATCATTTCTTAATCTTAGATTCAGTCCACATCAGTAAGTATTTATAGTTGCCTTCAAGCATATGTTGGTATATTCACCTTGCTGCTTTTCTCACATCATTGTTTTAATGCCCTTTACACATTATAGGCTTCAGATGGAAATGCATTCTTCTCACTGCTATGAAATACTGCCCACATGATGTTCTCAGTGCCCTCTCTTCTATTTCATCAAACTTTTACAGTTCTACCCCTACAAATATCCTTCATCTAGTATGCATTTTGCAGATGTCATGATTTCTTTTGTTTTTTTCTTTATGTTGTCACTCTCTACACTGAAACAGCCCATACATTTTCATAGGTTCATAGGTTCATAGGTTCATACTAGGCTATCTGCCCTAGGGCATTTATAAGCCTAGCCAGAGTGTGTTTGGCTTTTGCCACCCATTTTAAATTAATTTTGCTATGCCCTTTTTCGAGGTTAGTATACTGTGCCTCTGTCTAACAGTGACACAGAAGTGATACCCAGGGTAAACCTATGATCTCCCATCCACTCATCAAGATTCCTCTTGAAGAGAGTCAATGAGGGACTCTGCCTAACCTTGACTGGGATTTTATTCCAGAGTGAAGAGAGCCTCTGGGTTATGAATCTGTCCCTCCAGCATGTCCTATTTATTTCAGTGCTGAGGTTCAAGTCTCTTGAGCGCGTAGCTCGATGGGATTTGGATTTTCTGAGGTGCAGCATGTCCATTAATTCCGGGGTGGACATGGCTTTATACGTCAGGCACAGATCACCTCTGAGCAGGCGGTATGCCACTGAGTAGAGCTGGAGTTTCTTTAACTGGGCAGCATATGGCATCTGTTTGAGTCCTTTGATCCTCTTGGTGAGGTACTTTTGGGGTCTTTCCAGTTGCTGCAGGTGTCTGGTAAGGTGCATCCCAAAAGGGGCATTGTACTCAGTTATGGGCCTGATGAGGGATGAGTAAAGAGGCACGATGACCTCCCCTAATCTAGATGTGAATCCCTTCATGATTAGGTGGGCTATATAAAATGTTCTTCTAACCACTTTGGCCACATGGTTGTCAAATGAGAGATTGCTATCAACTTGGGTCCCCAGGTCCCTAATTACTTCTTCTGTACTTAATGGATTACCACCTATGTGGTAATTTGTGGGCACTTTGTTTTGCCAAAGGGATGATTATACACTTTTGGTGTTTAGCTTGAGGCCATGGCTCTGGCACCAGTTGTCTGTTTCTATGAGGCCCTTTTGGAGGATGCTTGTGTTGGCTGGAGAGTGGATTATGGCGCCCAGTTTGCAGTCATCTGCGAACTTGGTCAGCCACAGTCCTTCCGTGTTGGCCTGTACCTCCGAGAAATATATACCGAACAAGAGAGGTCCCAGGACTGAGCCTTGTGGGACGCCACTTGTAACTGGTTTGGAGTCTGACATGGCTCCAGCAATTCTAACCATGTGGGTTCTGTCCTTGAGCCAGTTTGCAACCCACCTAGTGACATAGGGGTTTATATCTAAGCTGGTGAGCTTATCTATAATGCGCGAGTGGCGTACTGTATCGAAGGCTTTTGCGAGGTCCAGGTAGGCTGTGTGGACCACCTTCCCCTCGTCAATGGCCTTGGTGACTGTTTCAAAGAAATTGACCAGGTTTAAGAGGCAGGATCTGCCCTTAACAAAGCCAAACTGGGTAGGATCCCGTGTCTGTAGGTCCCCAATATCTTTATTTATGAGGTCCATGATGATCCTTTCCATAGCTTTGCAGACCAAGCTAGTCAGGCTTATGGGGCGATAGTTTCCAGGTTCCATTGAGGCACCACCTTTGTGGAGAGGGACCACTGTTGCTGTATGCCACTCTTTGGGTACATATCCTGTAGCAAGGCTGAGATTGAACAGTAGTTTTATGTTTGGGTTTAGCTCTTCTTGGAGTTCATGTAGGATGCAGCCTGGGACACTGTCTGGTCTCATTGATGCTGTGTTTTTTGCTTTGGAGATGGCGGCTCTTACCTGAGCATCTGAGATGTCAGGGGGGCAGCACTTTCCTGGGATAGATATTTGCTCTTTTGGTGGGGAGGGGAGGAGAAGTTTGCACTGAACCTGTCAGCTAGGATGTTGGCAATGTCTGTGGGTTCAGTGTATTTTTTGTCATTTTGGACTAATTCTGAGCATATCTGGGAATTCCCACCCAGGTTCCTAACATAACTAAAGAAAGCCTTGTGATTATCCTTAGTGTCCTGTGCAATTTTTCTCTCGAAGCTGGCCTTAGACGACTTTATGAGTGCCCGTAGTTTTTTGCTAATACTGATCAGAGATGCCTTCCCTTTTTGGGATTTTGCTCTATCATGTAGTAGCTTCCTCCTTCTATTGTTTAGTTTGTTTATGGCTGGGGTTCACCAGACAGGACGTCTGTCTTTGGAGGATTGGGTCTTGGTTTTATTTGGGATTGCAAGATCCATGCATTCCTGAAGGTGTTCATAGAATGCATTTATAAAGGATTCTGCAGTCTGGGCCGTATTTTCCACAGGCCTGGGGGATTTGAAGGATTCCACCTCGGTTTTGAGGAGTGTAAAATTTGCTTTAGAGAAGTTTTTCACTGTGGTTTTCTGGGCAGGTGGTGGGGTCGGGATGTGAATATCCAGTGAGATTAGGTTATGGTCTGATCTTACCAGTGAGGGATGCACTTCTGGTCTGGAGCATAGAGTCCCCATGTTGGTGATGATCAGGTCCAGTATGTTTTCCCCTCTTGTGGGAGTGGTAACAAGTTGTTCCATAGCATTTGAGTTTATAAATTCTAGGAACCTTTGGGCTAGGGTGTTGGAGCTAGAGTAATACTCCCAGTCTATGTTTGGGTAGTTGAAGTCGCCCAATATAATGGTGTTTGGAGAGACCTTCATATTTTCCAGTGTTCTCAGGAAGACCAAGTGGGGTTCCTGGGTTTGGGAGGGTGGTCTGTAGCAGGCTATAAACTGGAAGGCAGTTTTACCCACTGTTAGTTGCACATGGATAGTCTCTGATGCTTCGTGCTGTGCCACCAACCTGGAGGTATGGGTATCTTTGATGAATATTGATACTCTCTCTCCTTTTGTGGTTTGGTCTAAGTTTTGGGGCCGAAAAGCATGGTATGAGGTATAACCTGGTAGTGCTGGGGTGCTCTCGGGAGCCTTGAACCAGGTTTCTGTTACTGCACAGATATCAATGTTCTCCATGCTAAGGAGAGTTTCGAGTGCGTGCATCTTGAGGTTTAGACTTCTGGCATTGAGTAGCATTACTCTTAGTTTCTTATCCCTTGTGATACCTATGGAGGTGGGTTTGTCTTTTGAGCCTTGCCTAAAAAAGGCACTATGAGGGTAGCAAGAGCCTTTTCCAATATCCGAAAGCCAAGGGGTGACAGGTGCAAGCCATCCCTAGCGAAGCATCGTGGCTTGTCGAGCATGTCTTCCCAGGCTGACAGGCATTGGATCCCCTTTGAATGACACCAATACTTAAGCCAATTGTTGAAATTGATCATCTTATCTTCATATTGTGGCAACATTCTTGGTGAGGGTAAGATGCTACTCAAGGTCAGCGTCATACCGGCCTGGGCTACATGCTCAGAGAGCTCCTCTATGTCTCTTTTCATGTAGTCCAGGGAGGTACATCTCAGGTCATTCACACCAGCATGGACAATGACTGAGTCATATTTGTACTTGCCTTGGAGTGACCTGAGTGCTTGTGTTATGTGGCGGATCCTAGCGCCCAACAGGCAGCTCACCGTGACCTTCTCCTTGTTCAGCCTGGTGAGCAGGACGTCAGTGTGCCTGATGATAGAGTCACCTATTACAAGTGTATCAGGTGTGTTGTTTAGCCTTAAGGGCTGTGACTGTTCGGCACACTGGTTTTGTGAGCTATGTGTTGCACGTGTTTTGTTTTGGGGTAGAGGTTGCTTGGGTGTCTGCTTTGGAGGTCTCTGCTGCTTAGGCAGATTTTTATTTAGAGCCTCCAAGTATGTTTTTGTGTGTTTATGTGTTTGGTTTGCTGTCGTGGTAGGTCTATGTGAGACTGGAATTGTACTGAGTGTGGTTTCTTTCTCCTCCTGACTGGTTACGCCAGTACTGAGTTGAGAGAGCTTAGCCTCCAGTTTGGCTATATGGTTGCATCTCTCACATGTGTTGGAATTTGTTGGGAGGAGGAGGAGAGGGTTGTCTGTGTACATGAGGCAGTTGTAACATTGCCTCAAGATTCCCAGATTCACCAGCTGGACCGGAGAGGAGATTGACAACTGACCTTTGGACATGCTAGAATAGTATTGGGAATTCCTTTATAATTGAAAAAAAGGGCCAATGGGGAACAAGGTGCTCAAGGGGAGTTTGTGAGGGTGTAGTGCTTTTAATTTTTTGGTACTGACTTAGTGAGCAAGTGTCAGGTACTTTAAATGGAATGTGTTACAGGTAACTTAAATGCAAAAATGACAAACAGTAACTTTCTTTCAAGTGAAACAAGAAAATAAGTGCAGTAAGCAATGCAGATCTCACTAGGGATCCACAGAAGCGCTGAAAAGCCACGTTTTAGGTGAAATTAGTGTTTCAGGGAAATAAGCAACAAACAACAAGCATACAAACAAAGCTAGATTCAGCAGGCCTGGATCTAGTCTATGCTACAGCAAACAAGGTGTACCAATTTCAGTAAGAAACAGTTCAAATATGCAGGCACTATAAGCCTTTAACCAGAAATTCCCAGCTCAGAAGGGCAGAGTCCAGCCTCTCCTCCCACAAGAGTGCAGACCACTAACCTTCTTAATGTAAAATAACTGGCCTGAAGCCCAAGTGCTTAAACCAGAAATAATACACTTTTAGAATAACAGACAGTGAGCCCTCAATCAGCAGTTCCCAACTTAGAAGGATGTAAGCTACCTGTCTTGCCACCACAGTGCAGGCCACAAACCTTCTTAATGTAAAACAACTGGTCTGAAGCCCAAGTGCTTAAACTAAAAGGCTTAGAATGAGTTACACCAAGCAGCAATAAATACAATTGAGTACTTTTAAGATGACGCAAAAGCAAAATAAAGTAGGAAGAAACACAAATACAGTAAAAGCAGATACATTTTTTTTTTAAGTGGAAAGAGAGAAAGGAAAGAAAGAAAGGAGTAGCAGAAGCTAAGCTGATTGGCCTTCTCAAATGTTCTCCCTGTACTGGGTAGAATGAAGTAATGACACTAAACTGGGAGGAGGGTCCCAGATCAAATTTACACTAGGGGCGGGCAACTGCATAGCCACCAAACTGCAGAAATGTTTCTCACACCTGAAAAGCAGCAGTGAGCCTTTAAATGAAAGTTTTAAACAGCTAAAGGAGCCTCTAGAAAAAAAGAGTTTAACTGCAACAAGTTATTACAAACAAACAACCCAACAGATGCTTAATAAAAGTGGACAATTTCCAGTTAATACCTCACACACAGTGAAACTAGCTAGGAAAAATACACAGTACACAAAGTGCTATAAATAACAAAGAAATAAAGAACAAAGTAAACAAAAAAACAGGATACTTAATGTTATATATTATAGCTCCGAGTTTCCTCAGTGTCCTTCCTTCAGTCAAGCTCAGTGTGAAATGGCAGAACACTCACAAATGAACTTCTTAGGTAACAGAAAGTTGAAACCTGAGACAGTTTTTAAGAAAGAAATCTCAAAAGAACCAATGAGGTGCTTAGTCTAAGCTGTAGTCCAGGTGACCTCAGTCAGCCAATGACCTCAAACAATTCTCTCTCACTGAAATGCCTGATGGCTTTGGCTAAACCAAGATGTCCCTGAATATGTGCTCAGACACACAGCCTCCACAAACACTAGGCCCAAATACAAGCCTGAATATGGAAATGCTACAAATATCCCCACTACTAAGAACAAACTGCAGAAATGTTTCTCACACCTGAAAAGCAGCAGTGAGCCTTTAAATGAAAGTTTTAAACAGCTAAAGGAGCCTCTAGAAAAAGAGTTTAACTGCAACAAGTTATTACAAACAAACAACCCAACAGATGCTTAATAAATGTGGACAATTTCCATTTAATACCTCACACACACAGTGAAACTAGCTAGAAAAATACACAGTACACAAAGTGCTATAAATAACAAAGAAATAAAGAACAAAATAAACAAAAAACAGGATACTTAATGTTATATATTATAGCTCCGAGTTTCCTCAGTGTCCTTCCTTTGATCAAGCTCAGTGTGAAATGGCAGAACACTCACAAATGAACTTCTTAGGTAACAGAAAGTTGAAACCTGAGACAGTTTTTAAGAATGAAATCTCAAAAGAACCAATGAGGTGCTTAGTCTAAGCTGTAGTCCAGGTGACCTCAGTCAGCCAATGACCTCAAACAATTCTCTCTCACTGAAATGCCTGATGGCTTTGGCTAAACCAAGATGTCCCTGAATATGTGCTCAGACACACAGCCTCCACAAACACTAGGCCCAAATACAAGCCTGAATATGGAAATGCTACAAATATCTCCACTACTTAGAACAAACTGCAGAAATGTTTCTCACACCTGAAAAGCAGCAGTGAGCCTTTAAATGAAAGTTTTAAACAGCTAAATGAGCCTCTAGAAAAAGAGTTTAACTGCAACAAGTTATTACAAACAACCCAACAGATGCTTAATAAAAGTGGACAATTTCCAGTTAATACCTCATACACAGTGAAACTAGCTAGAAAAATACACAGTACACAAAGTACTATAAATAACAAAGAAATAAAGAACAAAATAAACAAAAAAACAGGATACTTAATGTTATATATTATAGCTCCGAGTTTCCTCAGTGTCCTTCCTTCAATCAAGCTCAGTGTGAAATGGCAGAACACTCACAAATGAACTTCTTAGGTAGCAGAAAGTTGAAAACTGAGACAGTTTTTAAGAAAGAAATCTCAAAAGAACCAATGAGGTGCTTAGTCTAAGCTGTAGTCCATGTGACCTCAGTCAACCAATGACCTCAAACAATTCTCTCTCACTGAAATGCCTGATGGCTTTGGCTAAACCAAGATGTCCCTGAATATGTGCTCAGACACACAGCCTCCACAAACACTAGGCCCAAATACAAGCCTGAATATGGAAATGCTACAAATATCCCCACTACTTAGAATAAACTGCAGAAATGTTTCTCACACCTGAAAAGCAGCAGTGAGCCTTTAAATGAAAGTTTTAAACAGCTAAAGGAGCCTCTAGAAAAAAGAGTTTAACTGTAACAAGTTATTACAAACAAACAACCCAACAGATGCTTAATAAAAGTGGACAATTTCAAGTTAATACCTCACACACAGTGAAACTAGCTAGAAAAATACACAGTACACAAAGTGCTATAAATAACAAAGAAATAAAGAACAAAATAAACAAAAAACAGGATACTTAATGTTTTTTCTAGAGTTTATTCATTCTTTTTACATCCTCTCTATAATGCAACCATTTCTGATACTAAATATATTAATAATCCTCTGTATGAAAGGTTTTGCATCATAAAAGACTTTGTCCAAAAACTTTGAAGATATCTCATGTATATTTTGTATTGTCTTTATCCTACCAACTTACAGTGAATGCCCAACAATGCCAATTGATAACACATGCAAGGTGCTTCTTCCGGCTTGTCCCCTTCTCCAACAGATGGTGAGAATTTTTAGGTGCCTTCTATACAGAATCAAGAGCTCATCACAAAGTCTTGAGTCACTGGATGGGATTGGCAGGTACACAAGATTCACTAAACATTTTATAAACACAAAAACAATGCAAAACATATGTATGTATCCTTACCTATCTGCTGGCAGCCCTTGTAACTCTGTAATTTTAATAGAAAGACTTTGACCCCATATCTGCACTCTTCCTATGGCCACATATTCATTAGGAGTATCATCACACATTAATCTTATTGTAGCAGCTATTGGAAGTGCAAGTTGCAATAGTGTGCACAATTGTAAACATTCCCCTAGCTGCACAGTCTCAGACAGGGCAGCAATTTTTGTAGTGTTGATGGTCTCACCATAATCTGTGACATGTGCAGCTTCACAAGCTCCATTCATTGCTGCTTCACTGAAAATCACCATGCCCAGAGCTGGAGCCATTATTAGGCGACCAAGGCAGTCGCTTAGATCTCACTGTCTGGGAGGGGACCCCTTGCTGGCTGGGAAGGGGCTTACTGGCCAGGGGATTAATTTTGTTTTTAATTAAAAAAAAAAACAAAACATATTTTTCTTAAAAGGGATACTTCTTTAAGAACACCCTTTGTGTTTGGTAGCAGACATCTGTTGCATCTGTGTGACCTGCTTACATCTTCATCTTCTGCATCTGTGCAATCTACTATTGAATACAAGAAAACATTTGGACTGCTGACCATGGAAGGACAAACAAGATGTGTGTGTGTGTGTGTGTGTGTGTATGTGTGTGTGTGTGTGTGTGTGTGTGTGTGTGTGTGTGTGTGTGTGTGTGTGTGTGTGTGTGTGTAAGAGGGAGGTAGGTAGCCCACCTCTAACCTGTCCAGATTTTTGCAGAATATCCAGCTTTTAGCTTCAGATTTTTGGTCTGTTTTTCATAAAATTTGTAATTTTCTGGAAAATCATTGAGGACTGAAGTTATTAAACAATAACAGACTTTTGAGTTTTGGACTTTATATCCTTTTGAAAACTGCATACTAACACAAATCCTATTATTCTAGCTAGCAACTAAAGTTCATGAGTACAATGTTTAAAATCTGTCCCTATTTTTGGGCCTTTGTCCCCCCCATAATTTTAGGTTTTCTCCAGATTTCTTGTGGTATGGTAGGTAGGGTGTATGTGTGTAAGATGCCTTAGTTAGGGATAACAGGTGGCTAGTAATATGCTGAAGGTCAAACCCTGTACCTTAGTTACAGAAAACAAGAGCCTGAATTCTCTACCCCACCTACCAAGCTGCATTTTTCAAGGACTCGTGTTTCAGGTACACAGGTTTAGTACTAAGCTAACTGCCCTTGTGAGCTGTTTTAAGCCTAGCCAATTATCTCTTGTGAGACTCAAGCCCTGTACCTTGTGTTTGTAAGGTAAACACTTTAGCCATTAAGCCACCCTCCCAAATTGAGCTTCAGGTGCATTCTTCAAGGGATTGTGAGCTTCAAGGGAAGAGAAGTTTACTGCTGTTCATACTAAGTCTGTTTACAATGTGTAACTGTTTTGTTTAGCAAATCGTATCACTGCTGTGATATAGAACTGAAAAGCATTGTTAGTAGCACAACAGATAGTATGCTTGCTTTTGATGCAGAAGGCTGTGAGTTCTATTTACACAGCATATTGATGTATTGCTGATGTGTTGTACTTTAAGGGGGGTGAGGTGCTGCAGTTCTAACTATGTCCTCCTTTGGATGAGATGCCTAGTAGCTATGAAACTGTTATGTTTGCCATCCATTCCTTACTGTAATGTTACCAGCTTACCATTTTTATTACTGTAACATAGTTAATTTATTCTTCAAGGGCAGCAGGCACCGAATTTGTAGATGAAACACTAAAAATGTAAAGTTGTTTGCTAGCAGCAACCTCTTCATTAGTTACAAATCTCTTTACTGTAGAATTATTCAGCTGACTTTTACTTCTGCAAAGATTGTGCATGTTAACTGATATTGGATTGTATTGACAAAAGTTTGAGTGACCTTTGAAATATTTGGAACTGAGTAATTTTGTCTTTATTGGTTCACATGTTTTGCTTTATTGCTTACTGGAAAAATGTTCAAAACTATAATTTAAAACATGATCTAACAAGTGGTGCTGTATTACACAAGGAATATAATTTAATACAATCAGGGTGAATCAAAGAACTCTTGTATCTTTGCATGGTCTTAAAAATGTGTGCAAGGGGCCTATGATTTGAAAATAGCCCAAAGGCATACTTTATCTGCCACTGGCCAGATGCATTTTCTTTGAATGTGGGTTTAAATGCAGTTTCAATGACTGTGGGTTTCAAGGGAAGTTTTAATGCTGTCTGTTTTCATTGTGAGACTATATTGCTTTGTTTAGCAATTGTATATCAGTGTTTGTGCTATAAAATTTGAAATAAAAGTGTAAATTAAATCCAGTTATCTGTATTAATTGTAGAAGTAAAGCAGAAAACAGTAGGCATACTGAGAGGTTTGAACAGTTTTTATAGTAGCTACAGAGAAATAAGTAACGGGACACTGGAATGGCTGAGGGAGGGGGGAGGACTGTGTATGGGGGATGGGTTAGCTGTGTATGTGGGGGGGGGTGATCCATTACTCTGTCTAGGGCCCCATTTCACCATGATCTGACCCTGACCATGCCATTGCCAGTGTCTGCAGATGTATGTTGTACTAAAAGCAAGGAGGAGGAAGAGCAAAGGCATATGCATGACACAAGTAACACCATTCTTTCCTCCACTGGCATAATAATACAACCTTATTCTCTTAATTACTGAAGCCTACAATATATTGCTTTATTTTTCTTGGAATGTCTTCACTGCTCATATCAATTACAGATGTGGCAGTCTGACCCAACATCAAGCAGCTTGGTTCTGCCAGCTGAAAAATAGCTTTCAGTGATCAAGAATAGACCCATGTAGGCCCACGACTATGCATGATTAAACATATTCTATTCCTGGCTTTACTTTACTTACTTTAAGATTAAAGTGCACTGTTACTGGACAGTAGACAACAGGAAAATATATGTACACAAAAGTAGGAATGCAGAAACAGGATGCAGTGTTCCACTACGTGTGATCATGGTGTGAAGCCTTAGAAAAAAGGATAAAACATCAAGTACTCACATGATCACAAGCGGCAAAACAGTTTCAGAACTACAAGAGGAGATGTGCATTACGGAAATATTTGAGATCAAATTTATAAGATGATAACCAACACTCCATTTATTAAATATCATACAAAAGTGACCACTTTTGTCATGGAAATGGAAAACCAATGAACTGTTAGTGTCTTCTTGAGGATTAGACTTGTGTCTCTCAAACATATGACTAGAAATTACAAAGCTCACATAAGAATAACTTTATTTATTTACTTTAAAGCTAGAGATATTATGGAGTAAATTGGCAGCCACAATAAATTCTGCGTTCAATATACAGCCCTTTAAATAACTGTTGAACATATATTTTTGTGACTCAAATATATAACAACTTGTAGAGAGATATTGACTTCTTAGTATCATCTGCTGGGGCTTTGAGTTTCTTTTTATCTAACAAACACTGGAACAACATACATCAGGCCATTAGAGAAGCAACCAGCCCATAATTACAGATATGCATTCCAATTCAAATATGATGGTGTACCGAAAAATGTAAAGTCTATTATATAGAATGTAGATGTTTCTTAGTTCACAAAGCCAAGATAGCAGCATCAACAAAATTACAGAAACACAGTAACATAGCCACGTAAAATAATAAACTGCTTCTAAAAAGGTTTTTGATGCAAATAAAATGCAATTCAACAAGTCATCTTAGAAATATGAACTTCTGAAATGTTCGTATACACATAGAAATAGAATAGGACAAAGTCTGTAGTAAATACTGAATAACGGACAGCATGCTGCTCCTGACATCCAAGCTCTGGGTCTCAGTACGCAACTCTGGATGCTGCTTAGGTGGTGTTTGTATGTGTTCACTCTGTTTATGTACATTTGTACTTTTTTCCCTTCTCATAAAAACAGTGGATAAGGTTTGCATTTTGCAACTTTTCCCTCTGGATTATCACTGTAAAATGACCTTTGGCTCAATAAGATTTAACTGGATAAGGAAATGAAAATAAACTAAATAGAATTAGTTTGGCATGCATACATAATGAGGCAGTGTAATTGTTAAGTAAACTAGACTAAACGATGTAGTAGGGAATATGTAAATAGTATCAGCAACATTGCAGCAAATGATACAAATTGTGCATAACAGCAGAGTGTATACATTCATCGTGTATTCCACCATGACTGTCCATACATTTTGGGGCTGCATGTGCCAGTGTCATGTACAACCACCCATATTAGGTTTTGCTGAGGCAGCATATACTCCTAACAATAATGTTTTCTGTGACACGCAGTCATGTGTGCTGTATACCAAATTCTCAGCAGTGATGCCTATGTGATGCACAAATGTGCATCAATGAGCTCATTTGAAGGAGGCATTTAAAGACACATGATAAGTCAGTTATTTGATTACTATTAATGTAAACACATGATGCTGGCACATGCAATAGTTCCCTGCATATATTGTCATTTCATTTAGTGTCCTGGTTATGCTGACATTTGGCAGCAACAGATATTTCTATACATTGCAATATCATGTTCAGTTTAAATTTCTAATACAGATTCCTATCTTTGCATATATCCACACAATGCCTCTGGGCATACACACACACACACGTGTGTACATATACACATGCACATAAATACACAGACACATTCATGTACACATTGATATGCATTCCCTCTGACACTAAATAGTGCTTTTGATAGGATAGCTGAGTCATAAGATGCTATGATGACAGTACCAGGGAAAATGAAATCCACAGTGGAGGACTGACTCACTGGCATGATAGCAAGTGTAAACAACAGTATTATACATGTATATGTGTGTGTGTACATGTCAGCTTGGAATAGTAGCCTGCATGTAGTTGTAACATGTTACATGTGGTACACTATTGTTATCTATTTGTACAGAAAGAGAGAGAGAGTTTTGCATCATGTACTACAATAAAAAAAGTGATGGCTCAGGAACAAGCACTAAGATCACAATTTAGCAAGACTAAAAGTAGGTATGAAATCCAGTTAGAAATATCCAGTTGCTTCATTTAAATAATAATAGTTGTGATATTAATAATTTCAAAGTAAAAAATAAACAGTCTCTTACCAAGATATTAAACTACATAATAAAAAAACACTATAAGTGGGACTTGTAGAGATGTTCTGCACAGCTGTGCAATGAATTCATAGCTTGCTGACACTGTAAAATTATGTAAACACTAATTTGGTATGCAAAGTAGGTGTCCAGAGGAATACATCAATGGGCAGTGCAGCAAATATACATATAGACATATTCCTGTAATGAAACAGATATGCAGAAATGGAATTCATACCTCTTTGCATGAAGCTCATAAGCTGCTACATCTGAAAATAATTGTGTCTCTGTGTATATATATATATATATATATATATATATATATATATATATATATATATACACACACACACACACACATATATATATATATATATATATAGTGCATCCCTCAGCAAGATAGCACAAAAAGGTACACAAATACTATTTTCAATTGCAGTGCTTTAATGTCCACATATGTGGACACTGGTCAGATGCATGAATGGGGAGGAAAGTGATGTCTAGGGAAGTAGGAAAAGGGGAGGGTACCAAGTAGAGAACCCCAGGAAAGGGCAACATATAGGACAAAGGAGGGAGAGCAGACAAGACAATATATGCTGTTTGTGTGTTGGGGATAGTCCCCATTTTCTGTATATAGAGACAAGAAAAGAGGGATTAAGGCAACAGGAAATAAAGGCTAACAAAGGGGAGGGAGTCAATAGGAAGGGGTAAACAGACACAGCAGCACAGACAAGCAGAGGTTGGTATGCATACACTAAGATGGAAAGAGACAAGATGAACAGACTCAAAAAAGAAGGAAATGTATGGTTCTAGAGAGTGTAGGGCATGACACAAGAAGGAGGAGTTACACTAAGCTGTTTATAGAATGGGGAACAAGCAGCAGTGTGCTATGTGCCACTCTCGTCAAGAGAGACATTACTGTGGTCCATTGCAAGAAGCTGCGCCAGGGTGTCTGGTGGTATTGGCCACTCCCTCCCCTACTGGCTCAATGGTCAGGGCCTGCAAGCCCAAGCTGATTGAATCTGCAATCTGTTCCAGGAAGCTGACCATCCAGGCCACCTACCTGTCCATTGGTCTTTCTAATGCAACTTCCACCACTTGCTCTAGCTGTGGGTGGGCCACATTAGGCAATGTTGCCAGGCTACCTGTAGATGATAAGTGATGACCTATTTGATGAGGCACTCCCATTCCTATCACTTTCAGTCTCTTCAGTTCCAGCTCCAGAATAGGTAGACCATGTTACTTTCTGATGAGCATATCTGACATCTACACCTACAGGGAAGAGGTACAGTACAAAGGGAAGTTTGCCATGATGGACTTCTAAACATTCTTATGCTGTTATCCCTATCCTGCCAGTAGACTGAATGCATTTAAAACATATGTTGGCATTAGTTAGTAGAATTTAACCTCCCCTGACCCCTAGTCTCTCCTGCTTCTTACAGTAGGTATCATGGTTTATTTCTTAATATTTCTTGTTTTGCTTGTGCTGAAAGCTAAAGAGCTAAACCACAGAACTGTGACGGATGTTAAAAAAGAGTTTACAACAATGACAACTTACATTCCATTGCATATGCTCCAGTAGCTATATCCTAGACTGTAGACAGGGGTCTGTCCCCTATGCATATACTAGGTGTAATTTGCCTACACTGGACTATGACCCTAGTATACATGACACACACCAGGTATAGTCCAGACAACATAATATGGAGCAGCCTAACTCCACAATATAACGGATTCTTACAGAAACTAAAATTTAGCTGGCAATTTGCATTATACACCACTGAGAAGCCCACCTGACTCTGACACACAGCACACCTGCTGTATGTTGAATAAGGCAAAGACATAAAAGTAGGATGAAAGGTTTCTGCTCATACTTAAGCATGATAGCACAGTCCACTTTCAATATGTTTAAGGGAGCTGTTGTTTAACTTCCACCTCCTGTGCAAGTAATCATTAGGGTGATGGCAATTCAGGTCATAAAACTGATGTCTCTTTTGTTACCTGTCCCCATTATGCCCATGGCTCAGGTACACACCACAGTCAGATGCTACTAAGTATCAGCTTTGTGGAATTTAACAGCACAGATGCCCAATAGTCACTCCATGAAATGGCCTTATAGGCAAAATCAAAACATTATCTTGCTTCCTTCATCTGCCTTGTAAGCATTGCTTCCTTCTTGTAGTGATAGTGATTGCAATGTGGGTATTCTTTGCTACTTGCAATGGTAGTCACTGCCATGTGAATGTCCTTAGGAAATAGTAGAGCATTCTCAAGGAGTAAAATGATAGCTGTGAAACGTGTGTACCGTGAGATTTTAAGGAGTGATTAATGCAGCTTATAGCTGCACAGAAGCACAATGCTAGCTTACACAGATTTAGAAAGCTATTATGGAGAATTAGGCAGCAGCATTCAGAGAATCAGTATACTTTCAGCACATATAGGCAACTCTGCGGTAACACACAGCATTTTAGCAGTATGGTAAGCTGTCTTTGCCTGTTTTCCTATAGTTATGAACCCTTATACAGCTATTCCATTCGCATAAGCCTACAATAATACAATATGTGTCTGTGTACATAGTACAAGGGTAAAAATGTAGCCCATAATATCAAGACAACCTGTCCATGTACATGCTGCTATCTTAAAAAAATGGCATGCCCTGTGTAAAGTATTTGGAGACCTATTGTACTGGCATTCTTCTCTCCATTGTACGGTCTAGCTGTGACACCTATGTTTCCTTACATGACACCAAGTGGTGGTACTTGAGATGATGGCCTTTTTATATACATACATGTAGGAACTAACATAAAGGATGGACCTGCAAGACGTCTGTGTCAGGTATACCAGCTGTATGTTTCCCTGTCTGTTTCTCAAACTATAGCATTACCTATCCCTATAACTGCCGCATCACTTACAGTATGGTATACCTGAATACCAAGTGCTTGTAGCTGCCATCCTACCCATTCTAGTCTGTAGTCATATCTCTTGTGTTCACAGGTATCTGCAGGTCCTGAGGTTGAGGCCAATGGCATTGCCTAGGCAATTCCAGCCATCATGAATATGATATCTTGCTATAAGCACTGAGGATTCATGGGAGCACCTGCTCAGGATGGAGGGTACTCACCACCCTTTACAGGACCAGGATTAGTAGAAACTGGTCCATGACATCAAAACTGTGGGTGGGCAGGACCGCACATTACAGCAATACCATTGATATGTCCAGCATGGAATACAAATATGTTAGATACTATATACTTACTATCAAATCCATCAGTATATTAGATATTGTGTGCTTACCTTCAAGTCAGTCTGTCAAGAAGTAGTTTTAACCCCCACCAAATCATGTGGTCATGCAAGAATAATGTTTATGATACCAATAAATGTTACAAACATAGATGTAGAAGACATCAGAAGCATCAGCTCTGTATTAGATTACTGGAAGGAAGAAGCTTGACTACATGAGGTAGACTGATAGAAGGAATGTGAAAAAAGAGTAGTAGATAAATGTGGCAATTCTTAAGGGTTGTTTTAGAAAATTATAGAAAAAAATTATAATGATTACAGGAACTGCAAAGAAAACTAAGTTTAATGGATTTATAGGTGAAATGTAAAAATGTTAATAACAAAAATAAATCATCTATTGAAGACATGGAAAACCCTTAGAAATAAAATATAAAAAGAAAGTACATAAATTAGGAATGCAAGTTAAGGCATAGGTGAGCCAATGTCAAATTAGCTATGAGGAAAGATTATTCAACATTTTAAAATACAACAGGAAAAGTATTTTAGATACATAAGAAAAGTTAAGGGAAAGTCAACATGTGTACATACTCTGTGTAAGGAAAGATTATTTTGGATACAGAAGACATTATTATATTCGCAGAATATTTTAACTCTTACTATGCAAACTCCAACAGTATAATTAAAGTTAGAAATAACAGTAAAGAGCAGTACCTGATAGACTTCTCAACATTCTTAAGCTGCAGTTCCCAAAAGTCGGCCTAAAAGTAGATATTGGAAAAGCTTCAGGACCAGAACCCGTCTGAAATCAACATCTCAAAAAGTTAAAAGATGCCCTTATAATAACCTTAAAATTAATATTTGATACCTGCATTAACAATTAATATAATTCAAAGGGACTGGAGACCATTTTGTATCATTCTTATTTTTAGGGGAAATAATGAGCGCAAAGAGATAAACCAATTATCCTTTCTTGCACGGGGGGAAAAATGGGTACATTGATATTTAGTTTATTATCGACAGAACAGCCGGAAACAATAATTCTCAACATTCATCAACATGCTTTCACCAAAGGGCGATATATTGTGAGATATGCAACCAATATTTTCATAGCTGTATAAAAACAGCGTTTGATAAACAAATAGCTTCCCGTGTAATTTATACAGATGTCATGGCCGCATTTCACTATGCTGATCATCAAATACTGGTAAACAAACTAGGGCGTTTTGGTCTTCCATATTATATTTAATAATGGCTGATGTCCAAAGTGAGCTACAGTGGAATAAATAGTAAAACATAAGGATGTGTAGAGAAGGCCTTATTTTACATCTTATTTGTTTAGCGCATACATAGGTGATATATTAGTACCACATAATATATTCCAAAGTATTTACTCCGATGATGAAGAATGTGGAAATTAATAAAAACAATGTTAACAAGACATTATAAAAAATATTAGATTGCATTAGCAAATGGGAAATAAGAAATAACTGACCTGTAAATACAAATAAAAGAGTAAGCATGTACAGTGGGAGGATATTGTATATGAGATTTATCAGAATAAAATAGAAAAGGTTGACACACAGAAGGGCTTAGGCATAGTAGTGAATAAAAAACGTGATTTTTAATAAGCATGTGAACTACTTACTTAAGGGGTATAGCAAGAGTGCAGACAGTATTAAGAACTTCTTAAAATCTAAGCCCAGACATGATTAATGTTTTATGTATCTTTAACGCACCTGAAAATGGAATATAATAACACTGTGTGTGATAGCTATCATGTAAACATAACATTAGGGAATCAGAAGGAGTACAATGAAGATTAAGTAAAACTGTCCAGGGATAAACATTTCTTTATAATGAAAGATTACAGGAAATGATCCTCTTCTCAGCAGCATATAGAAGAATAAGAGGGGACAAAATCAGGAACGATGCTTACCTTTGGGAATGCATGGGTCTATGGAGAAGCAGTAGAGCGAAATGCCTATAAATTACTAAGCACTTATTTACAGGAATATAATGAGAGTTTGAACGCTTGGAACCAAATTCCATTAGAATTTGAATGGCATGAAGCTTAGGAGCTTCTGAAAATATGATATGCACCATATACAGCTCTGATAGATTTGAAATTTTGGAAGGCTAATGAATCTCATACTGGCAGCTGAATACTTCTATTTATATTTAGACTGATGCGCAGTGCCATTCCATGGAAAAGTCATGTTACATAGCAGTTGATAACTGGGAATAAGAGGGTTACCTGGAAAAAGTAGGTTAATAGAGCCAGAACAGATTATGGTATTCCTCCAAGGGGTCAATGATACTGGGATAATCCACAACAGAGTGGATACTGACATTATGGTGGAGCAACCCCCCCCCCCCCATCCCAGTGAAAGATGCACTAGGATAGCTATGGTTACAGCAGATTACTGAATACCACCAGTGCACACCATACAGAGCCTATGTTTTGTCATAAGAAGCATCAACTGTCTTATCACATTAGGATAGTAGCAGAAGTAAGTTGTGACGTAAAAGTACATCTTACGCATGGTCACTCAGCATGCATGCATGAGTGCCACTGGGCCATAGTGGTATTACGGTACTTATTCTTGCTCTGGTGTGTTTAATGTTGTATATTCATAGAACAGTATACCAGTACAGTGATAGCTGTAGATGCTGGGGCACAAATTTTAGCAGTTATTGGCACATGTGCAGTAGATGACAATGGCGGCCATTGACAAATAGTTGAATCAAAGTTGGATAACACTGTCGTACTGTCTGTCCCATCCACAGCAGACATACACCCACAGTACATATTGAAAGTGTGGCCTCACTTATGAATTAACTTTAGATTAACAAGTATAAGCATTCACCACCTGCAGTGAGTGGGTTCGCTCATCTCTGTGATAATCAACAGTAGTTCCCCGGTGGTTGCAGCAGCAGATGAACATGCTGCATTTCATGTAGGTATACACTGCACAGCACAGCCTAACAGGGATGTGTGACATTATCATGTGTCTGATGTACCACACAATCATTCAGGCATAGTCTGCAGCTAACCAGTCTATCATGGAAGTAATTGTGTGCATGGACTTAAGATGTCATCCAACACTTCCAGCTGCACTATGACAGCATGGAGTCGAAGGACACTGTTATGTTTGGTTGAGTGTGGTCAGTGGTGACATGAACCACTTCTGTTTCTAAGTTTGAGTGAAGGATTGCTTGTACAACCAGTGTTTCCCAGGAGTATGGGAGGGCTCATGCCCAAGGAGTTTGTGTAGGGAATCCCTGAAATGTGCACAGCTCTCACATCACCCTATTTACAGCAGTCTGCCACACCTTGTAGTGAGTGGGCACAACACCAGGTCTCCATTAAAAAGGCTCCTCTTCAGTAGATTCCATCCAGGTCAGGGTCTCATAGTTGCAGATATTTTCAGCATAAAGGGTTCATTTTAGTGTGAGGAGATCCAAAGAGAGATCACTGATAAACAGAATAGAAAATAGGATATATTACCACAACTTGGGGTACACCATTTACAAAAAAAAAATCAGTGAAAGAGAGTGTGAATTGTGAACTATTGGCTGATAAGGTGAAGGTTCTATTGAGAATATAGCTTTTTGAACCATGCGCACAGAATTTGCATTGTATTTAACTTTTGATGATGGCATATTATGGTTGTTGCATTCAACGACTCTTTTAAGGCCATTAGACATTGCATCTGTCATTTTCCATTTTTCCATATTGGTGTATATCTCATTAGTAAGAGAAATGATGGCAGTGGTGTTGCAGGATTTTGGTCTGAAACTATGCTGCCTTTCTGAAAGTATGTCTTAATGATAATACACTGTCTGTTTTGATCAAACATGTTTCTCTAGTATTTTGGCCAGAAGGGGTAGGTTGGCCCTGGGATATTACTCTGCCACTGATCATGTATTGGACACCCTGGAGAGAGGGTATATAGTGGTATGCTTAAATAAATTTGTGATGGTTCTGGTTGCATGAGAGAGAGAGACTATAGATATGTGTTAGTGGGGCATCTAGGAATTGTCCATCAAGTTTGAGAAAGAAAGGGCAGATAGTGTAAATGCTAATAAGATTGTTTTTGAGAATGCTGTTAGGCATGCCTTTGACTTGTTTTTTATTTTAGTAGCACAATTGTCTGCAAAGATAATGCCGTGGTGTTGTGGGGGTTTTAAATATACAGCAATCCTTGTACTGTTTCAGTGGATAAGCATTGTTGGTATCTGTTAGTATTGTATATTTTACTATTTGACAGAACAAATGCCCTTCTACATGTCTTCGTTCATGGCTCCTAATGCCCTCCTATATGTCCTCATTCATGGCTGCCTGGATTCTAGCTTCTTTGCCTTTCACTGGCATTACTGTAGAGCCATTAGAGTGGAGTAATAAATTTGCCTGAGGAGATTTATGGTGGGCCAACATGAAGAAGAAAATGCATAACAAATATATTTAATTTTATACCCAATCTTATTTAAAATGAGATACTATTTCCTATTGCTACTTGTCATTCATGTGACTATTTCTACCCATTGCCTGCCAACAGTCAGCCCCCTGTGATCCACCAGGCCTATTTATTCCTGTGGGAGACTGTGATCCAGATTGCCATCAGGGTGTTCTTTTCAACTTGTCACCCCCTCCAATAGTAGACATGCAAGCCTGCAAATGCAAGGGCCTGCTTTGCCTTCCTTGTATATATACACATGCCCACAATTGGCCTATGAAGGCCACTATAAGGATACAGCTTGGCAGAGACACATACACATCCCCAGCCTATATGCTGCATTTTGTTCAGCTATTTTTCTGCAAAATACAGAATTGCAACAGGCTGAACCTCCTTCCACAGTGCTGGATAAATGAGTCATCAAACTGCCTAGCATCAAGGTCACTAGTCACTCCTAGGTAATCAGTGGTGTGGCAAGGGCTTTACTTTTGTCAGTGCCATAGACCTGACTTATTTTTAATTTTCTTCTATTTAACTTTTTGCTCTTGTAGTGGATTCATACACTTGTTTTTCAGTTTATTACAACTGAACCATGACATAGAACAAATCTGCAACACATTATAATTTGATGTCTGATATGTAAAATTCATCTGCATAAGAAACAAAGCAATACCACTCAAGCAGTTATTACAGAATGTGTAGCATGATGCTAGTAATTTGTTCTTTTTCTTCTCCATCCTACTATTATAATGCTGCAACTGATTAGTAAAGCAAGTCATCATTTGCCATTGACTGAAGTTTTTCTGTTAGCTCACACATATGGGTACACACCTCAGGAGGGATACTGGTATCTTCCCTAAGCTTTCACAAATATATAACCATTTATACTTTTGGTAATTCAGGGTCAACAGTTAAAATGACTCAACTCTGTGCTAAACACACACCAGAGATTTAAGTTAAATATAGCAATACACATGATTCTATTAGTTTGGCTGAACTTTTTTTCAACAGAAGGGAGATGCCAAAAAACTGTTTTAATTTTGGCTATTTTGAATGTATGAGTTTCTTTATACTTTTAGTTTAGGAAATTCTACATTTGTATAGTAAAAAGGAAAAAACAATATTACTAAACATTATTGCAACTCAGTAGTTTATAAATATGAAGTCCAATAAAATTAGTTACTTATACTGTATAATAATGAACATCTTTCTAGAATCTTAAGTATTTAATCTACTATTAAAATGCTTCACTCTAAAAATCATTTGTAGGAAACCTGGCAGTTTGAGATAACAAGCTTAAACAAACAAAAAAAAAAAATGAGTAATATCTCAAATGTCTTATGGCAGTTACCCACAGGAAAAGTTCAGGATGTATTTTTTGTTTTAGTGACTTTGTTTGAAACATTTCTGCTGCAGTTTCACAATAGCCTTGTATCAATGCTGCCAAGCACTTTTAAATAAAATGACTGCTGTGATAGTTTCTAATTGAGACTACTGAATGATTTATATCCATCTATCTATAGGTAGGCAGCTAGATGGATGTTTGCTACAGGGTTGTCACTGGGATCTTTATTGTGAGTGAAGCTGTGTAAGCATGTAGACGTGAAGAAGGATTGGGATGGGAATACACATTATGACATACCTTTTACATATCATGGGCATTATTACACAGAATTGGGGTTGGTATTGAAAGAACTTAACTTTCTTTTTTTGAAAAATGTGCATGTTTCCTTAGTCACATAACTTGTGCATAAATTATGATTTTCTGTATCTAGTCAGTAACTATTTCTTCTTCTTGAACAAATACCAGTAATATTGCCTTTATATGAATTATGCAGAAATTAAAAAAAAATTTGTAAAATGTTGCCTTTATATAACTAGCAAATAGTTTCTTGTGAGTTACTCCACATAACTTGTTTAGCATAACTGCTGATTAGACACTTTGTTTTAAATTTTAATGTTTTAATTCATAATTCGCAAATTATTTCTATGGCCAAAAGAGCTCATCATCTTGGCTGCTGTGTCATTTATTTTATTGATTTCTTTCATTATTTTTTTTTTTTTTTCATTTTTGGCCTTGAAGAGTTGCCTGCACACATGAGCCTGTTGTGCCCGAACAAACTGCATTCATCCTATAGTTAAAAAAGAAGTGTGCAAAGTCAGAGAGGGGAATGGTCACTGCCTTTTGCTTGCTGCTGTGTATTTGTATAGGCATGCACTGATAAGCACATGAGCAGTTTGTATTAAATGCACTACAATTGTAATTTACTGTTACTTACTTTCAGGGAAACAATCTTGCAGCCTTTTGCTCTGACGTTACAATCTTGCTATGCCTGCTGTTTAACTCTTTTAAACTTGCCGCTTATGAAACCTTGACTACAACACAGGTGAACTGGGTTTGGTTAGTGACTCAGGTAACTGTTGGTGCAGCTTGCAGGATGGATGTGACTGTTCGGAGGGGGTTGACTGTGGTGGTGGTGGTGATCACTCGTTAAGCCCTTCTGGAGGCTGGGGCTTGGAGTGATTGCTGGTCTGGTTACACAGAATAGGTAAGGGGGGGGCTGACCTATGGCCAGATGTGGATATGCCATTACCGACCACATGTCATTGTCCGCGTAGTCTCACAGGTATGATATCACCACACAGAGGGATAAGGCTTAAGGAAACATCACTAGTGTGCAATAGCATATCTGTTGTTGCCAACGGCTATCTCTGCCTGGTGTTTCCAATTCTGGTTTTCGTGCCACCAGCGGTAGAGGCATTCCCTGTCTTGTGTTTGGGAGGGAGTTATAACACGGATAAGAGAGAGATGCAATAGGATCTGGACAGAGCAGCTAACATTCAATTTGGAAGTACCTCAAGAGATCAGAAGAAAAGCTCTGATAAATGTAGAAGTCTAATGCGTGTGTTGAAGTATAAATTAATATGATTTCCTTTTGCCATATTCCAGTTATGTCAGCTGAAAAAAATATTTCTTATTGGTGTTTTTGAATATAAGCATGTCTCAGCTATGATGTCAAGTACTATATGGGTCTGCGTCAGTTTCTTTTGTGGACTGTCAGTGATGAGCACTGTTCTGGATATCACCTAACTGTTGAAGCTGGAAATCCTGGGAAGACATTTCTTTATATGAATTCAGCAGAAGCAACTAGCACTTAGAGTCATGGACAGACTGCAGTTACTGGCTGTCAGCACTTTAGCACTGACATGGCTAAAGATAGGAATATCAGTGAACTGCAGTCTTATTGGCAATGTCAGCCTCACTCATTGTAGTACCTGCTGCATGTCCAGCTGCTGTGGTCAGTCTGTTTAGTTTAGTATTAGCAGGATTACTGTGAATTATATAGTAGGACTAGCATTCCTGATTTTCTTTTTTTTTAATTTTTGGTCATCAGTAGAGTGAGTGGATTTTGTTTGAGTGCCGTCCTTCTGGTATCAGAGTAATTATCTCTTCCAGCTCTGAAATTTGAAGGCCGAGTATGTGCTGTAAGAAGTAGGACTTGACCTATAACCTGTCATGTATATGTACAATGTGCACTATGTATTTGTATTTTTCTGGAGCTTTTCTCCCCAGGACTCCAGTGAAAATGGGCTCCTTGTGGCCCAATGGACTATCCTGGCAAACAAACTGCAAATAAAATAAAAAATAAAATAAAATATCTGTGTATCTTTCTTAATCTCTCTTTTCTCTGCCTCTCTCTCTATGTGTGTATATATATATATATATATATATATATATATATATATATATGCAGAAACAAACCCAGAAACGTCAGCAAGGTATAAACACTGAAATGTATCCAGTTAGGGCTAGCCGGGTCAACAAATGTAAAATAAAAAAATAAAATAAATAATACATTTGGAGGAAATCTTCGCACTGAGCAACAGGTTTTTCCAAACGCCCCTCTTCCAATTCGGATAGGCAGGAAGAGGTCAATCAGATAATTTTTGATACATTTATATTTTATTCGTGATAATTGTTTTTTATTCATTTTTTATTTTTTTTTTTTTATTTTTATATTATATATGTATATATATATTTTTAGTATGTTGTATTAAAATTTTTTAACAGGATGATGACATTTTTTAACAGGATATGACATAGCATTATTTGAACTATTTAATGAAAAGTGATGCCATTTTATGTAGCCAGGGATTTTGTTTTGGTTTATATATATATATATATATATATATATATATATATATATATATATATATATATATATATATGACATATCTATACGTATATAATATAAATATAGATATGCATATAAATATATACTATTTTAAATGTATTTATGGTCCTTTGAATTGACTGTCTACATTGAGATTATTGCTTATGGTCAATGCCCCCTCATGTGTATTGTCTAGCTTGTCTAGTCTCACATACTTCTCCATGTTGTGGACCCGTAGTGGTACATTCCTCCCTAGTATAATGATCGAAAGGGTCTGAAACTGGATATGTAATTACATGCTCTTAAGTGTCCCTATGTACATGATGCATATGCAGCATTTTCTAAAGCAACCAGTTTTAAATAATAATAATAATAATAATAATAACAATAATAATAATAATAATAATAATAATAATAATACTAAATTAGGCCTCAAGGGGAAAATAGTTATTAAACTCTTCAATATATTATCATGCCAGAGCCATGGCCTTAAGCTGAACGCCAAACAATGTATAGTCATACCCTTTGGGAAAAACAAGGTACCGACAAATTACCACATAGGCGGTAATCCATTAAGTACGGAAGAGGTAATCAGGGACCTAGGGACCCAGGTTGACAGTAACCTCTCATTTGATACTCACATTGCCAAAGTGGTTAGGAAGACTTTCTATATTGCCCACCTTATCATGAAGGGTTTCACATCTAGATCAAGAGAGGTCATTGTGCCCCTGTACTCTTCTCTTATCAAGCCAATGATTGAGTACAATGCCCCATTTGGGATGTATCTCACCCGACACCTGCAGCAGTTGGAAAGACCCCAGAAGTTCCTCACCAAGAGGATAAAGGGTCTTAAACATATGTCATATGCTGCCCGACTGAAAAAACTCCAGCTCTATTCAGTCGCATACCGCCTACTCAGTGGTGATCTGTGCCTGACGTACAAGGCCATGTCCAATCCTGAATTAATGGACATGCTCCACCTCAGAAAATCCAAATCCATCAGAGCCACGAGAACAAGTGACTTAAACCTCAACACAGAAATAAATAGATCATGCTGGAGGGACAGATTCATAACCCAGAGGCTCCCTACACTCTGGAACAGAATCCCAGTCCATGTTAGGCAGAGCCCCTCACTGACTCTATTCAAGAGGAATCTCGACGAGTGGATGGGAGATCATAGGTTTACCCTGGGGGGTCATCTCTGTGTCACTACTAGACAGAGGCATAGTAAACTAAACCCTAAAAGGGCATAGTATTCTCATCCTAAGGGGTGGTGTAAGCCACATACACTCTGGCTAGGCTTATAAATGCCATAGGGCAGATAGCCTAGTATGAACCTATGAACCTTTGTATTTTCCGTTGAGAGTATTTTTTTCTCAGATAATCTCAAGAGGCATGTATTCTGAAATTGCTGGTGTATTTCTGCAATTAGATTTCCATGCTGGTGTCTTATAATCCCAGACTTGCCTTCACATGCTGACTAGTTTGTCTACTGCATCAGTGTAACCATTTAAGGTGTTATGAACTGTCACCACTGTAGACTTCCTTTTATGCAGGTATGTATGTCTATAAATTTTGAGTGACCCTTATAATCCTCAGATATGTTTGACTCTTCCTTATGTAGGAGTCTCTGGCTGAGGTACATATCCAGTCAAGATGAATGTCCCTTTGTAATAGCCTGCAGGAGTGTGGCAATCCACTAGTCCAGGGCCTGAAGCATTAATTTGCCACACAAATTATTGATTGGTGTCTTGACATTTCATAAAATGGTACACTTAAGGCTTTTGTATGCTTTTGGGAATACTATACATAAGTTGGCCTCCAAATCCTTTTGTCCTGTTCTGTCCTACCTTGTCAGGTCCATAAAGAATGTGCCCACTATTCTGTAGTAAATGCCGAAAGTTTCTCTTGTACTTCATGTTTGCCTATCTCTTGGTGACACAAATAGACCATACCTGGATAAGCTCTAATGGGACAAGTTCTGGACAAATTCTGCCACAGAATAGCAAATTCCAAATGTAAACTCCTTGGCCATTCCCAACCAATACATTTTCCATTTGATTACTAGTTATGCCCTGATGTGCCTGTTCATCACTTTTTTAAATTTTGGGAATGCCACTTCACTATTTCCTTACAAATGGCTAGATAATCCATGTAGATGAGAGTAAAACCTCACACTTTTCTTAATATGTGATAATCCAAACTCGCAAAGTGTCAGGAACATTTCTTGTTACTCAAAAAGTGCCTTGGTAAATGTTTGTGCCATGAAAACAATAACAAAGACAGATTTCTATAATCATAGAAGGAAAATAATTATGTATATTATATTAAATAAAGTGTTTTATTAAGAATTGCTCTAGTGCCTTGGCACAGTTTTCTCCCTTGTTACTGAAATTAGGAAAAGTTGCCATTATTTAGTTAAATTAGTAGTGATGATGTATTATGTACCACCTATGTATGTAAAGGTCATCATCTATAGGTATGAACATAACATCTGAATTTTTATGGGTCCCTAATTTCCTTTACTGTATGCAGATTATGGTGCACGATCTTTTAAGGAATCAGTGTCATAGGTGAAACCTAGGCACTGCAGACTCTTGTATTATTCCTGGATGCAGCTTGTACCTTTACCTCCACTGCAGGGTCACCCTCATTTCCTCAGGCATCTTGTAGGGAACCTGCTTTAGTTGCCCTACAATTACTGTATCCAAGCGCAACCTGGCTTCCCCATAAACCTCCTGTAATATTCTTTATGTTTCTTCTACCTGCATGCATGATGCCTGTTCCAAAAAGAGTAGTATATCATTCATAAGTTCTTGGACAGATCATGGCAAAAAATGTGAGGTTTATATCCCTTTATCAAATTGGTATTCAGCAAATAGCAATTCATTGAACCTCTGTTTTTTGAACGTCATTTCAACAAATGATGAAATCTTTCCCAGGGTAAGGAAGCATTTGGTTAACACCACAACTTTGCCCTTTTTTCCACCATAGTGTGATCTTGAAGTTGGTGTATATAGTTAGTGGGTGTGTGGAGGTGAAACCCTCCACTTCAGTGAGTTTGATTTTGTGTGATTTTTGTTCTGGTGTGCCTTTGGTGAAGTGCTTTCTTACCCTGGGAAGATTTTGTCATTCACTGAAATGGTGTTCAATAATTCACTGAATAACAATTCTATAAAGTGACATAGACCCAGTCCCAGAATATCCACCAGAATATTCCAGTCTTATTCTACTCCTAAACTACGTCACATATGTAACACTGATACCTTTCAGAAATGCCACTTGGACAGATCATATTGACATGATATTGTCTGTTTATGCCACCCACTTAGTAGTTCAAATATATAGTTCACATCGCTCACACTTTGCACTGTAGTAAGAACATGCTACCACTGTGCTTTTCTAATTCTGTTAAGTAGAAATAAAGTATCATAATTTTATCCAGTTGTGTATTTCCTGACTAAAGCTAACTACAGTAACCAAACTTTATTTTTTACTATGTCCCTGTCTAGTGCTTGTGTGCCAGTCCAAAACCTTACTATGCCTGCTTCTGAAGATCTGAAATGCTCCGCATCATCAGCACTGTAAGAACTGTGTTCTCACTTTCATAAACTGCAAACAAGTTATTGTCCCTAGTTCATTTTACGGATTACAGTACCTTAAAGGGTAACAATTATGTGGATTCCTTCAGTACATGCTGCATACAAAGAGGAGGTAAGGCAGCTGCTTGCACTGCTCTATCACGGATCAGTCCACACATGTTATAAGCATGCTCTTTTGTTGGAACAATTATGTGGATTCCTTCAGTACACGCTGCATACAAAGAGGAGGTAAGGCAGCTGCTTGCACTGCTCTGTCACAGACCAGTCCACACGTGTTATAAGCATGCTCTTTGTTGGAACAATTTTGTGGATTCCTTCAGTACATGCTGCATACAAAGAGGAGGTAAGACAGCTGTTTGCACTGCTCTATCATGGACCAGTCCACACGTGTTATAAGCATGCTCTTTGTTGGAACAATTTTGTGGATTCCTTCAGTACATGCTGCATACAAAGAGGAGATAAGGCAGCTGTTTTCACTGCTCTATCACGGACCAATCCACACGTGTTATAAGCATGTTCTTTGTTGGAACAATTATGTGGATTCCTTCAGTACATGCTGCATACAAAGAGGAGGTAAGGCAGATGTTTGCACTGCTCTATCACGGACCAGTCCACATGCATTATAAGCATGCTCTTTGTTGGAACAATTTTGTGGATTCCTTCAGTACACGCTGCATACAAAGAGGAGAAAAGGCAGCTGTTTGCACTGCTCTATCACGGACCAATCCACACGTGTTATAAGCATGTTCTTTGTTGGAACAATTATGTGGATTCCTTCATTACATGCTGCATACAAAGAGGAAGTAAGGCAGCTGCTTGCACTGCTCTATCATGGACCAGTCCACACGTGTTATAAGCATGCTGTTTGTTGGAACAATTATGTGAATTCCTTCAGTACACCCTGCATACAAAGAGGAGGTAAGGCACCTGCTTGCACTGCTCTATCATGGACCAGTCCACATGTGTTATAAGCATGCTCTTTGTTGGAACAATTATGTGGATTCCTTCAGTACATGCTGCATACAAAGAGGAGGTAAGGCAGCTGTTTGCACTGCTCTGTCACAGACCAGTCCACACGTGTTATAAGCATGCTCTTTGTTGGAACAATTTTGTGGATTCCTTCAGTACATGCTGCATACAAAGAGGAGGTAAGACAGCTGTTTGCACTGCTCTATCATGGACCAGTCCACACGTGTTATAAGCATGCTCTTTGTTGGAACAATTATGTGGATTCCTTCAGTACACCCTGCATACAAAGAGGAGGTAAGGCAGCTGTTTGCACTGCTCTATCATGGACCAGTCCACACTTGTTATAAGCATGCTCTTTGTTGGAACAATTGTGTGGATTCCTTCAGTACACCCTGCATACAAAGAGGAGGTAAGGCAGCTGCTTGCACTGCTCTATCACGGATCGGTCCACACGTGTTATAAGCATGCTCTTTGTTGGAACAATTATGTGGATTCCTTCAGTACATGCTGCATACAAAGTGGAGGTAAGGCAGCTGTTTGCACTGCTCTATCATGGACCAGTCCACATGTGTTATAAGCATGCTCTTTGTTGGAACAATTGTGTGGATTCCTTCAGTACACCCTGCATACAAAGAGGAGGTATGGCAGCTGTTTGCACTGCTCTATCATAGACCCATCCACACGTGTTATAAGCATGCTCTTTTGTTGGACCAATTATGTGGATTCCTTCAGTACACCCTGCATACAAAGAGGAGGTAAGGCAGCTGCTTGCACTGCTCTATCACGGACCGGTCCACACGTGTTATAAGCATGCTCTTTGTTGGAACAATTATGTGGATTCCTTCAGTACATGCTGCATACAAAGTGGAGGTAAGGCAGCTGTTTGCACTGCTCTATCATGGACCAGTCCACACGTGTTATAAGCATGCTCTTTGTTGGAACAATTATGTGGATTCCTTCAGTACATGCTGCATACAAAGTGGAGGTAAGGCAGCTGTTTGCACTGCTCTATCACGGACCGGTCCACACGTGTTATAAGCATGCTCTTTGTTGGAACAATTATGTGGATTCCTTCAGTACATGCTGCATACAAAGTGGAGGTAAGGCAGCTATTTGCACTGCTCTATCATGGACCAGTCCACACGTGTTATAAGCATGCTCTTTTGCTTGTGCTTCCACAAATAAATCTTTAATTCTGACATAAACTAGCAGCTAACCTAGCTGTCAGAACCTCTTGACGATATCCCATCCATCTGGCAGTCAGTAATCAATCATTTAGTACTTTTTCTGCATCAGACAGTAGTAGTAGAACCATGGTTTCATGCAAAAGTAATAAAACCATTCCATGTTCATTTAGTAAAGAAAATAATCCAGTGTCAAGAATTATAGTGCATCAAGACTCATAATTATTACATCTTAATGCACGTGAGTGCATGCTTAGAATAACAACATTATGGGCATGTTTAACACCATATCAGTTAAACTGGTGTTATTTGACATTGTGCCTTACAAACTGTTTGCACATCAGGCCTGAGAGGGAAATAAAGAATGAAATGTGTAAAGGTTCCACTTCTAAGTATATGTATCCAGTGCAGATTCATCTTTCCAGAAGTAGTTTATTTTTAGAAATTAAAGGAAAACAAACATCAAAAAGTATATAAAATAAAACATGAGCTTATTTTTACCACAGCACAAAGTACCAAAAATAATGATCCCACTTAGTCAGCTGCTTGGTGTCATAGCCCTGCCAACCATAGTCAGGAGTCACATCTTATGAACAGCTGATACCACACACTACACTGCTCTATCTGCAATGGGCACACAGGGTTAAGTCTATGAGCTATAGTTCCTGTGGTACAGAGTTTGATTCCTTCAGCCCTTATTTGCTTACTGTGTAACTTTGAGTAAGTCATTTAACAAGGCTTTGATTTTGAGTCACCCTTGAAAAGGTACTCTGCCCAGTGGGCCTACCTGATTAACAAATGGGCATTATTATATATAAAGTTTACTAGACAAGAAGAGAATGGAAGTAGATTACTAGAACTTTCTTCTACAGCACACACACACGCACACACGCACACACACACACACACACACACACACACACACACACACACACACACACACACACACACACACACACCTATGGGCATTTACAGTAATCAGTGTTTGTCTTTTGGAGGTAAGAAGAAGCCTGAATACCAGGAGAAAACACATGTGAAGACAAGAAGGCCATCCAGACATCCCTTCACAGATTCACCAGACAAGATTTGAACTGGAGACCCTCTTGCTGTGATGTGAGAATGCTACCCATTGTACCTCTGTGCCACACTGGTCGCACAGTGTATTCTGGCATTCCTTCCTAGATAACCAAATACTAACAGCCAATGCTATAGAATATACAAAGAGTCATTAACATTCATAGTATCACTTACCCTGATTAGTATGCCCATAAACATTTGTACAAATCAGCCGGTTAAATTGTCTCAGTGTTAGACTATGGGAAATTTGTGAGAGAAAGTTATAGCGAAACCATATTTGCAAAGCCTGGCAGCATTTGTAATATAATATAAGGTTTTAATAATTCTCTTCCTTTAACCTTACCTGATTGACAGTCCCATATTACATATGTTTTTATGTATTTTTATACTAATAAAATTTCAGTACTGTACTAACGTTTTCAGCTTATTATTATAATTATATATAGTCTCATTGTCCTTTCGAAGTTGTAGATGTTAAAATGCATGTTTTTCCTTGACATAGGATGTTTTGCTTTCTTGCAATTTTCTCTTAAAGAATCCAGTGGCTCTGCCAGGTTTCATATGCTGATGTACGTTGTTTACTGCCATGAGCAATAATAATGTTTTTTACTTTTATATCAGTCACAAAAATTAGTATTGCAACATAATTATTGAATTTGTGAGCTGGCATTTGAATGACATGCTTAAATAGTGTTGATCACAGCTAATGTATATTAACAAATATGAAATATGTAGGAACATGACTGTATTTTTTTATTAACAACATTAAATGTCTTACTCTGAATTTGACTGATGTGTTCTGAACTGCATGATTCCTATTGTGTAGTTTACTGTCACTTTTCTTCACTATTTGTTCTTTGATTGCATAATTATTATTTAGCTGCTGCTGATGACCTCCTGTTTTAGTTCTCTCACAAAGGAAGAGTGGAATATGCAAGTTGGCAGACAGACAAAAAAGTCATATGATAGCCAAATGTATTGCTATGGATGTTCATAATTAATGGTATCATGTTTGGGGGGGTGTGGTTGGAAATCATATTTGTCTTGTGTACTGCAGGACTATCTGCCTGTGTAGTCCCACAAAAAAGTGGACTGTTTTCTCCCAAAGGCATCCATTATTGCATAGCTATATTGTTTCACACTTTCATTTGTCATGTCTGTTTCATTCAATGTTGAAGTTTGCATATTGTATCACTCGTATTATTTGGTATGTGACACATATGCTCAGCATCTCATTAAGAGTACAATCAGATATCAAAGCAGCATCTATAGTTGATTGTTACAATGTGATATACATGGTGTATGGCTGTTGATAGCTGTTATTGTGCAGTAAATGCATTAACCTAGCAAGTAGTTTATTGTCAGGTCATTGTGGCCATGACTATAGTAGCCATATACATATTGTTTCAATATTTGATACCAGCTAGAAGTGCTCTTTGCAGCACCCGCAATGTGCCCAGTAATTGACTCCTTCTGCAATTCGTATGGGGTTACATGTATTGGGGACATATTTAAATACCACTGCAAATTCTTTTTTATATGACCATTGATCCTACTTCTATTAGAAATGTCTGGATATCTTTCTTCCACATCACTCTGATTTCTGCCTGCAAATCATGATATCTTATGACTTTGTCTCTCTGTACACCAGACACTGTAGTCACTGGGTGCAGTGATTCCAGTGATCAATGCTACTTTTGTCATCTTTTCATGGACCACTATATCCAGTTTTCTAGCACCCATCTTTTGAACTATTGGTAATGGGTGATCCCAAGTGATGTAGTCTTCATTTTCTATGATGCTTTGTGGCTCACGTTTCCAGTGTTTTTCAGCCACTTCAAATCCATAATGTTTGCCAATTGCCAGTGCAACAGTCTTGCCACATTATTATGCCTTTCAGTATACAGTCCTTCTGCCAATTAGTATGATACAATCAGCAACGAGGTGTGCAACTGTTTCCATTTCTGTTTTACAAAACCTACATTTCTCTATTTCTTTCACATATTCAATTGATTTTGTAAACCAATGTGTACATAAACTCATTATCTTGGACCACAAATATTAACTTTTCATCCCTTGATTTGAATTTGCCTCTACTTTACCATTCCTGCATTTGATCCTCCAGAAATTTTCTATACTTGCAATTATATTTATGCATTTTCCACATTTCTTGCCTTCTCATCTGGTCCTTATATTCTTCCTTTTATTTTTTGGCACATTCAGTTGCTGCCTGATTTTTATCTACTTCTGGTTTGATTTCCATTACTGCTTGACGCCGATATGTTTCTGCTTGATTAAGCAGAGAAGTCCTCTTAGATTTATTCTCCTCATGTTTCAAAACATTCACTACATTTGGGTCTTGTGAGGTCAGCAGATATGTGTGCAGTCCCACGATTGCAGATCTATACATGTAATCAATTTCATGGGGCTCATCCCTCCTTTGGAACGGGGAATACATAATCTTGTTAAGCTCTGATTTTTATAAATCATTTGGTGAGCTTGAAGGATCCTTCCTGTTTTCCTGTCTAATCTATCCAATATGTTTTGGGTCCAGTCAATCACTCCAAAACTGCAAGTTAGGACAAAAAGAGCAAATTGGTTTATAGCCTGAATTTTGTTCCTAGATGCCAATGCTGTTTTCAGGATTAATTTAAGTCTTTTAAAGTATTCCTTACTAAGTTCTATTCACATTTGTTCATGTTTTATTGTTGATCCTTCATCAATTCTCAAATATTTATACACTCCCTCTTGCTCAATTTCTTTTATATCACATTCTTGTCCCAAACTGATGTTTTCTTGCTGCTGCAGTTTTCCTCCATTAAAGGTTGCTTTTGCACATTTATCAAGACCAAATGACATTCTTATATCATCTGAAAAAGTTTTGACAACTTGCAGTTGTGCTTTCAGTTCTTCATCTGATGAGCTATACAGTTTCAAATCATCAGCAAACAGAAGATGAGTCTTTGCACGTTGTTGTTTTGTAGGAGCCAAATTATAGCCATGGCCTAAACTATTAAGTAGACAGCTTAATGGGTTAAGGGCAAGACAGAATAGCAGTGGTAACAAGGAGTCACTCTGGAATATCCCCCTTTGAATTTTTATCCCTGAGATAATAACTTGCCCTTTATCATGGCTTAGTTAGAAAGTGATCTGCCACTGTTTCATGGCTACTGTAATGTAGTCGATCAGGGTGTAGCTTACACATTTTTAAGCACTCTTTTATTCATGAATGTGGGATACTATCAAATACTTTTTTGTAGTCTATCCATGCCATACTTAGTTTCTTCCCCTTTTTACAGTTCTCCACTATGACTTTATTTAACAACAAATGACGATTTGTTCCATATGACTTTCTTTTATTGTCATTTTGTTCTGTTGCCGTAACTGAGTTTTAATTCCAGGGTATAGTTTATACGTTGTTGGAAGGCAAGTTATTAGTCTATAATTTTTAGGGTAGATTGCAGATTCACTCTTAAGTAGGAGGATTGTTTAGCCAGGTTGGTGTCTATTCAGGGTGCGCATATAAATAGTTCTAACTCATGACTAAATAATTCATGCAAATATGTTAATACTTTTAACCAGAAGTTAGGTACTGCATTTGGGCCTGGGGTTTTCCAATTAGAGGCTTTCCTTAACTTTGTTTCAATCTGTCTGTCTGTTACTTCAACCCATTTCAAATCCTATACCTTTAAACTTATTATTCTTTCTTTTACTTCTTCTATCCATTTAGCAACTTTGTTATGTTCCACATGATCTTCATAAATACTTCTCCAAAATATATCTATTTCTTCTTTTTTTGGTGGTATTTCAATTTCTTTTACCTTGTTTCCCAGTTCTCTATAAAACTTTTTTTTGGGTCATCAATAAATTGCTTATTTTGTACTTTTCCTTTATATTTATCTGTGTATCTTCTAAGTTTTTCTGCTTGTGCTGAGATTTTTAGTTTATTATTTGTGATAGTGAATGATAGATCCTGATATGTTCTAATACTGTACATTGCTTTTATCACATCTGTCTTTCTACGTATTTTTGTTGATTTGTTTCATCTTCCATACTCTTCTAACAGTGACACTTCTAATCTTAATTGCTTTATAGTTTTCTCTATTTGATACTTCCATGATGGTTTTCAATTTCTCTCCTTCCTTTCCCTTACTACCCTGTGTTCTTGTGGTAGAACTTATCAGTTATAAATTTAGCTGTACAGTAATACATCCTGTTTACTTCTATAATATCACATGGATCTCTATGGACAGTTCTAATAAATGTGTTCATTTGTTTTATCAGATTTCTGATTTTTTGGGTTTTATTGACCTTCTGCAGTCTATTTCTTTCATTCATCTTAATATATCTAGCTATCTCTATTAAATTAAGCAACTCTTCTCTTAGCTCATTTTCTTTTAAAGTGAGGGCACATTTTTTTGTTTTCCATTTCATACGGGCATGCTATAGAAAGTTCTATAGGAATGTATTTGCATTTTAAATATGTACTTTTGTAGATGTGAATTTAATTTGAATTGTTTGGAGCTTACCTCCCCGGGCCTCTACTGAAAATGGACATATGTCCAGCTAGACTAGTCCAGTCAACAAATGTAAAATAAAATAAAAATAAATAAAATAAAATAAATCTCCCTGTGGTGCATTCTCTTCAATCTCATCCTGTGCCAGCCATTGCTCTGCCATATGGGAATTCACTGTCATATCACACCTCAACATTGAATGCTTCAGAGTTTCCATAGTTTCCTGTTCCTTCTCATGCTGTCCAGCTTCAAATGAACATTTATACTGGTTTCCTGTACAAGGCTAGAAAATATCTTCATATGGCACCTGACCAATTGCTTCCCATTCCACTGGTTTATCCTTAATTTGGAAATCCATTGCTCTATCATGTCGTGATGTTTTCTGAATTAGATTTTCTACACTGAATCCTTCACTTTGCAGGTACTCTATAATTTCAGTTTCTATTTCTTTAACTTTTCCATTACTAATCTTCTTTTCTAGTTTTCCTCTTTGTCTTCTTATTTTTTTGTACTGTAAAGTTTTCCATGTCCAGATTCCTTTGCCTGTATTTGTCTTCAGATATATTTGGTGAGGCTCTTTTTGTATTGATTAGTTTTGCTTTCTCCTTTGCATAAATATTGCACCATATTAGATCTCTTTTTCTTTCCCATGTCCATATTTCTTCTTCTGATGTCTCCTGATCTTATTGAGATTCCCCTGAGAGTCAATGTCCATGGAACAGGAGGTCAAAACTAATCCAGGAGTCCTTAAAAGAGTCAAAGAGGCCCTGACATTCCTGACAGAGGATTATTCATGGAACAGTTGCCTTACATGCTTTTAGGTGAAGTTTAAATTTTAGGGAAGGAGCAGCATCTACACTAAGAAACTGATAGAGAAGTTGAAGATGCTATATCCTCCTATTCTATGAGAGGGCATTCAACCGGTGCAGCAAATATATGAAGCAATGCTTTGTGCACAGGCCCTCCCCACACCTATTTAAGAAAGACTATTTTGGTTTATTGCCGTCTAGTCAAGGTGGGACAGCCAGTGATTCACCTGTGTGAGATCTCAGTGCAAGAGATACACCACTCAGAACAGTAGCTAGCATCCGAACCTAAGCTCTGTCACTGCTGTAATACTTATAAATGTGTGGAATGTATTGCACAACATGTGTTCCATCTTGTACTTGTATTACTATTATATACACATCACTAGTTTACAATGACATCTTTTATGAGTGCATTAACAGCATTTTTTACACTGTGGATGTACAAAATTGTCCTTGGTCATGGCTATCATTTTACGGGTAATTTTAAATGACTTATATAAACATACATTACCATTTGGATTTATGCCGCCTTCATTTTCCTCAATACCTGCTTTAATATCCTTTTCCTTCATAGCACATACCTAATGCTAGTATATCTTTTATGATCTCTTTCAACTTGTATGCTCATTCCAGCTTGCCTTTCTCTTTTTTCCTCTTATATGTCCTCTCGTTCTGCCATATTTTCTCTGTACTCCATGTCTTCTTCTTCTTTCGGCTGCTCCCGTTAGGGGTCACCACAGCGGATCATCTGTTTCCATTTCTTCCTGTCCTCTGCATCTTGCTCTGTTACACCAACCAACTGCATGTCCTCTCTCACCACATCCATAAACCTTATTTTAGGCCTTCCTCTTTTCCTGTTACCTGGCAGCTACATCCTTATCATCTTTTTCCCAATATACTCTGCATCCCTCCTCAGCACATGTCCAAACCAACGTAATCTTGCCTCTCTGGCTTTATCTCCAAACCTTCCAACCTGGGCTGACCCTCTAATATACTTATTCCTAATCCTGTCCATCCTCATCACACCCAGTGCAAATCTTAACATCTTCAACTCTGCCACGTCAAGCTCTGACTCCTGCCTTTTTGTCAATGCCACTGTCTTCAACCCATATAACATAGCTGGTTTCACTACCCTCTTATAGACCTTCCCTGTCACTCTTACTGGTACTTGTCTGTCACAAATCACTCCTGACACTCTTCTCCACCCACTCCATCCTGCCTATACTCTCTTCTTCACCTCTCTTCCACACTCACCATTACTCTGAACTGTTGATCCCAAGTATTTAAACTTATCCACCTTCACCACCTCTACTCCCTGCATCCTCACCATTCCTCTATCCTCCCTCTCATTCACACACACATATTCTGTCTTAGTCCTGCTGACCTTCATTCTTCTTCTCTCTAGAGCATATCTCCACATCTCCAGGGTCTCCTCCACCTGTTCTCTACTCTCACTACAGATCACAATGTCATCTGCAAACATCATAGTCCACGGGGACTCCTGTCTGATCTCGTCTGTCAACCTGTCCATCACCATTGCAAATAAGAAAGGGCTCAGAGCTGATCCTTGATGTAATCCCACCTCCTCCTTAAATGCATCCGTCACTCCCACGGCAGACCTCACCGCTGTCACACTACCCTCGTACATATCCTGTAGCACTCTTACATACTTCTCTGACACTCCCAACTTCCTCATACAATACCACAACTCCTCTCTAGGCACCCTGTCATATGCTTTCTCTAAGTCCACAAAGACACAATGCAACTCCTTCTGACCTTCTCTGTACTTCTCCATCAACACTCTCAGAGCAAACATCACATCTGTAGTGCTCTTTCCTGGCATGAAACCATACTGCTGATCACTAATCATCACGTCCCTTCTTAACCTAGCTCCCACTACTCTTTCCCATAATTTCATGCTGTGACTGATCAATTTAATCCCTCTGTAGTTACTACAGTTCTGCACATCACCCTTATTCTTAAAAATCGGTACCAAGACACTTTCTCCATTCCTCAGGCATCCTCTCACTTTCCAAGATTTCATTAAACAATCTAGTTAAAAACTCCACTGCCATTTCACCTAAACACCTCCATGTTTCCACAGGTATATCATCTCGACCAACAGCCTATCCATTCTTCATCTTCTTCATAGCTATCCTTACTTCCTCCTTGCTAATCCACTGCACTTCATGGTTCACTATCCGCACATCATCCAACTTCTCTCCCTCTCATTCTCTTCATTCATCAGCCCCTCAAAGTACCCTTTCCATCTGCTCAACACACTCTCCTCACTTGTGAGTACATTTCACTCACTATCTTTTATCACCCTTACATGCTGCACATCTTTCCTAGCTTGGTCCCTCTGTCTAGCCAATCAGTACAAGTCCTTTTCTCCCTCCTTAGTGTCCAACCTTTCATACAACTCCTCATACGCCTTATCCTTAGCCTTCGCCAACTCTCTCTTTGCCATGCACCTCATCTCCTTATAATCTTGTCTACTTTCTTCATCTCTCTGACAATCCCACTTCTTCTTCGCCAATCTCTTTCTCTGTATAGTCTCCTGTACTTCTTCATTCCACCACCAGGTCTCCTTGTCCTCCTTCCTCTTTTCAGATGTCACACCAAGCACCTTTCTAGCCATCTCTTTTACTAGCTGTGGTTACCCAGCTATTCGGTAACTCTTCACTGCCACCCAGTGCCTGTCTTAACTCTTCCCTGAACTCCACCTCACAATTACTCTTTTTCAATTTCCACCATTTGATCCTTGGTGCTGCCCTCACCCTCATCCTCCTCTTCTTGATCACCAGTGTCATTCTACAAACCACCATCCTATGCTGCCTAACTACACTTTCCCCTGCCACCACTTTACAGTCTCCAATCTCCTTCAGGCTGGCCCATCTACATAAGGTATAATCCACCTGTGTGCATCTTCCTCCACTCTTGTATGTCATTCTATGCTCCTCCCTCTTGTTAAAATACGTATTCACCACAGCCATTTCCATCCTTTTTGCAAAATCCACTACCATATGACCTTCTGCATTCCTTTGCTTAACACCATACCTACCCATCACTTCCTCATCCCCTCTGTTTCCTTCACCAACATGCCCATTGAAATCTGCTCCAATCACCAGTCTCTCACCCTTGGGTATAGTCATCATTACTTCATCCAACTCACTCCAAAAGTTTTCTTTCTCATCCATCGCACACCCAACTTGTGGAGCATATGCACTAACAACATTCATCATTAAACCATCAATTTCCAGCTTCATAAACATCACTCTATCCGACACTCTTTTCACCTTCAAAACACTCTTAGCATACTGTTCCTTCAGGATAACCCCTACGCCATTTCTCTTCCCATCCACACCATGATAAAACAATTTGAACCCACCTCCGATACACCTAGCCTTGCTCCCCTTCCATCTGGTCTCTTGCACACACAATATACCAACCTTCCTTTGGCCCATCATATCAGCTGGCTCTCTCCTTATACCAGTCATACTGCCAACATTCAAAGTTCCGACCCTCACTATCACAGTCCTAGCCTTTACCTGCCTTTGGGCATGCCTTCCCCCTCTTCTCCTCCTTTGGCCAATAGTAGCCCAATTTCTGCCAGCACCCTGTTGGCCAACAGTACTGGTGGCGGTCGTTGTTAACCCGGGACTCGACCGATCCGGTATGTATATCTGTACTACTGTTGTCCGCATCTATGATTTGGCAAATCCATGTAACCTACACTTATTAGCCCCATCATTTCTGCTGTGTATTCTTAACAGAAAGAAATGGAGACATACCCATACAGAAATTCTTCCATGTACACCGTACCCCTGCCTCCCCATTCCTCATATCTGTAGCTTTCCTTTTACCTTATTCCTATTGTGTGCACCTCTGCTTGAGTTTACGTTACTGATTCCAGTGCCTTCCTGTATACTTCCCTAGACTATGTTCAATGTACGAATACATGGGACTACAAAATCAGTTGTCAGTTGGAATACTCATGAATTTCCCTCTAGAAGCCTACATGTTGTCATTTAATCTTTTGCTACCTAATGCCTATTTTTTCTGTTTTATTGTGTGCCCCAGGCTGATGTTGACAATGGTCCAAAGGAATCAATGTTCTACAATGTGAAATAAAATAAAAGTGAAATATGCAGTCCCTTTCTGCTTTCCTCCTGCTACAAATCATACATGTGTTTTTTACTGTAATCTCCACATGTAGTATATGGCAGCCACCAGCCTTTAATAGATCTACTGTATTACTGCCTGGTCTGTTACAGAGTTGCTTGGATGGTTACGTAACAAAAAATGATTTGTTGCATACAATAGCATACATGCAAACATCTGCACACTTTATGACTGTGCACACTGTTGTTTGCATGCATATAATTGCTGGATAATCTATAATAACTTGCCATTATTTTATGTTATGTGGTACTGTTCTCAAGTTAGTGATTTGATTTCTCTTTTATCAGGGTATTTTACACTGCTACCATAATGTTTTGGAATCTGTTGTGGTTCCTAAGAATTTAAATTAAATATAAAATCTAAACGGTGGACTGATTACACATTCCCACCCCCCCCCCCCGACACACACACACAGTTTTCTTCTCTGTAATATATTTTTTCACAACTGTATACAGCTATCATGTTGAGAAAATAACAGATTTGAACTTGCTGACTCATTTATAAGAATAAACTCAAAACTGACATGTGCCTTGAACAAAACCTTATACTACAGCAATAAAATAATTAGAGTTACAATTTATATGCAAACTGTAACAGCAGAATACAGGAGTAAGGTTCTAGAAAGCATGACTTCTGTAATGCAATGCTGTTTTTTTTTTCAGAAAATTATTTAGGAAGTCTGGAGTTCCTGTCAGTTCTAGACTTCTGAAGATCTTTTAGGAAAATAAGAGCTAAAATCAAAATTGTACATATAAAATAATCTAGTAAGATGAACATTTTAGTTTAAATTGAGTTGAAGCTAAAGCTCATGTATTTCATATTATTCCAATTTACTGGAAAAATCTATTATAAGCTGCATTTTTCAACCTTATTGTGTGTGTGTGTGTGTGTGTGTGGGGGCAGTCTGAACCATGTGGTTGTATTAATGGAAGAAGTGTGGAATCCACAGCTTCAAGCAGAAGTAAATCATTCCAAAGGCTATACTCAAACAAATGTTATTATGCAATTACAAAGCTCGTACCATGAGATACACACAGACAAACCAATTGCCTTCATTTAAAAGTTTAATTGCTAAGGTATTATAACATACATAAAGAAAATCTGGTCACACACTGCTACTATTTTCTTACAGATAAATGCACTGCATAAATAAATACACAATAACAACTGCAAAGTGACATTGTTCCATTGTGTCAAGAAATGGGTTTTGTTTTCAGAATAAATGATGTCACTCTTTGCATTTCACCATGTAAATAATATGTTTCATTCTTTCAATTCTGTCTTCTGATTTAATATAAAATAAAGACTAGCCAAAAAAAGAGAAACATCCAAACAATTCTATAGAGCATTACAGTATATGACAAATGTTTGGTGAATGCCTTGATACAATAAATTTTCATCATTGCTACATCTTGCACATATTCTTAAATCCTGATTTTATTTATCCTTTGGTTTGAAATATGTAGGTGAAAAAACTGTGCCAGCAAGTGTAAAGTGTAGCTCTCATGTCATAAAGGGTTAGAGGGTTTGATGTGATCTGGCATCTCACATATCCAGTACCTTATCTGATGCAGGCAGCACAAAGATGTCAGGAGCTTATCGGGGCCAACACTTCACACACTGCTTGCTCCCACACTATTATAGAGATCTTGTTTAAGAGAAGACATTTTAATGTATAATAATAATAATAATAATAATAATAATAATAATAATAATAATAATAATAATAATAATAATCCAGTCATTAGTCACCATGTTTCTGCATATTACCTCCCTTCAAGTGGTGCATGCTATTTTGCATGAATGCAGGAAACAGTCTAATGTTCCAGTCTTTGTGATTTTTGATTTACAAAGGGTGTAAATAATGTACAATGCTATGCATATTAATTTCTCATGTCCTTTCCAGTCTTGGTGATTTACGATTTACAAGGGGTGTGAATTGTGCATGGACGTAAGTTATGCATATTAATTTGCCATGTCCACTGGGTTGTTTACTTGGATTTCTTTAATTTATCTCTATTGGGCAGCGGAGATCATGGATTATAACTGTGACTTGATGATATTGCAGCTGGGAAAAAAAGCAAGATTGCTGGCCATCAGTTTATGGAAATATCAATAAATCTTTCATTCTTCAGAATATTCTCAAAGACTAAGGAATCCAAATAACAACATGATACTTTTGGATTGCTCTGAGAACATTTGCTGCAGTTAAATGCTTCCAGCACTCCCTCATGCCTCTTTTTAAAATTGTGTCTTCAGAGAACATCACTCACAGTAATGATTAGTGTAAAGTTAATCATATTTTTTCTCATAGACACACAGATCTGAAAGACTAGTCACTAGAATTTACAACCATGCCATTATTTTTTTTCTTGCTTCAAAAAAAAGTCTGTAGCAGTCAGTCAGTAAATCCAGAATAGTGAAACCTGGAAGAAGAAATATTCAGCCATATTACAACATATGAAATCAGAAAGTTATGCAGAATTCTTTATAGTTATACTTTCATGTCTCAAAAGCGCATAAGTTATTTCATGTGTTAATTTCCTAGTGGGGATGTCTCTAGTAACACATTCCTGTTTTCCCCCATGCTAAAGTCTAATGTCTTCAAACTCCTTTCCTGGGATTCAATAAATTCAAAGAGTATACGGAGTTTACACGTGTGCGAGGTGATGCACTGTGAGGAGCAGCAGCACTCATTGCATATTCATTCCACACAACGTGTTTAAAAGTAAATTTTGTTTGTGTCTTTCGGCTTTTCCCGGTTAGGGGTCGCCACAGCGGAACTCCAGTCCGCTAATAGTTGGCAATAGATTTTTACATGCTGGCTTGCCAGGCCTAATGCACAATCTTCAACGAAGGAATGCCCATTCATGCATGTCGACACACAGAAGAAGCTCGAACTGAGAATCGAACGGGCAACGTCTAACTTTGAGGCGACAACGCTACCACAGCACCACCACCACAGCTTATATGGCTGGCAACAGTATTACCAGCCAGGAAAAAATGAAGCAAACATGGACAGCACTCCTGTTTAAATCAGAGCACTGATGGTCTATAGTTTTGCATGGAATGCCACAATGATCACCAGGTCTTCACAGATAGCTCTTGATCTCTTAGTGCAAGGCAACTGGTCAAAGGCCTGCAAAGTGGGGGGACAATGACCCAGAAATAGGGACATATCTGACATATTTGCCCTATAGAAATGTACTAGAATAACCAGGGGGTTGTGTTAACAAACTTGTTCTGAAGGATTTGAAGTCTGAAACTCAAATGTATGTAATACATCAGTCCTGAGGTCACTCCAGTGGTATGGCAGAAATCCACAGATTTGATAAGGAATAGATCTGGACATTCTGTGAAAATCTGGTCAGTTGAGAGGTATAAGTATATGGTCCAAACACAGTACAATACAGTGTGAAATCCCATTCCTGACATTTTGTACTGAAGTTATGCAAATGATCTCTAAGGGTACATGGACTGCCATGTAAAATAAACCCTCAGAGGAAGTGTGTGTATTGAATATGGATACACAGATAAACTGTAGGAATGAACACAGGGAAAGAGGACAGGTGACAGTACCTAATGTACAGCAGATGAAGGCATGTCAATGGAAGATGGTCGTAGCAGCAACACCAATCATGTATCGATATGGTACAGTAGGGACTGCACAGTGAAAATGTGTATTATGTGACTGTCACACAAACAATGGAGAAGATGCCTGTGTGAGATAAGCATCCTTACATGAACAATGCACAGGACATCTATAGGGGATATTATGTACAACTGGGGTAGGGTGCATATTGTGACTGTGCAAACTGATTTGCCTGAATATGAGTGTAATCTCAGCAGAAGTCTTCAACAAGTGGGACACAGGTAAAGGCTTCTGGATAACATTAAAAGAAGCAACTGCAATCATGGACAATATCAGAATAATGCCAACAGTAATACCATGCCTCTGACATATCATATGTGATTTAGAGTGATCAGAGATGATTCTGCACAAATGCACTTGTACAACTATTATGATACATCCACACTCTATAAGGGTAATCATGCACACTGCCCTGGCACTGTAATCTGCTGGAGGTGTCAGAAGGGGCACTACTATACCTGTATGCGACTTTATGAGCACTACAGGCTAGTTGATTGGTGTGCATGGCACACACACACACACACACACACACACACACACACACACACACACACACACACATATATATATATATATATATATATATATATATATATATATATGGCACAATCCACACTGTCACAGATGTTATCCATGCCATTGTTGTAAAACACTTATGTATGTACTGTGTGCATCACCAGAACAGGTAGCACACATGCATCTGGTGTAACAACTTGATGGGGTTCAGCACCATCAGACAGTATTGTTTATGCCACAAAAGAATACCTATTTATGGCAATAAGCTATGTGACAGCTCACTGTGACAAAGGTGGTACACTTCAGTGGAAGATGTGTAGTGAAGTACATGAATAAAGGTGCATTGTACTCAGATACTGGTGTGACGAAGACTGAGAGCAATGGAGGTATTATGGCCTTTGATGTAGATGTCACTTACATATTCAGTATTTGTGTTACATACAAGGCAGTAGTCAGCACTATGACCACATGCTGGTGGATGTTCCACTCACCATCTACCTCAGGACACAGGTAACATGCCTATTGGTCTGATTATAGGGTGTGATGTCTACATTATACTTGGAGTGTGTGTTTGTTTTCATGACACAACATATCCCCCCATGTTTTCTTGTTATTGCAGTTGTTGTCATGGTTGTGGCTACAATCTTTGGTGTGTGTTGATACTGTCTGTATTATATTAATATCAAAGTTGGAGTCAATGATTGCACAGAGTCTGTAGTCCTTCAGTAAGCTGTTTGGACACAAGATGTGTATGTCATCTGTGATGCCCATCACTTAAGTAATGGACAGGAAAGGGCCTAGCAGACAGCCTTGATGTACAGACCTGATCACTAGACCTGAGATATAGGTCACTTCACACATGTCAACATAATTAGATAACATGCATGTGATTCACTGGTCTACCCATTTGGTGACATAGCTGTTTATGGCCACATCTGACAGTGTTGATTGAATACCTCAGTGAAGATTTGTTTCAAATGCCTTGGCCTGGTCAAGTTCAACAGGATGAAAATGCTGTCATCATGCATGGCCTCAATGACCTCTTTGAGGGCATCTATCAGCTGTAACAGACATGATGTAGCATTAACAACTCACACAGGTCTGTTGCAGACAGCCAGGATATTACTAATATCCATTTAGAAAAGGTCCATAATGACAAATTGGTCTACCTCACAGGTGAGGAGAGTCAGGATGTGTCTATACATGCATGCATTAGGTGCTGCCCCCCAACTCAGATGGATGCATGCTGATGTACACCCTTCTACCTTCTACGGGAACATACTGTAGCCCATGTGGAGGGTGTGGTGAAGTATGTATTCATGTGTATCAGGAAGGTGTATATGCTGAGTCATGCCACAGGTGATCTGTGATGTTGTCACAACCAATTAATTCTGTGTGATAGGCCTGGATGAAGGTAAGACAGTGCATACTACCTATCATGATCTGGCCTAGGGTTTTGACACAATCACTCATGCATGTATCATTGAGAAACTGTCCTAGCTGGGGATTAACCCTTATGCCACTAGATATGTAACCAATTGGCTGACTGGCAGAGCACATACTGTGAAAGTTAGTGAATCAACCTGTACCGGTAGAGTTGTCACCATGGAGTACCCCAGAGGTATGTGTTTGGCCTTTTACTGTTTGGAATGTATTTCTTGACAGTTCCGGATAAAGTACATAGCCTTTGGCTTACCAAGTTTGCTGATTCTTGAATATTGGGTGCAATCATTGAGTCCACCAATGGTGATAACATACAATAGGAGGGGCTAACACAGACAAATGATTGGTGACAAAGCCACACAATCTAGAAATAAACTCAGAAATGTCTTTATTTTGTCCTTCTGAAAAGTATAATTCCATGCTAATTACAGCATTAACAACAGTCCTGCTATGCTGAAACCCAGTGATGCAAGTACTGGGAACACTTGTAGATAGCAATCTGAATTGACCACTAAGTGTCCACACTGGTATTGAAAGCCTATGTTATTCACATCATAAGTCATGCTATCATATTCAAATCTTAGGTGGTATAACAGCACTGTACTCAGACCTTATCAGAACACTAATAGAGTATAATTCTCTCTTTTGCCTGCACCTTACCAGACACATGCAGCAGCTGGAGAGATGACAGGGGTTTCTCACCAAGAAAACACAGGGCCTACAAACCATGCCATGATGTATGTAGATAGACTGACAACCTTGTCACAGTAAACTGTATTGTATAGGAACAGGTGACTTCTGCCTGGCCTCCAGGCCAGTCTCTGACCCTGCCCCAGTAGGAATTGTGCATATCCACGAATCAGATATAGCTGATGACATCAGGAGTGTCTGTTGTTGAGAATATGGTAACAGCAGTGTTCCACATGCTGGTGTAAAATGCTGTCTATAATGTCAGGCAAAAGCACAAACACACACACACACACACACACACACACACACACACACACACACACACACACACACACACACACACACACACACACACACACACACACGCACGCACACACGCACACACACCACACACACACACAAACACACCTGACTGCAGTGAGAATAGAACCCCTACCTATCGAAGCACACATATTACAGAACTCAGTACTTTATGCAAACTTCATAGTACATCTGACTTTTATACGACTGCAGGTCAGCTGATAGTAGATGACATCAGCAGGGCATGTTAGAGAGAAGATGTTGAGATGCCTGCATGAAAGCTATGTGTAGGCATGTGAAAGTATCAAAATACTGTCAATCTATGGGACTGGAGTAGTAATTGTAAGGTACACACTTCTGCTCTTCTATCTAGACACACACACACACACACACACACACACACACACACACACACACACACACACACACACACACACACAGAGTTGACTGCAGTAAGAACAGAACCCCTACTTATGTAAGTGCACAGACTACAAAACTCAGTACTTTACACAAGCACCACAGCACAAGTCAGACTTTTACAAGACTGCAGGTCAACTTATAGTGGATACCAGCAGAGCATGTAGGAGAGAAGTATGTTGAGAGGCCTGCATAGGTTCCTAGCTTCATAGGTTCACAGGAGGTTAGACACCTAATGGCCCTAGAGCATTTACAAGCCTAACCATGTAAAAACACAAATGCCATTATTGGGCATAGTTAGATGGTCATTGTTAGAGTGATTTCGTGATCAGTACTGACTGGCCCTGTCCATGAGGGACATAGTTGCCACCCCAGTGGTGAATTTACAATCAACCATCCAGTTGTCAAAGTTGTGCTTGATTAGGGTCATTGAAGAGCACTGCTTCACATGCAATAGGGTCATTGAGGAGCACTGCTTGACATGCAGTGGTAGCCTATTATAGAAGAGTGGCAAACATCAGGAGATATATCTGTCTCCCCAGCATGTTCTGTTTATGTCACAGGTGAGGTTGAGACCCCTGGAGCAAGTTTTTTTGTCCTATTTGATTTGCATATGTCTAGCATTTTCAGTAGGACAGGGTCTGAGACTGCTCTGTAGGCCAGGCATAGGTAACCTCTCAGCAGCTTGCATGATACTAAGTACATTGGCAGGTCTTTCAGTCTTTCCATGTATATCATGTTTTAGAGCCCCAGGATTCTCCCAGTCATAAACCCCAGTGTTTTCTCCAGTTGCTGCAGGTGTCTAGTAAGGTACAGACAGAAGAGAGCATTGTACTCGATTAGGGGTCTGACAATGGTAGAATACAGCAGAGCTATGACCGCCCTGGTCGTAGATGTGATGGTCTTATTTATGAGGTGCACAATGTAGAATGTGCGTCTCACTACTATGAACACATAGTGATTGAAGTGTAGATTGCTATCAGCATTTATCTCCATGTCTTGCAACACTGTCTTTGAGCTTAGAAGGCTGCTATGTATTTCAAAATTAGCAGGAGTACTTCATTGCCAAAAGGGAAATGAGGCAATTTTTGCTTTAAGAATCAGTCTGTAAATTTGGCACCAATCATTTGTCAGTCCATTCTGTAATATGTTAACATATTTGGAGGACTCCATATGACTGAATCCAGTTGACAGTCATCTGCAAATTTAGTAAGTCACAGACCATCTACCTTTGCCTGGACCTTAGAGAAATAGTTTCCAAACAGTCCAGGGCCTAGCACAGATCCTTGTGGTATTCCACTGGTATGTGGTCTAGCGGTTGAGGTGCAGTCCTTAACTTTGACAGTGTGTGTTCTGTCAGTGAAGCAGTTGGCTATCCATCTATTAATGTATGGGTTAATATCCAGATGGGAGATTTTCTCTATGATACCTGAATGGGGGATAGTGTCAAAGGAGTTGGATAACACATCATAGGCAATATGTCCCGTTACCCCTCATCAAGGTCTTTTGGATCAGTATCAAACAAGTCCACTAGGTTTAATAAGCAAGATCAACCCTTGTGAAAACCAAAATGGGTTGGATCAAGTGTGTTGAAGGTCACCTATGTGCCTGTGGGTAAGGTCCATGCTGATTCCTTCCCTAGCCTTGCAGATAATGCTTTTTAGGCTTACGGATCAATAGTTTTAGTTTTGCATGTTACCAGATTGATGTGCATTGCATATCACACAACATTTGATATTAATTTCTGTAGTGTAGGTGATATATGTGTGGACAAAGTACTGAGATGCCATGGTTGCAGTGCTTGCAAAGGCAACTCATGGCTGTATAGTAAATATGTGACACATTGTTAGATAGGTCCTTCAGTTTGTTATGTTTACACATGTAATTTCTTATCATAGACAGGAAATGGACAGTAAACAGCAGTAATGCATAATAATATTTACTTTTCCATAGTGAGGTGAGCAACGGGTTTGTGTGATGCTTGGCTAAGTGTTTGCACATGTGAGATGCATAGTTTCAATACTTTCCATGTTTGCACGAAGTTATGCAGCGCCCAAATGTGAGCTGCATTGTAAAAGTCTGAGAGTTAATACTGACTCTATGAAACACATCTGCAGTTTATCTGACTCTGTGGCAGCAGGTATAAATACACTGACACATTTCTTTTCTAGGCCAGACGATACTGAGATCGAATCCAGATGTAGCCAATACTTTGAAGGACTTTTAAATAAACATCGATAATGTAATGACATGAATTCTTTATAGTACATGTGTTGCTGTGTGTGTTGGCATAGCACAGTGGGGTTAAGTGGCATTATGCTGAGGTAACAGCAGCACTGTACTGCCGGTCATGATTGCTGCTCATTGTTGGGTGATGGGAAACACCATGCAAACAAAGAGCCCAAAAAGTTAAGGGATGCATTGCTGTTTCTGCTACTTATGTGTGTTGTGTGTGATTGTATTTTTTGACCAGATTAAAGGTGTTAAAATGGGGTAGATAATAAAGTGGTGAAATGGGGAGCAAGCAGGGATAAAAACAAAGAGAAAGCAATACAGGAATTTGCAGGAGGGAGGTAGGAAAGAACCATAACTATCCATTTCTTTAACAGTGTAAACTGAAAATATGTTCAGAATATTAACTGAATTTGGACTGTCACCTCCACAAAGAGGGGTGACAACAATGCAATCATGTTATATAGCCAATTGAAATGAATCAAGTATGTCAAGAAGACATGTGCGAAATGGAGAGCTATGGATGGGGTGATTCTTTTTTTGTGGGAAAGGTGCCTTTTTTTCAAATTCAGTAAGTAAGGACTGCTGGCTAAGGGGCGTAGGTATATCTGGGTAAGGAAAATTGGGTAGGTGAGGAAGCAAATGCAAACATACAAAACAAGCAAGAAAAGAGACTGGGACAGTGATGGACACAAAGGGTTGGTGGACATGATGATTGGGGTGAGGGAGGGGACAACACAGGCTCAAGGATATCAAGCTTGGAGACAGTGAGAATCGAGTTCTCACTCATTGGACTGTCATCACTGTCTCCTTACTCTGCTGGTGGCTGAAGTGCTTGACATCTCCTCCTTCTCCTATGAAACATGAGGGAGATCAGCCTCTTCATCTAGTGTAGGTGTACACCAATGGTGCATTGCACGACCCTACACACTATCCCTGGCAACTTCCTATGGATGATGAACTCTCCATCTCCAACACTGCTCCTGGAGAGTACCACTGCAGCAGCTTCCAGGGCAGTACTATCTGAGGGCATAGGGAGTTCAGAGGCAGCAGAAGCAGGCCTGCCAGGTTGGATCTAAGACATGCTGAGCATTGGTGCTGGAGCCAGTGGAGCAGGGGCAGGCTGATCCACTGGGACTTGCCTACCTCACTCTGCTGTGTAGGATTTAGTAATGTGATGCACATGGATGACAAGGCAACATTTTGATGACGCATAATAGAACATTAAAAACAGAGAGATAAGGGTTGGGTGAGAATAAAAAAGAGATAAAATGAGTACCATGATATGTGATATACAGTGCATTAATACAATTGTACAACTCTTTTAACTGAATTATTACATTTAAGTATATGTCCTAATAGAAACACACTACACAACACTACAGATTGCTGAAAGTAATCCTTCAAATGTGCATATATCACACATATACATGTTCCAATTATGCAGATTTCAGTTTACAACAGGGCATTTGTGCCACTAGTATAGATTTTTAAATTTAATCTAAATATTTTTGAAGAAATAACAGTATTGTATACTTCTCAATTGTGGTATTTGAACCCACAACATCTGACTACAGTCTAATATTGGATGCTTACATTATATTTGCGCTACAGACTAATGCATCCATGCTTGATTGTATAGTTGGGATATGGACTCTATAAAAGACCAAAAAGCTATCTTTAACTTTTAATGCTACAGTAATACTTCTCTTCTGCTTCATACATAACACTTGCCTCCCTCAGTCTCTCCAGTTGAGCAGCATGAGCCAGCTGATTGAACTCATGCTCACTGGCAGCTGAGGAAAGAACAGAAAAGAACAGAAGAGAATTATGCATACCAGTCTTGCCTATATTTAGCTTTCTAAGTCTTACATGTACTCTCTTATTATCATACTAACACAGCTGAGGGATGTCCGCAATCTGAAATTCCTCCAACCAATGGTTGAGCATATCCCCTTTTTCTCCTATGTAGGTCATTAAAATGATGCCTAAATTGCTCTTGAGTGGGATACCAGTGGCACGGCATGCAGCCTGGTCAAAACTATTCCATGTCTCAGACTTGTACTGGGAGACAGAATATTCCCCCTGCAGAAGCCTTTGGCCATGGTGCTTTACCTGGACTCCTGGACGCCCCACCTCTGTACCCAGAACTTGGTACCTTTCCCTTTAATTCCAGCCATGTGTACCAGCTGAACCAGAGCAATGGGAGCTGATGCTTTCCTGCCAATTCCAGTTGCTGTGTTTACTGGCTATGCACAATCCTGAGCAATTATGCCAATAGAATTTGCACAGTGTTAAGTTGTGAGCAGCAGTGCCAAGCAGGGAGGAATTAAATAATTGAAATTGGAAGGTTAATCTGACACTTGGTCTTAGTTTCAGGGGTGTCTGCTGATTTAGCCTGGAAATGCATATTGGAAATTGGAAGGTAACTATTAGGTGAGTTAGGTTAATAGACATGCACTGGGGGCATAAATGTAATGACCTGACACATTTGTTTTTATATTTATACACTGAGAAAATAGATTTTTACACTGTGGGATTCAAACTTAGGTATAAGGAACAAAACATTTTGTTCCACAATGTTGATTTTCCACCTTTGCCACAAAAGAAGTGCTGCTCAGACATAGTAAGAAATCATACATAAATACAGATGACAGTTTGAGCTGTTACACATGTATGTGTGTTACCTGATAAGGTTGTTGAATATAGGTCAAGTTGTGATTGTGTCTTAGGTAATTGCAAAGGCCATGCAATTCCAGATAGTAGAATTATACTTACAGAAATACAGGACACAATATACCCTCAGTCATACATCTGAAAACATAGTAATGGTGTCTCATCCCTCATACATATAATTCATATCAGCTCCACTATCAAAAGTGTTATTATTGATAAGGAATATAATGGGAAGTGGAACAACATTAAAAATTTGTATGGAATATCCTCTATTAGAACCCAGGACCATGTATATGGCAGTCCTATATTTACATCGGTTGCCACAAGAATGTTGAAATAACACTTGTCTATTTTTCTGTTCATTGCCATAAACTGAACTGTCACAGCAGTACAAAAAAGGTTACACACTCTGTATTAGAACCCAGGACCATGTGTACTCCAGCCCTACACTTGACCTGCTGCTGCACGACTAATTATATAACATTCCCTAATTTACTAATCATTCATAAGGTCTCTGTGTCAACTGCTGCACAACACCACTTAGGGGGTTTGAGCTGTGCCCAAAAGAATTAACTGAATGTATCCTGTTACAATTATTGGCTGTCTTAGTCCTGTTCTGTCTGCTTCCTGGGTGGGCCAGTTGTCCAATTTGCACACTGACACACTTTGCTCAAATGAGATAAGCATAGTTAATCTTGCCATTAATTTTCCTTCATTTCCCACAATTGCACTAAGCGGTGCATTGTGCAAAAACTGGCCAAAAAAAAAAAATGGACAAGTAGTTTAAATGAGGAAAAGCATCAATGACATGGGCACTAAAAATCTTGGTACACATGAGATATTTCTACATAGGTCTTGGTTTGAACTCTCACTCCAACGAAGCTTCAGTACACAGGAAGGGTGACTTATCCCTCTTTGCCACACAAACAGCTTTGTGGCAAGGAACTGACATCATTCTTCATGCAATCAACTGTAATATCTTCTACAGTAATATGAAACCGTACAACTGTTATTTGTACATTTATTATTTTTTGGATGTAGTGCACTAAGTGATCACACAATCATTTATGACTATTGCTTGCAAATATACAGCTCTGTCTTATATCTCTGCATTTGCTGGTCAATCTTCTCCTATCTGACCAGTAATCTGAGGCATGCAGTCTGTAGGCCATTCTATATCATTGTCCTTAAAATGTGTGAGGATATTAAATGACAATTATATCATATGTAGTTGTTAATGAACAGGACACGTGAATTGTGTTCTGTTCACTTACATTTTGAACCTTGCATCTAACACTTCATAAGTCTAAACTGACATACCCACTGGGTGCAGGGCAACCTGCAGTACTGTTGTGTTTTCCTTCTTGCAAGCAGTAATCTTTCACAGTTGCAATCTATTAAAAAAACACTGAGGGAGTGTCTGTACTATATTTACATGTGCTACACATAGCCACGTATTTGGGATTCAGCAATTCTAATAAGTTCATACCTGATATGCATCTTCATCATGCTAACAGTCTTGAACCTACACCATAAAAAACAAGCATGTAGCTAGGGAAACTGAAGGTGAGGAGACTTGTTTATGTGGAGAACACAAAAAAAGGCTATTACTTTGGAATATATCTACGCAGAGGATTAGTGAACTTGAGAAAGTGTGCTTGCATTTTGTCAGCTACATACTGCATATGCTGGAATGTAATTGAGAAAAATCTGTAGCATAGGCTTTTACACTTTTATCTATTTGCATTAGTTAGACGTGTACTAATACCATGGGCATGTTTGTCAGTGTGTTTCACAGGTATACATGATTGACAACACCTTAAAATGGAATGTTCTGTGTTAAATCTGTAGACATGTTTCAGGGACATTTCATTTGACAGCACTTTTAGCAATTCAAATATGGTTTATTAGAAAAAATGTGTCATTTACCTGTTCTTTTTTGGGAGGGAGAAAAGCTGTATTTTTGTTATGGCATAAACAATGATATGCTGCTATGATTGCTCTCCTTTTTTGCATCTAGCCTGTTGTTTGTATTTCAAATCTCTAGACTGTTTCATATTTCTCCAGTGAGTAATACTGAAATGATAGCTTTTCTGTTTTATCTGGGAACAGTTATTTTGTAGTTATGTAATACTTATATGTATTATCCTTCTGTTGTCTTTTAGGACACCTAGGACTATGCCACCCATGTGTCTCAATCCTCTAAGATCAACCTTCACTGACACTGAAGATCAGGTTATTGTTGACGCTTTTAGGCAACTTGGTAGCTTCCTGCTTGACAGGGGATGGGAGATATGTCATGCAGAATGCAGATTTGGCAGTAGATTGTTGACAAAGTTAATGCAGTGGGTGGTCACAGTGGGATATATGAGCAAGTGCACCACATGACCACTAAAATGATCACATCTGCACAGAGGAGTTCAGTTGCAGTGGGCTATGATCAGATGAGTATGGGAGGGGACTGCTACAGAGCCACCACTAACACCAAATGAAGAGTTCCTATAAACTGTTCAGGTATCCAGACAGCTCCCAGGAAAAATCAGAACAGCATGTCCTCAGCATTGATGCTGCTGTTTCAGGGACAGAAAGTATGCCCCAGGAAAAGCTTCCTGTTAGGCTTTTGCATGTTAATTGTTGAATACTGTTGTATACTAAAACAATTTAATCAATGCATTACTTCTGTTTCACACAAATTTTTTGTTTTGGGGGATTGAATATTGCTACAGTTAACAACACATTCTGATTGATTAGCTTAGGTTGGAGTTGTCATTCAAGTTCTTGTTGAAAGTATAGTTAATGGACATATAAAGGGGTAAACATATTACCCCCTGTGTTACAGTTATTGTAATGATGTCCTTACCTTTTTCTTAACTTCTTAAAGGACCATCTGGCATGCAGAGGATACCCTCATCTGCAGATGGTAAGCCAAACATTTTTATATCTGTACTGATGAGCATTTCAAAGAAATATTTTAGTGGGTGATGTTGATGTCAGGACCGTTGTGTGTACCACTGTACTTTCTAATAGTGGCAGCACTGTTATTTTTTTAGCATATGTTGGAGTATAGTAGTTTAGGTATTCATTTTTCCTGTGTTTGTTGCTTATTATCACAGGTGATCCTAACAGTGGAAGTGTGGGACTTCTACCACCTGATGTTAGAATATCAGGAGACTCTGATGATGATGGTGGCCAAAAAGAGGCACAGTCAGTGGGTCAGTGGGTGCAGAGGTTGAATCTGAGACTGAGGTTGACATACAGCAATCCCCTTTAATTTCACTGGACACAGCCAGTAGGCCTATGCCTACCCATTCCAGTGAGCCCACAGATATTGGACAGGTTGAGGGTGAGACAATTGGTCATGGAAGTGTGGTTACTGTAGCTTCAGTGCCTGTTGACTCTGGCTGTAGTGAAAGTGTGGGCAAGGTGCCACACAGAAGGGTTTTTCAGGGTGCTCAGAGGAGGCCTGCTTTCCATCCTCCACCTGATCCAGGTGTCTCTTTCTCTGCCACTCAGTGTATGTTTAAGGTCATCATGGAGGCACAGGCATATTCCCATAGGTGCTCCAGAGAAATGTTTAGGGTTGTAAATGTGGCACAGGCTGCCATATGTGACCACTTCCATTGTGTTGTGATTCATTGGATTGGATGAATGACACATTGGAACAAGCGGTGTCTGTGATGGACTGTCTGATGGGAGGGGGACGGCATCCTTGTTGGAGTAGGTCAGCAACATCATCTTCTGTTAGCCAATGTGGCCAAGCCTGATCATGTTCTCATAATGGCAGTACTTCCACTGCTCTGTCAGTGGGTGAGCTGTCCACAACCAGATGTGGCAGACCATGGGGTTATGGTCCTGGACATACTCATGAGGAGACCTCATCCAACAGAGATCAGTCACATTTAGGTAGCAGCAGTACATCTGACCACTGGTGTAGATGTGCCAGTGCAACTCCTGGCAGAGCTAGTTCTCATGGCCAGGGGTAACAATGATGAACTGCTACCTCTGCCATGCATGGCTCAATATGTCCAAACATACCAAGATGTAGAGCTAACACAGAGACTGGATGTGTTCATTCAGACACTTACACACGAATTTCACCTGGAGGACCCCTACATACATACAAAACAATTACATGGTTCAGCCATGCAGCTTAAAACTCATTTTGTCTCACTGAGCATTTGTTGGTTTATCCAAATGTTGGTCTGCTTCTCTTTCTTACTCACACACACTCACCACCCTTTTGTGTCAACCTAGACTTCCTGCCCCCCCAACACCCTGTGCAAGTGATGATAACTGTGCCATATCCCTGTTTCCTGTTTTGTATGTTTTGGATTCAGGGATACATAAGCTTTATGTCAGATGCTCAAGGTACATAGCTGACTTAGTCCTTCATATATCTGCATTTGTGATGTTGAACTGGTAATTGTAGCTCTGACTTATATTGGTCTTAGAAAGTCAGACAGCTGATAGCATCAAAGTTTCCATCTTTATTGCTAATGATCTTGTGAGGGTTGTGAGGTCTGAAACTGCAATGTGTATCTTTACTTTCTTACTTCTCTCTTTAATGATTATCCAGTGCAAATGTATGGTGCTAAAATGAGGGCTTGCAATGACAATTACTACTTTTGAAAGGTATGATTGTGTCAGTCTTTGTCTGCTGAGGCCTGTTACTTAATAATGGACACATATATGTCAAATAAGACTGCTGTCACATGTTAAAATCATTTCTGTACAAATCACCCACCTTTTACTTGCTTACACTACCAAGTAACAAAATGCAAGGATATGAGAGTCATTCATATTATTACACAATGCATTCCAGGTTCAACACTTACCTTGTAAGTCCATCAGTTGCAACAGTTTTAGTTCAGGGCTGACTCTGTCTGATGCAAGCAGTACATGGCTGTGACCTTAGCAGCCCAATATCACAATGTATGATATTTCTGGTTTGAGCATGTGCCTCATTATGGTGTTGTTCAATAAGTGTGTGTAGATTTCTGATGGGCGTCATCAGCCATGGTTCCAGTGCATAATCTGTATCCCCCAGTAAATGACCCTGTGGGATATCACCACTAGCAAAAATCTGATACAGTTGGGAGGTGTGCCAGATAAGTTAGTAGTAATAACTGCCAGGGTTGCAAGCACACATGTTCAAGATGATTCCCTTGGCTTTACACATGATTTGACAGTTAATAGAGTGAAAGCCCTTTTTATTAATGTAGACCCTTCCCAGTTCCCCGGGTGGTGCCTTAATTTCTATGTGTGCGATCTATGCCATCCAGTCCTTGAGGGTAGTGTTCTACAGGGTAGAACTCCTGCATATTTTTGGCCCTTTCCTCAGGTGTATGGGGAAAATATATGTGGTCACTGCATTTAAGAACTGAGAGGATCCTGGATGCTGAAGTCTGTGACACCCCCAGCATTTCCACTGTTGGTCTCTGAAAGATAAGTGTAGCTAAGATTCTAAGTGCTACACATAACTTTGTCTCCACTGGGATGGGTTCACCTCAGTTTGCCATGGCCTTGAGTTGAGGATGGCAGAGGTTGCAGAGTTCCTGTAGTGTGTATATATATATATCCACCCTGTAGTGCTTTACAGTTTCCATATCATGTAGGTTGTGATATTACCCAGGGTCTAAAAACTCTTCTCCTTCTTGGCCTTGGTCTATTAGTAGCAGCAGCATAGACTTCAGCCTGTTGCATAGACACATGAATTAAAGCAACAGCAGCCCCTAACATTGTTTCTGTGTAAACTTTTTTCTGTGACTGTATTCCAATAGGTTTTGGAATTCACAGAAGAAATCTAGCACTGAGTCTACACAGTTGCTTTATAGCTTGTTGAATAGCTCCTCCATTTTGGATTGGTTTGTTAGCATACAATTCAGCTGCTTATGCAGTAATTTGCATGCCACAGTGTTTACCTTGTTTGTGCAGCTCTATACACCATGTAGAGCCACTTATTGAATCCAAAACAGTGCGCTAGCAGCACAGTGCACACACAGTGTAAACAGATGATGTAGTCTTTATTGAATTTGGCCGATCATTTTTTATTATTTATTATTATTTTATTTTATTTTACATTTGTTTACCGGGAAAGTCTGACTGGACAGAGGTCCTTTTACAGCGGATGCCTGGAGATAAAAGCTCCAGTACAAAATAAATATAGTTATAAACATTGTAGAAGTTAAACTTACAGGGTCATTACATGAGCAAACAAATAGCATTTACACAATGATAGGATATAAATATTTCAAGTAGTAGCAACAAAATAATAAGTGGTACAACAGTATATAGAGTTTTAGTGAGTTACAATACAAGTAAGTTCAAGGATAAGAGTAAGATAGAAGCCAGCGAGCAGTATCTGGTTACCTATGCAGAGGTTATTTTTAGCCTGGAGAATTATAGGTACAAAGCCAAGTACTGACCAAGTGTGTTGTGAGCAGCTTTTTAAATTGTGCTGTGGAGGATCTGGAAATAATGGTGATTGGCAGTTTATTCCAGATTTTAGGAATGATGTTTGAGAAGAGTGATTCCCCAGCTGTGTAGCTAGATTTGTGGTATCTAGGACGAGTTTGTTATCGGAACAGACAACTCTAGAAGTGGCATATGGTTGTATAAGATTTTAGAGAGTGGGGACTTTATCAGGTTGATGAAGGATTTTGTGGGCAAAGATTAAGTGTTTATAGTAGAGGAGTTGAGGAAGTTCTAACCAATGTAGTTGTTTAAGAGCTGTACAGTGGTGAGACCTATAAGTGGCATCAGTGGCAAATTTGGCAGTTTTATTGTAGCAGATATCTAGCCTGGTTAGATCAGTTTTACAAAGGTTGATGAGAATTGGGGAGGCATATAGGAGAGTTGACAGGAGGTGTGTATGGGCGATAACAACTTTTGTGGGTCTAGTTAGAAATTGTTTGTGTGTATAAAGAAGACCTAATTTCTTATGAACCTTTTTTATGGTTTGAGCAATGTGAATGTTGAGTTTTAAGTTGTTGTCAGTTTCGACGCCTAGCAGTTTAGTATGAGTTATCAAAAGTGCTTTCAAAATCAACAGTGTGCTGCCAGGGGATGTCTCTATTTGAAATAATTATCATATACCTTTTAATGCCTTATATTACCTCTCAACTGTCTCTGATTTTGGCTCAAAATTTCGCTGTGTCCCTTTTAAACTGGTGATTTTGAGAGAAAAGGTGCTAGACTACGCTGAACAAAAATGAGGATAATTAGAGTTATAGGTTTCTTTTACTTCAGAAGATGGATGCTAAGTCAATTCTCCTACTCTGTCAATTTCTTAACATAAGAGTACTAACATTTTAAAAGTGTCCCTAGTTATTTCTGGATTTGTCCCCAATTCTGGATGTAAGTGGTTGAGAGCAATGTATACCATACAGAATTCTAGACTGTAGAAGAAAAACCTGCTTATTCCTGTACAGGTGTTTTACTAAAACAACTTGTGCCTTGTAGGTCATGTTATGCTGCTCCTTTTTGGCATCTGCATAACACTTTGCCTTGTATTTTATTTGTAGTCAATCCATCTTGTATTATTGTACAGTCTGTACTATTATTCGACATTTTGGGAAGCACAAAGAATCCTTTTGCTGAATACTTTGTGAAACATGAAGCTTACTATAGTTTTTCTGTGGATTTGTGTAACCTCACTGCATTTTAAAGAGTTATGACTTCCAGATAACCTTATCATTCTGGAAATACTAACAGCTTTGCTGATGTTGGCCAAGAGTCTCTCTGTCATCTATTCACATGAAGCAACAGGGTGGTGATCTGCCTGCTGGGTAGTGCAAGAATGTGGCAAAAGTGTTTAAGCTGGATATTGCGGAATAGTTTTCCATTGTATGATGACACCCCTGCATTTGCTGCTCTAGATGTCAGTGGATTAACAACATGGAATACAAAATTTCACCCATGTTGTCCAAAATGAACTCAACGATGATTACTGGATTGTATAAGTCAATGCTGACCTACTTCCATGCTCATCTTGACAGCTTTGTCACTTGCAGTACTACACATGCATTCTTGACAGTATTATATTGACTACCATACAGGTTTGAGAGTACTCTCTTGTCATATCATCCAGCTCATGGCATCATATTTTGTCCCTTGCTATGTTCTAAGTTTTGAACTATGGACAAATTTATGTATGTACCATGTCTTTTTCTCACATTTGCAGTGAAACTGGAATTATTGGTTTAGGACACTTTAGCAAATGCCAGTTTCTGCCCATTACTGACATAACTCTCAACTGTCCTGATTTTCACAGAATGTCTAGATTTTTGCCTCACATTTTGGTCTGTTCATGTAACTGCGGTGGTGGTGCTGCGGTAGCATTGTCACCTCACAGTTAGACGCTGCACGTTCGATTCTCAGTTAGAGCGTCTTCTGTGTGTCGACATGTGTGAATGGACGTTCCTTCGTTGAAGGTTGTGCATTAGGCTCAGCAAGCCAGCATGTAAAAATCTACTGCCAATCATTAGCGGACCGGAGTTCCGCTGTGGCGACCCCTACCCAGGAAAAGCCGAAAGACAGTTTATTTTGGTCTGTTCCTCATGCAATTTGCAGTTTTCTGGTAAATCACTCAGTATTGAAGTAACTAAATAATGACATACATTTGCCTTTTATGCTTCATAATGAATACGTTTATAAGAACAAAATTTACAATCAATCCCATTTTGGGGACATTGTCCCCCCATTGTTTTAGATTTTGTCCAGATTTCTTTCACTAAGACGTTGAGAGGTATGATTAAAGGAAATGAATCTTGTTGTTCACAGTCGCCATGGACTCTGTTGTTTATGCTACACACACACACACACACACACACACACACACACACACACACACACACACACACACACACACACACATACACACACGCTTCCACACACACACACACACACACACACACACACACACACACACACACACACACACACACACACACACACACATACACACACACACATGCACACACTAGCAAAAACTCTATCTGAGGGGTCCTTGTCAAAGGTTTAAGCATCAGAATTGTTTTTACTTTGCCTTATACTGATATTTTTGGAATGCCCTTTTCATCCACTGAGAAAGAAATGATACAGTGTGTTTTTATTTACCCTTTATCACTGAGTATTAAAGCACTGTATACAGCATTACTAACTTGTTTCAAGAAGTTCTCTAATCAAAAGCATGGAGAATTTACCTGTTAATCTAAAAAAATGCATCATATCACAGTGTGTTAGTGTTCAGAAACTCTTAAAATTCACTCTAACACTTTAAAGAGATCATCAAAATATCATTGCGTAGATCATTGTTGGATAACTTTACCATTTTTCTGCATATTTCTGTGACTGTGTAACATCAGCTGCAAAATGATATTTCAAGCCTGTTTTTATCAAATGGGAGATAAGCAAGTTTCCCCTGAAAAATATGACTGTTTCAGCTCATTGCCTTTTGAATATATAGTGACGTCAATACTGCTTAGATGCTTTGAAAAGTAACTTGAGTTAAAATACAAAGACTACATATTTTAAAGCTTTGCTGGCTTTGTGGTCTAGAGATGACAGAGCTTGCCCTCCAAATTTTGGTCAACTATGCTTATAGATGAGAAGCGTCCTTCCTTGGCCCTGAAAATAACCTTTTATCAAAGCAATATTGTCCTCCTGAAAGTCTATTGTCCTAAATTCCACAGCTACTCACTTGACCACTCCCATCAAAGGTTAATCCCTGGGATTCAAAAAAGCATACCACAAGTGACGATTTTACCACTTGCAGTAAGCCTTTCTGATTCTTAGACTGCACTGCCACAGAGGTTTCTTGCTATCGGGACCCTCAACATGGGGGGACAGCCTCAATGACAGAGCTACATGTTACTGCTGCAATCTGGGGGAGCAGCTAATGCTAATTAACCTTGTACTCACCAATGGAAATGCCATAAGCTTGTGATTTACCCTACTAAGGGATTCTGATTGCTTGGTTACATAAACTTCCACTACTGGAGAAAAACGTGAACACCATCAAAAGACATGTCTGTTGGAGTGTGTCTGTGTGTGGGTGAATGCTGATTGTTTCCTTGAATGTGATCGACTGTGGGGGTTGTTTTGTTATGGGGTAGATATGTATATGTGTGACTGTGTGTGCGTGTGTGCGTGTGTGCGTGTGTGCGTGTGTGAGTGTGTGTGTGTGTGTGTGTGTGTGTGTGTGTGTGTGTGTGTGTGTGTGTTGGGGGGTGATGCCTTTGCCAATGCAATGCATGGGCCTCCAGGACAGACACTACCACTGTCAGGATTGACAGTGGTAGTGTTAGAAAAGTTCATTTCAAAAATATTCTGATAGCCAATAATGAGTTCTTTCATTTTGTGGCCATAGCTGTCTCTGAATTGCAGTTTCTCACCATAGCATACATTTATGCAAGCAGTGAAGATATTTCTGAATCCTAAAGACTGTTGACTTCTTGTGTGCTGTATTTTTTACTTTTGACCAATATCTTACATTATATTTGGTTTATTAGTCTTTTTTTTAGACTTCTGATGGGTTTATACTTCTCTGTTGCCAGAAGTCCTTATTTCACTTATAGGTTTGCTACTCAGGCCTTCAGCAAACAAAGAGCTGCTGAGGTCATTTTGTTATCCACTTTTTTGCATAAATATGATGTTTCTTTTATCCTGTCAAACCTTTTTGGACTCAAACTGACTTAAGGAAGGGTGGTTGGTAATACTAGTTTGCTAGATTCTGTTGCTCACACAGCAAACTCTGGCTCAGCAAAATGTACTCTCTTGTTTTGACTTTTATTAAATTCGTAAAAAAGTAACTCAGGTTCCTATAATTCTATGTCCCTTCTAATACAGTTTCAAACACTTGACACCAGTTCCATGACACTGCAGAGAAAGAAAAACATTTAAAGTTAAACTGTTCACTTCCTGTGTTTCTTTCTAGTGTATATACATAAGAAGAGGCTGGATTAACTTCAAACAAGTGTGGTATTTAGTACAAAAAAGAGAAACTCATAAATATATCAGAGTAAAAATGAACACAATTATTGTTTTAAGTCCTCATAGGTCACACCAGGTCCTTTGTACTGACTGCTAGGATGAATCATTCTATTTTTTCATGCTCATTGTACCACCCTTAGATCCTTCTCCGTATCCTGGTTACCACCATTCTCAGTTCAAAGTTTTCCCACTGAACATATCCTGAAATCATAATTTCTTCTACTTTTTATATTGCCTTATTCTGTTTCATAAACATATTGTATTTCATAATATGAACATCGTAGATGAATAAGAAAACTATGCATCCCATATCCAATCAATGCAGTAGCATTATGCCAACACTGAAGTAAACATGTTACTCTGCTAGTTGTGTGATTGTGTTTCTAATAAATGTGCACTTCTTGCTTTTATTGTAGTTTTAGAATTGTGTCTTATTTCATTAGTACCTGTGGGAGACAGGAGAGAAGTTCCCTGACTGCAGCATTTAACATGGGAAATGAATGCTCTTTTCTTACATTAATTGCTGCACACATTTTACAAATCTTCTATATTATGCTAGTAAGTGCAGTTGCTGAAACCAGTGCTCAGACCACTTTTCTGAAGAAAAGGACAGTAGCTTCTGACTGTGTTGCAGCATGAAATATCTTGTACATGTTTGCTGACAATGATGCATCCATTCACATGGACACCTTTGTAACTGTCATATGGATTACAAAGATCAGTATTGTGCTGGCACGTTTGACATAACACATGTAATACCATGGCAGATGAAGGAAACATTACTATATTGACCCACAAATAAACCATCGTAAAAAACTTCTCAAAAGCCAACTTCACACTTCTTAAGACAGAAGTGGCAAACTTCATGACACCCATGCAGACAGACAATAGAGGTATGACTGCCGAATCCTACACAAATGCACTTTATAAGGACCTACACAAGTGCATGGATCATGCTATCCCTAATAGAACCAAGATGTTATCCTTCAAAAAAAGGAAGACAGTCTGATGGTCCTCTGCCATAAACAAACTCTACAACAGAAGAAAGAAACTTGCAAAAAAGAATAAAATCCCATGACTGGAGGAACTCCCTGGTCAACCTCAGTAAGAAGCTGAGATTCCTCATAAAATCCTCCTAAGCTAGTTACGAAAACAAAATTGCCACTGACTCTAAAGACAACCACAAAGCATTCTATAGCTATGTCAAGAATCTAAATGGGAACACTCAGATCTGCTCTGAGTTACAGCATAATGGCACTAAATATACAGAACCAACTGATATTGCCAGCATCCTAGCAGATAGGTTCAGTGCTAACTTTACCCCCCTCTCACCCCTTAGAGGGCCCATCTCTATACCAGAAGAATGCAAAGTTCCTATAATCACTGCTGCACAGGTAAAAAACACACTCTCCAAAGCCAAGAACACAGCATCCATGGGACCTGACAATATCCCAGGCTGCGTTCTACACGAACTACAGAATGAAGTGGCACCCTACCTAAGTGCCATGTTCAATCATAGCCTCACCTCAGGCTTTGTACCCACTGAATGGTGCACCGCGACAGTTATCCCACTCCACAAAGGGGGAGCCATGATGGACCCTGGGAACTACCGCCCCATTAGCCTGACGAGCCTGGTCTGCAAGGCCATGGAACGTATCATCGTGGAACTCATAAACAAAGACATTGGTAATCTCCAAACTCTGGACCCTACTCAGTTTGGATTTGTAAAAGGCAGATCATGTCTACTAAACCTGATTGACTTCTTTGAAGCAGTCACCAAAGCCATAACTGAGGGTAAAATGATTCACACAGCTTATCTAGATCTCGCCAAGGCTTTCGACACCATCCCCCACTCTGGAATTATAGATAAGCTCACTAAACTAGGTATAAATTCCTATGTCACAAGATGGGTTGCCAACTGGCTCACGGACAGAACCCATACTGTGAAAGTAGCGGATTCCAAATCTGACATCAGACCAGTGACAAGTGGAGTACCACAGGGTTCAGTCCTGGGTCCTCTCCTGTTTGGTATCTACTTCTTTGAAGTGCAGGCCAACACAGAAGGTCTTTGGCTAACAAAGTTTGCAGATGACTGCAAACTAGGAGCCATAATCAAAACTCCTAACGATGTGGACAAACTACAAAAGGGCCTCACTGAGACAGATACCTGGTGTCAAAGCCATGGCCTGAAGCTCAATGCCAAAAAGTGTATTGTCATTCCCTTTGGTAAAAACTCTGTACTCATGAACTACCACATAGCTGGTAGTCTACTTAATGCCGAAAATGTGATAAGAGACCTTGGGACACAGGTGGACAGTAGTCTCTCCTTTGATAATCACATCACCACAGTGGTCAGGAAATCCTTCTACGTGGCTCATCTCATCACAAAAGGATTCTCATCCAGAAAAAAAGAGGTCATTGTTCCCCTCTACTCATCACTCATTAGACCCACTATAGAGTCCAATGCCCCTTTTGGTATGTACCTCACAAGATGTCTACAACAACTGGGAAGACCACAGAAATACCTCACAAAGAGGATTACTGGCCTCAAACAGATGCCCTATGCAGACCGTCTCAAAAAACTACAGCTTTACTCCATCTCATATCGCCTACTCAGGGGCGATCTCTGCCTAACATAGAAAGCTATGTCAAACCCAGAGCTGTTGGACATGCTCCACTTAAAGAAATCCCAATCCCTCTGAGCTACATGCTCTAGGGACCTTAACCTTGTCACCACAATAAACAGAACATGCTGGAGGGATAGATTCCTGTCCCAGAGACTTCCCATACTCTGGAACAGACTACCTATCTATGTCAAACAGAGGTCATCATTAGCACTCTTCAAGAAAAATCTTGATGATTGGATGGGAAATGGGAAATTCACCCTGGGGATCACTTCTGTGGCTCTGCTCGACAGAGGCACAGGAAATTTATTTTCTTGGGTGGCGAAAGCCAGGGTACATTTTTTGGCTAGGCTTGTATGGGCCCTGGGGCCGATAGCCTAGTACCTACCTATGAACCTATGAACCTATGAAAACAGGTAATGTTTAGTATGTATCTTTGGAATGGCAGTCCATTGGTTATAGATATGATATAACATAATGCAGGACTTAATCGTCTCCAGCTGTGAATGGATATTGCTTCTTTTCTTAAGCCTTCCTTTTGTTACTGATATATTTTTTTCAAAGAGTAGTTTGGATTTCCACAGTGCCTTCTGCATGCACGTGTGTGTGTGTGTGTGTGTGTGTGTGTGTGTGTGTGTGTGTGTGTGTGTGTGTGTGTGTGTATGTGTGTGTGTGTGCATGGGCATGTGTGCATGTGTGTGCGTGTTTGTGTGTGCGAGTGTATATGTGTGTGTAATATAAAATTGAGATTAATTACTGACAGAGTGGATTAGTACTGTCCAGTGTTTGCAAAGGAAATGTGAGTTTAAGATATGCAATGGAATGACAAGTGTGTCTTGTCATAGCTGGTACACTGGTAATCAGTGATACAACCTTATATTTTAGCCATTATACTGTTGAACATCCTGAGTGTGTCATGACATCTTTTGTAATAGCATTGTCATTATAAAACAGCAGTATACCATCCCATTTATCGGCATGGACTTTTCACATGCTTGAAATGATCGCCAGTGATCTGTGTTGGCATGTATTACAGACCTCATAATCTTCAACATCTCTATGTATACAAACACTCTTTTATTGCTGTTAGACATACAGAGCAGACAAAGCCTGAAGAAACTACGAAAAAAAATCTCTTGTTCACTTTCAAACTTATAGGCATCTCTGCAACCTCAATAGAAACACAAGTTACTTCTTATATAAAACATTACTATATTGACCCACAAATAAAGTATAAAAGCAATCCCCAAAAAAGTTTGGTCATATATTAACAGTATCTTACACCCTGGAACACCTACTGCCTCCAGCTCCTGCCCGGGGATCTCTTCCATGGAAACTTAATACATTTAACTCCTATTTCATAGAATCAATAGGTTCCCTAACCAGTTCAACCAAAGCAGAAACTGGGGAAGATTCCCAAGCCTGTAACTTCTCGCCAACTCACAATAGCATTCAGAAAGTTTCTACTTCTAATAAAACCTCTTTGTCCTTAAAACCTGTCTCTACTTCATACATACAATTTTTACTCAGCAAACTCAAGCCCTGTTCACTCTCTGCTGACAATCTACCCACTAAATACCTACAGACTGATGCCACTTCCATTGTTTATCCAGTCTATTGATTTGTTAATCCATTCAAGAATCACATGTTACATCTCTCTGGAAAAATTTTATTTCTCTTCACAATGGCAGCAGCTCTACTGAAATATCTAACTTTAGGTCTATTGCTATACTACACCCACCCATCTCTAAAACATTAGAAAAATGCATCCATCACCAACTTTTACAACACCTTCTCCAAGAAAATCTATTAACCCCTGCCCTACATGGGTTTCACCCATACCACAGTGCAACAGCTGTGCTGGTTTACTTCTTAGACACCATCATCAAATCATGAGACAACAATAACCTGGTCTGTTCGCATTTTTAGATGTGACCAAAGCCTTTGACACAGTTTCTCATTTCAAATTACCCTCAAAAATGTCTACACTTGGTTCGTCTAACACAACACTTAGCTGGTTCACCAACTACCTTTCTAACTGACAATAATCAGTGAAATGGCTCTCTACATACTCTACTTTTCTCCCAGTTGATACTGGTGTGCCACAAGGTTTAATCTTTGGATCGCTTCTCTTTAACATATTCATTTACAAACTATATACATTCTCCAACATGCTTCCCTTATCCAGTATGCCGATTGTTCCAGCCTTCTTTCCTCTTCCAATTATCTTCTTCATTTACATTCTATTACTCAAAAGGCCTTAAACTCTTTTGAAAAATGACTTTGCAAAACCCAACTTTTCTTAAATCCTCAGAAAACCAAACTACTACTATTTCCCCAAATCTTTAGCATCTCTAAAAACAACTAAAAATAGCATCCATCAACCATATACAGAAATAGATGTCATTTCACATAAGTTGCTAGGTATCGGTTTAGATGATCAACTAAAATGTGATGTTCATATTCAAAATTGTATAAGAATGTGCCAAAACTGGGTATACTCTACAGATAAAAAAAATCCTTTTCAACCCATTTAGAGTCATTCTTGCAAATACTTTCCTTCTACCATCTCTACTGTATGCTTCACCAATTCTTACCAATAGTCAAACCTCCCTTGTTACTAAACTGGAACTATGTTATGACAAGGTAACCAGATCTGCAGCCAATCTGTCTTACAAAATACATCATTGCTAAACTCTCATATCATTAAAGTGGCTTGAATTACCCCATTACCTCTTGTATACTCAAGATTGCCTATAAAATTATTTGTATTCCTTATCACTGTACATCAATTAACGACATTCTGAAGTATTACATTCCTAGCTGTCTACTTTGATCATCTGAGAAACAACTACTTGAAGTGCACAAACCAAAAAAAAAAATCATATGGCCTAGCTTACTCCAACACAGTAGCCAAGGCTTGGAATAACATGTACCTAAACATTGGATTATTACTAGTACTCACATGTCCAATCATTCCTTAAAATATTATCTCCTCAACTTCTTTTTGAGTACATGCCTCTCCCCAGGCTGATTTCCACCCACTTTTTCTTCCCATCCCCTTTCCTGACTCTCAGACCTCTCTCATCCTTCACCTGTTCTCCTCACATTTCTAAATGGCCACTTATATTCCTTTTCCGCTGACCCTTCTATACTTACTTTCTGTATTTATCTTTTATTCCTCCACAAAATGTCCCCTTGTTTTCTGATCTTCTTCTTCATCTTGCTCTTAGTCCTACACTTCTTCTTCATCTTATAGCCACTATCACACATCTTACTTTGTCTTCTTTCAGCATCTCTTTGAGATTACTTCTCTTACCTGTTTAATATTTACTTCCTATACAAATGTTATTAACATGTACACATATGTATTCTATTTTGCTTCTTTGACTATGCTCTATATCTTGCTTTTGTCTTTATATAACATTCAGTGTGACTTCAAATATTACTTGTATTTGTTTTTCATTTTTAATTTACATAAGGAAACTATACTATATTTATGTTGTGAAACTATATTTAATCTATGGAACTTTTGTCCCTTCACCTCTGCTGAAAAGGCAATTTAGGCCCAGTCAGACTTTCCATGAAATCAAATGTCAAATAAATAAAATAATCAAATTACGTGTGTTTTCACATGGATGGTAGCAGTAGAGTTAAAATGCCCTTATTCTAATAATGATAGTCTGAAGGTGCACAACATTGCTATTGTTGTGCTAAGTTGTAAAATATATTTGATTTGTTTTTAAAATACAATGCTATTTTTTTCAGTTCTTTAGATTAGATTATCAATGTTCAAATATCTGAGCTACTAGTGCATTAGTAAGATCTGTAAAATACTGCCTAGCAATAGCAATAAACAGCAAGCAACATATTTTAAAGCAATTAGATGTGCAAATAACTGCAAAGACTAAGCAATCATTATGTGATCAAAATCCAAAGTGAGGCATCATCAAGAAAATCATTTAAGCCTTGTCATAAGTGCAATGCAATGAATTAGTTTTACTCTGTTTAAAAATCTTAAACATATATATAAAACATCAGCCAGAAGTATCAACAAGTTGAATTAAGATACATAATACTTCAGTGGCAGGGCACAAATCTCTTCAGTTGCAAAACAATGTTAACGTTAACTAGAAAGAATGTGACATGAAGAGTTTCTGCAAGAAAACAAAAGTAAATGCGTCAACATGATGAAGGGCAAAGGAATATTTTAAAGCAATAATCAATTATCTGGAAGCATATGGAACTGCTGGTCAGGTCAGCAGAACATTCACCGAAGAGAAGGGAATCCAATTAAAGAAGTCTCAACATTCCCCTCCTATTGAGATAAACATCTTAACAGGTAAACAAACACTTCACAAGTGTTGCGCTGTGTATGCTGGTGTTCTGCCTACAATTCACCTAGAAATAGGTACCCTTTTATGTAACTTTAAAAGTATCCCTTAGTAAACCCTGCTTGTAGACATAATCTAGAAACTGTACAGTGTTACAACTAGAAATAACAAATGCCACTAGGCAGGCAATGATTCCAGTGTTTGGGTAGTCACTGTGTCACACATCAAATCAGTAGAAGAGTGAGGTGACATTGTGGAAACAATAGAGCCACTCACCGCTACTGGAATATAAATGTGAGGCTGCATATACAAACAGCAGAGGTAATAGCCACTAATGAAGCACAGCACCAGGTTTATACTATTAAATTCTTGCTGTACCTAAGGTATACATCCATTGTATGACTTTCCCACTTAATATACAGAATAAGAAATGTAAAACAAAAGGCTGCATATAAAATAGATGATTATAACTGGGTCTCCAGTCATAACCAGCTTATGTGATTGACACATGGATGTCAAGAAATTCACTCTTGGGGTGAATTTTGACACCCACATCAAAAATACATAAACAAGAGTGTCAAGAATAGAGAAACAAAGGACACAATCATAATTCTTTGTAGGGTATGGAACTTTACCTCTTCCCATATTCTACAAAAGTCATAGAGAAAAAAGTGTTGAAGAGATAAATGTTTACAGCTTTGAAAGTTATAATATACTTAACGTTGCCACACAGAGAATAATCACTACAGAACAGTGGGAAGCTGTTAAACTCTTCATTCAGACTTTTTTCCTTTCTTTTTGTTTTTGGATGCGTAACACGCCTCTCTTTTCCCTGATTTCAGAGTGTAATTGTAGCACTCTATGCACTACAAGCATCTCCTGCAATGTTGCTGTAATCATCCTTTTCCAGAAATACAATAAAATAATAATATGTCCCCAACACTCATATGTGTGAGAGACGCACTTATATATCCAAATTGGAAGCCATGCACTCTCCAACCAAGACCAGCCAATCAAGAGGAGAAGGTCAACACCTGGACCACACCACATGGAACACATAGCCCTCCAGAACACCCACCATCACAGCTCTCACAAATAACACAAACCACACACCCACCTTCATAGAGGCTCTCAATAGAAATCTACTAAAACAGCAGAGACCTGCAATGCAGAAATGCACTCAACCACCACAACACAGCACAAATCACAAGACACATAGCTCACCCACACAGTGTGCCCCTCAACCTAAGCCCCTAAGGCAAAACAGCATACCTAATACACTAATCATAGTTGACTTGATAGTGAGGCACACTGATGTCCCACTCACTAGGTTGAATAAGGAGAAGATAACAGTCAGCTGCCTGTTGGGTGCCAGGATTTGCCACACAACACATGCACTCAGGTCACTCCACAACAAGTACAAGTATGACTCTGTCATTGTCCATGTGGGTGTGAATTACCTGAGACATACCTCCATGGACTACATGAAAAGAGACATGGAGGAGCTCTCAGATTATGTAGCCTAGGTGGGTATGACCCTAGCCCTGAGCAGCTTCCTACCGTCGGTCAGAATTACACCACAGTACAAACAGAAAATGATTGACTTTAACAATTGGCTAAGTTTCTGGTGTCGTTCTAAGGGGATCCAGTATCTGACTGCTTGGGAAGAAGTGACTGACAGACCTTGATGCTTGGCCAGATAAGCCCTGCATCTGTCACCCCAGGATTTCTGGATACTGGCTAAGGCTTTTGCCACCACTATAGTGCCTTTTTAGGTGGTGTTCCAAAGACAAATTACCACCATAACAGCTATAAATAAATGCAATCTGAGGGTCATGCTGCTCAATGCTAGGAGTCTAAATCTCAAGATTCACTAGCTCAAAGCTGTCCTTAAAATGGAGAACATCAACATTTGTGCTGTAACAGAGACCTGGTTTAAAGCAGCAGAAAGCATCCCTGAGATATCAGGTTAAAACTCATTTCACACCTTTCAGCCCCAGAACTTGGACCAAAACTCCAAAGGCAGTGGCATCTTCATATTCATTAAGGATACGCACATCTCCAGACTAGTAGCACAGGATAATGCATAAGAGATACTTAAAGGTACAATTAACATTGGGTAAGACAGCGAGTCAGGTCATAGCCTGCTACAGGTCCCCAACCATGTCCCAGGACTCTCACTCCATGTTCCTGAGCACCCTGGAAAATATTAGGGTCCAACCCAACAGCCTCAAGCTGGGTGACTTTAACTATCCTTCCATTAACTGGGAAAACTATTCATGCACCAATACGCTGGCTCAACGCTTCCTGGAATTCATTAATTCCAATGCCCCGGACCAGCTCATTCTTACCCCCACTAGAGGGCACAACATCCTTGACCTGGTTATTACCAACATGGGGAATCGTTGCACTACATCAATAGACAATTCCTCCCTGGTTAGATCCGACTATAAACTAATCACCATGGAAATCCACATCCCACCTACACCCCCCGCAAAAGTAACCACCATGAAAAACTTCTCCAAAGCTAACTTTGGGCTCCTAAAAACAGAAGTGGCTAAATTCATGGCACCCATCCAAATGGAGAATAGTTGCATCACTGCTGAATCATGCACGAATGCATTGTATGAACACTTAAATAAATGCATGGAACTAGTCATACCCAACAGAACCAAGACGCTCTCCCCCCAAAAAAGGAAGCTGATTTGGTGGACCCCTGCCATTAACAGACTACAACAGAAGGAAGAAACTGCTGCAGAGAAAGGTGAATTCCCAAGACTGGAAAAATTCCCTTATTAGCCTCAACAAAAAGTTGAGATTCCACTTATGGCACCTGACATTATCTCCCTGTGGTCAAAGATATTTTCATATCAAAATCCCCTACACAGAGATTAATATTTTTAACTACTAACTGTTGGTTTGGCTAACAGTAGTTTAAAAATTGCCCACTCTCCCCATTCTGCTTAAAGGAGTCTGACAGCAGTACTGCTATAACAGAAAAGATAAAATATGAATGCAAGGCAAACATTTATCATACAGAACTTACTTTAAGAAAAAAACAAGGCATCAAGGCTGGGTTAAATCATTAATAATACATTAGGTATACCAGGGTAGTATATCTAAGCCTAAAACATGTCTAGCAGTCCATGTCATTCTTAACTATGAAGTAATATCTAATGTAAGGATGATACTCTTAACTATAACTGGCTTGATGCTTTAAATAATTTTATTCTTGTGCTGATTTGTGTTGTACCACAGTTTCAATAGACAGAAAGGACAGAACAATAGGCACTGTTGGCTATGAACTACAAAATGAATCACGTTTTATTTATTTATATTATTCTGAAAGGCAATTGTAACAAAACACTTTTCACTGTACATAAAACTCCATGTAGGCTACATGCAAGGCCTACACTGAGTTTACATGTGTGCAAAGTGATGTGCGGTGAGCAGCACCACTAATTGCATATTCATGCTATGCACCATTTTTAAACATAGATAAGCATGATTTTGTGGCTTGCAACAGTGTTGCTGGGCAGGAAACCACGTAAAGCAACACGGATAGCAATCTTGTTTATAGCAGAGCACAATCAGTTACCGTGGTTGCACGGAATGCTGTAATGATCACCAGAGCTTAAAGTGTATTAAGTTTCCAATCTCTTAGTGCAAGAAATCAGGACAAAGCCCAACATAATGGGGGGATAATGACCCAGAAATAGGGACAGATGCCACATATTTGCATGTTAGAAATGTGCTAGAATAACAAGAGGTTTGTGTTAAGATACATTTTCTGAAGGATTTGAAGTTTGAAACTCAAATGTATGTAATTAGTCCTGAGATCATCCCAGTGATATGGCAGAAAACCACACATTTTATAAGGAACAGACCAAAAGATATAAGGGAAAAGTCTGGACATACTGCAAAAATCTGGACAGTGGATAAGTATGATATGTATATGGTCCAAACACAGTACAGGATGGTCCATACACTGCAGAGTATTGTGAAATCCCATTCCTGGCATTTTGTCCTGATACTGCGTAAATAATCTGCAAAGGTACATGAACTGCCGTGTAAAATAAACACTCAGGGGAAGTGTGTGCATTCATTAGGGGCATACAGATTAAATGTAGGAATGAACACAGGGAAGGAGGACAGGTGAAGCAACCTAATGTACAGCAGATGAGGGCAAGTCAATGCAAGACAGTTGTAGCAGCAGCACCAGTCACATATCAGTATGGTACAGTAGGGACTGCAAGGTGAAAATGTGTATTATGTGACTGTCACACAAGGTGACATAACAATGAGAAGGATGTCTGTGTGAGATAAGCATCCTTACATGAACAATGCAGAGGACAACTATCAAGGATGTTAGATATAATTGGGTAGGATGCATACTGAGAAGCTATACAAACTGAGTTGCCTGAATATTAGTGTAGTCTCATCTGAGGTGTCCAGTAAGTAGAACACAGGTAAAGGCTCAGGAACAACATTAAAAGAAGCAAGCACAATCATAGACAATATCAGAATAATACCACCAGTAATCCCATGCCTCTGACATAACATATGTGAGTTAGAGTGATCAGAGATGGTTTTACATAAAAACACTTGCACAACTGTTATGAAATGTCTGCACTCTATGAGGGTAAATCACACACACCATCCTGATATTGTAACATCTGCTGGAGGTGTTAGGAGGAGGGACACTGCTATACCTGTATGTGACATTATCAATACAGGCTAGTGGTATATATATATATATATATATATATATATATATATATATATATATATATATATATATATATATATATATATAGGTCTACTTCAAATGAGATGAGTTTTCTGAAACTGCAAAACATCAAGAGTGCACAACATCGAGCCTTGGACCATAGAATAGAGGTTACTAACATGTAGTCAGTAGCAGCAGTCTTAACATATCTGTAAATGTGCCATTTGCTTTGCAGTAGTGCAATCTCGGAGTTGGTATATTTGATTTACAGCATGTGTGGGGTGCAGTGGGACTTACCCCTGCAAATACAGTGTTTTATAGTTATTATTGTATTTTAATTATTTATTGGAGTATTGTTCCTTTAAAGTGGCTTGGCATTATGAATAGAGTCAGTAGTGGATATTGAATATGATGTGCAGGGTGAGTTATTTATTAGTTATTGTTACCGGAAAGTTTACGTTGATGTTTTGTTAATTTTTAATTGTTAAATCGGTTGGGGATAACCAGAGAGTTGGTTTCAATGTTCTGACGTTCGATGTTGTGTACTTTCGATGTTTTTCAGTTTCGTCAAACTTATCTTGATAATTTGGGGTTCGATATTGTGAGCTTTTGCTCATTTGAAGTAGACCCATATATATATATATATATATATATATATATATATATATATATATATATATATATATATATATATATACATATATATATGGGTTACCTTTAGTTTATCGCATGCCCACTTCACTGACACTAACTTTGCCAGCATGTCACATTACCGACAAATAGAAAGCCGATGTTTCCCGCACGGTAAGTAACCGTTTGCCAATCCTGACTTCAGGACTTCAGAAAATACCAATAAAACAAACCCACTGATGTGGGGGGAGCTACACCCCCCATACCCCCCTTAATAAATATACCAATTTCGAGAACGTACTACCACGGGGGTAAGGGGCATAGTTCAGGTAGATGGCCAAACGGTTACTTACCTTGTGAGAAATGTCGGCTTTCCATTTGTCGGTAATGTGACGTGTCGGCAAAGTTAGTGTCGGTGAAGCGGGCATTCGATAAACTAAAGGTAACCCATGTATATATATATATATATATATATATATATATATATATATATATATATATATATATATATACATATATATACAGATATATATATATATATATATATATATATATATATATATATATATATACACACACACACACACACACACACACACACACACACACACACACACACACACACACACACACACACATACACACACACCGCACAATCTGCACTGTCACAAATGTTACCCATGCCATTAATGGTATCAAACAGCTATGTTTGTACTGTTTGAATCACCAGAAGAGGTATTACACATTTATCTGGTGTAACAACTTGATGGGGTTTCCGTACCATCAGACGGTATTGTTTATGACACAAAAAGAATACTTAGGTGCAGATCAGTGTGTATATTGAATATAAACAGCCACTGTAGCTAGACAGCACTTGCCTAAAAGTCACATGCGAGATCAGTGCCATTTTGTGTAGTCAGTCACTGTGAATGTAAGCTTGATTGGAGATGCACATGTGAGTGTGTTAGAAGTAACAAGTCAGTCATTAAGCATATGAAGTATATGTACAAGTTACAGCTTCTGATGTGTATATTTGGGTTGGGATGGTGGCCTAATGGTTAGGGTGCTTGCCTTACAGACACAAGGTGCAGGATTTGAGTCTCACAAGGGATAACTGGCTAGGCTTAAAATGGCTCGCAAGGGCAGTTAGCTTAGTACTAACCTATGAACCTATATGTATAATAAACAACTTCAACACACAGTATACCCAGCCTCAGTGTCTCATTTGAATACACAAGACATGTGACATTGTGTCAGAATGGGACCCGAAGTTGAAGCAGCTGGCAAACCATGAGGCGTGCAGTTAGAAGTGGAGCAATATCCAAGAGTGAACTTGTAAACAGGTCAGCATCTATTCAAAGTTACTTAAATTTGTTTCAAATGATTTTCAGTTGTCAAACATGTGGCATAGCATTCAAATGTTCAAAATAATTTCCAAGATGTTTGAAATCTCTGCGATAGTGGCATTATATTTAAGGTGTTTGAAATAATCTCCAAAATGTTTAAAATGTTCAAAAAGGCTAAAATGTCTGAATTTTTTTGCAATGCCTGACTTTTTTTGCAGTAAGTAAGACTTTTCAAAGTGTCCAACGTGTTCGGAGTGTTTGAGGTATTTGCAGTATTAAAATAAGGCATTTTCACAGACATTGTTGAGCACTTGAGCAAAATTACAAGTACCATGTCTATAATTATGTTTAAAAGGAATTTGTTGTGATGGCAGAAGGATTTTGCAGATTTGAACCACTGGTGTTTGATAATAATACTGCTGAGAACTGGTTAGTGTCTGAGCAAGAATATGATATTTTCATACAGGCTGCATTTTTTGATAAAGACACAAATACAAGAGCATTTATACTTCTTAATTTAGCTGGCTCATAGGCCATTGAGTACGAATAGTCATTTGTACATGTACCTGCTATATATGCAGTGAAGGGGGAGAACCACCATATTGTGATACCGGCTGAAACGCGGGAAGACCCTGAGTGCTTAAAACGTAAACTTAGAGAAATGTGTAACCCTCAAATGAATATTATGATGGAAAGGCACATATTTTAAATAAATGATCAAAGCCCGGTGAAACTATTGCAGTATATATATTACTGACTTAAGAAATAAAGCAAAAACATGCAGATTTGGTGGTCTGCAAGATGAGCTGATAAAAGACCATCTTATGTGTGTTGTTAATGATGCAGTAAGAAAGATTTTGCTTCGAGATAGAAAATTAACATTGAGCAAAGCAACTGAGATTTGCCAAGTAAATAAAATTACAGAAAAGCATACAAATATGCTTATGAATGAGAAAAGCATGTTTGCAGTAACTGCTAATGTGAATGTTGATAGTGTGCAACAGAAAGTTAAAATGAAAAAGAAATATAAACTGAGAGGTAGTGCCACACCCAACCTCATTGTTAACTTTCACAGTTGTGGAGGCAGTCATGAACCTAAATGGGAAAAGTGTTTAGCTTTGGGTTAGAATTGTCACAAATGTAAAACGTGGAATTATTTCAAAAGGCTTTGCAAGTCTAAAGTGTTGTAGACTTATGTTAAAAGAGAGTATCCAAAGAAGTGAGTAGATTAGATAAAAACTATAGCAATCTCCGAGAGGTGTGAGAAAGCTTTCTATGTTGATGGTGTCTCTGTGATCAATGAAACAGTTAATACAGTAGACTATCAGTTGTCAGCAAACAGTGAAATATTTTGTACTGTACAAATTAATGGGAAATCTGTAGATCTTAAAGTAGACACTGGATCTAAGTGCAATGTTTTATCAGCACAAATGTTTATTAAAGTAAATGCTGGTAAGCAACTTGATACAGCAAAGTGTGCAAAACTAGCTGCTTATGGTAGTGAAGAGATTCAATCTGATGGTGCAGTAATCCTTTCATGCCAGTTTGCTGGAAGCAGCTATGACTTCCAGTTTTATGTAGTTAAAAGACATGTGCAGTCACTGTTAGGCCTCAAAGACAGTCTGAGAAAGGGGCAGATTTAATTTAATAAAGAGGTTCACCATATAAGTATGAATAACAACAAATGTTTTACACAGGGTATATTTAGTGAATATGCTGATATTTTCAAAGAGGAGCTTGGTAAACTTCCAATCACATATTCCATGAAGTTAAACCATGAAGTAAGTCCAGTTGTTAGACCAACACAGAAGATTACAGTAGCAATGCAGAGTAAAGTAAAATTAGAACTAGACAAAATGGTGAATTTAGGTATCCTTATGCCAGTAGAAGAACTGACTGAATGGGTATCCTCCATTGTCATAGCTCATAAGAAAAGCTCAGATGATATTCAAATATATATTGATGAAAGAGACTTAAAGCACTTAAGCGTCCTCATCATCCAATGCATGTAGTAGAAGAGGTAGCTGCTCTCATGCCAAATTTCATTGTTTTTTTCAGTCTTAGATGCAAAAAGCTCTTTTTGGCAAATTTTGCTGGATTGTAAATCTTCATTGTTAACCACATTCAGTACACCATTTGGTAGATACAGATTTCTAAGAATGCCATTTGGAATCAGATCTTCTAGTGGTCTTTCAACATGCCATGGAACAAATATTTGCTTGTTATCCATATGCTATTATAGTAGACAACATTATTGTTGGAGGCAATGGTGAAGAAAAACATGATAGAAATCGCAGGAAAGTTCTAGAGCATGCATGTAATGTAAATCTCAATCTGAATCCGCAGCAATGTCAATTCAAACTGAAAGAAGTTACTTATGTGAGATATTTGTTTACCAGTTCTGGCTTACAACCAGATCCATCTAAGCAAACAGCAATTATTGAAATGTCAGTTCCAGAGAATGTCACATCTTTTCAACATTTTTTAGGTATGGTCAACTATTTAGGAAAGTTCAACCCAGACTTGAGTGAGTTTTCTGCACCATTAAGTGGTCTTAGTTGGAACAACACCAAAGAGCATTTTATATTCTGAAGAAGAACATTGTCAGTCCACCCACATTGACATATTATGATGTTCATAAACCTGTAAGTCTTTCTTGTGATGCTTCAATGTATAGCCTTCGTGCAGCATGTCTTCAAGAAAGCATACCAGTGGCTTATGCATCAAAAACTTTAACTTAAACAGAGATGCATTATGCACAGATAAAGAACTTTTGTCTGTAGTGTTCGGATGTTCGAAGTTCAATGATTATATTTATGGCAGACCTATCCAAACAGAGACTGATCACCAACCACTTATGGCAATTTTGAAAAAGCTGATGCATACAGCTCTAGCTCAATTGCAATGCATGATGACTAATTTCAGTATTGTTTACAAAAAAGGCAAATACTTGTACCCTGCTGATGCTTTGCCCCACACACCCAGACAAATGATAGAGCAGCATGAAGATGAAACATCAGACTTTGAAGTCATGGAAGTCAGAAATTTTTCGTCATCAAGACTTGATGAACTAAGAGATCACATAGCTTCAGACCCAATTCTCCAGAAGATGAAAACCGGTATCAATCTAGGATGGCCAACACAACAAACCAGTTTACCATTTGACATTCAGCAGTATTTTCCTTACAGAGACGAGCTCATCATGATGGAAGACGGAATCATCATGAAAGATCCAAAGTGATAATTCCTAAAGCATTACAACAGGAATATATCAAACTTTCGCACCATAGTGATCCAGGTACTGATTCATCTAAAAGAAGGGCAAGTGGCATTGTATTTTGACCTTCCATGATCAAAGATATAGAGAAGGAAACTCTAGCATGTTCAATTTGCAACAGCATCAAACCGCATTAACAAAAAGAACTGCTTCAGCTCTACCAAATACCTGAATTACTATGGTCAACTGTTGCTACAGATATTTTCAAATGGAATGGTAAGCATTTACAGGAACAGGGACATAGTCTGTGTGGAGGGTGTGTTGAAGTGTGTATTCAATCAACTCAGTCATGTCAGGAAGGTGTATGTGCTGAGTCGTGCGATGTCACAGCTCATTGATTCTGTATGGTTGGCCTGGATGAAGGTAAGACACTGCATAATGGCTATCTTGATTTGGCCTAGGATTTGGGAACAATTCCCCATGCAGGTATTATTGAGAAACTCACCCAGCTGGGGATTAACCCTTACATCAGTAGATTGGTAACCAGGTGGCTCACTGGCAGAACACATACTGTGAAAATTGATGAATCAACCTGTACCAGTAGAGCTGTCACCGGTGGCAAACTCCGGGGATCTGTGCTTGGTCCTTTATTGTTTGGACTATTTCTTAACAGTTGAGGCTAAAGTGTAAGGCCTTTGGCTTGCTGTGTTTGCTGATTTCTGCATACTGGGTGCAATCATTGAGTCTACCTATGATGATAACATACTACAGGAGGGGCCAACACAGACAAGTGACTGGTGACAAAGTCACATGGTTTAAAAATAAATGTAAACATGTAACTTTATTTTGTCCTTTTGGAAATTAGAATTCCCTGCTAATTACAGCATTGACAACAGTCCTGCTATGCTGAAACTGGTGATTTTTGGATTATACTTTCCTGAAACCAGTGATGCAAGCACTGGAAAAACACATAGATAGCAATCTGAACTTTGACTGAGTGTCCAGACTGGTATTTTGAAAGTGTATTTTATGCATATCATAAGCCATGCCATCGTATTCAGAATCTGAGGATTATATTACAGCACTGTATTTGAACCTCATCATAACACTAATGGAGTATATGTAAATCACCAGACACATGTAGCAGACGGAGAGACCACAGGGTTTTCTCACCAAGAAAACAGAAGATCTACAAACCATGTCATGACATATGTGGATAGACTGAATGCCATGTTACTTTAATCTGGATCATATAAGATGAGGTGATTTCTACTCTGCCTCCAGACCAGTCTCTGACCCTGCCTTGGTGGGTATAGTGCACATCCACAAATCCGATGTAACTGATGACATCAACAGTGTATGGTGAGGAGAATATGGTAATAACAGTGTCCCACATGCTGGTATAAAAGGCTCTCTGTAATGTCAAGCAAGTGCACACACACAAACACACACACACACACACACACACACACACACACAAGTGTGCACACATATGCACTCACATGCACACACATGCATACACACACCCACATGCACACACGCATGTGCACACACACACACACACACACACACACACACACACACACACACACACACACACACACACACACACACACACACACACACACACACACACACACCCCAGCTGACTGCAGTTCATTTCTGACTTGGGCTGTCTCAGATAACACTTTATAGCTGATGACATCAGCAGTGTCTGCTGAGGAGAATATGGTAATAACAGCATCCCACATGCTGGTGTACAAGGCTCTTTACAAGCCTAACCATCCAACAACCCAAGTACCCTTATTTACCATAGTTAGATGTTCGTTGTTAGCAGAGCGATTTTCTGATCAGCACCAACTGCCCCTGTCCATGAGGGACATAGGTGTCACCCCTGGGTTGAATTTATGGTCACCCATCCAGTTGTCAAAGTTGTGCTTGAATAGGTTCATTGAGGAGCACTGCTTTGCATGCAGTGGTAATCTATTCTAGAGGACCGGTAATCACTGGGAGATGTATCTGTTTCTGCAGCTTGTTCTGTGCATGTCACACAATAGGCTGAAATCTCTGGAGCAAATTATTCTTGTCCAATTTGATTTGCACATGTCCAGCATTTCCACTAGGGCATGGTCTGAGACTGCTGTGTAGGCGGCCAGGCACAAGTCACCTCTAAGCAGCTTGTATGATAGTGAATACAGTGACAGTGCTTTGTGTTTCCACATATATCATGTTTTGGAGACCTTGGATTCTCTGGGTCAGAAACCTCTGTGGTTTTTCTAGTTGCTGCAGGTGTCTAGTGAGGTACATGCAGAAGGGAGCATTGTACTCAATTAATGGTCTGATAAGGGTGGAGTACAGTGGAGCTATAACCTCCTTGGTCTTGGATGCAATGACCTTCTTTATAAGGTGCACAATATAGAATGTGTGCCTTACTACTATGGACACATAGTGATCAAAGTTTATATTGCTATCAACCTATGTTCCCAAGTCTCATATCACTGACTTTGAGCTTAGAGGGGTGCTATGCATATCATAATTAACAGAGGTATTCCTTTGCCAAATGAGACAATGAGACAATTTTTGTGTTACATTTCAGTCCATGAGTTTGCCACCATTCATTTGTCTCTGTCAACCTTTTCTGTAATGTTAACATCATTGGGGAACTGCAGATGATTGTGCCCAGTTTACAGTCATCTGCAAACTTGGTAAACCACAGGCCATCTACCCTTGCCTGGACTTCAGAGAAATATTTTTATACAGTAGTGGGTCCAACACAGATCCTTGTGGTACTCCATTGATAACTAGTCTACTGGTGGAGGTGAACTCCCCAAATTTGACTGTTTGCATTCTGTTGGTGAGCCAGTTGGCTACCCATCTAGTAATGTATGGGTTAATCCCCAGATGGAAGATTTCTCTATGATACCTGAATAGGGGATTGTATCAAAGGTCTTGGCTAAATAAACATAGGCAGTATGTCACGTTTTGCCTCATCCAGGGCTTCGGGGACATTATCAAAGAAGTCTACTATGTTTTATAAGCAAGATCTACCCTTTACAAAACCAAAATGGGTTGGGTCAAGAGTGTTGAAGATCACCTATGTCCCTTGGATAGGGTCCATGATGATTATTTCTATAGCCTTGCAGATAAGGCAGGTTAGGTTTATGGGTCATTAGTTACCAGGAACATCCACAGCACACGATAGTCACAAACAAGAAACTTTTAATGAAGCTTTCAGGTTTACACCCTTCATCAGCATACAAAATCACAACACATTAACACATTAACACATTTGAATAGAGGACCATTATAATCACATGATCAAGCCAGCCATTCAAAGGACCACTATAATTAAATATGCAAATTCAATTTAAAAACATCTAATAAAATTAATTTTCATGCAATTACTTGTTAAAAGCATAATACATAAGTATAAAAAAGTACAAAAAACTGTTACATATATATATATAGACAAATAATTACATCTACACATTTAGAAATACTATACACTTAATACTATAAATTTTCTCTCTGCCTCTTGGTCAAAACTGTTGTGATTTTGTATGCTGATGAAGGGTGTAAACCTGAAAGCTTCATTAAAAGTTTCTTGTTTGTGACTATCGTGTGCTGTGGATGTTTATGGTATATAGTACTTCTGGAGTATTTCTCATTAGTTACCAGGGCCAGTTGATGGATGTGGCAGTGTGTTCAGCTGTGAAGATAGTTCTAGTTCTGCATGTTACCAGACTGACGTGCATTGCATATCACATATTTTATATTAATTTATGTAGTTCAGTTGATATATGTGTGAAAAAGTACCGGGAAATCAGGGTCGCAGTGCATGAGGGGAGGCAGCACATGGCTGCATTGTAAATAAGTGACATGTTGTTAGATAGGGCATTCAGTTTGTCATGTTTCCACATGATAGTTTCATGGCATAAAGAGAAAATGGACCGTAAACAGCATTAATACATGCTAATATTGACTTTGTAGAGTGCAGTGGCAAGCAGCAGGTTTCTGCAACAGTTAGATAAGTGTTTGTGCATGCAAGATACGCATTTTTGTGTGTAGATAAGCAATGCACAAATGTACAGTTAGTACTGAGTCTATGAAATACACCTGCAGTTTAGCTGAATCTGTGGCAGCAGGTATAAATGCAGTAACACATTTATTTTTGATTAGAGATGATACTGGGTTCAGATCCAGGTATATCTATTACTTTTAAAAAACAGTGATAATGTAATGACATGAATTCATTATAGTACATGTGTTTCTGAGTGTTGGCATAGTGCAGCGGGGTTAATCAGCATTGCATGGTGGTAACCGCACTGTCATTTGGCGTTGGCATGCAATGCCAAATTCCACACAAACACAGAAGCCAAAAAGTGAAGAGCTCCATTGCTTATTCTGGTACTTATGTGTTTTGTCTGATTCTATTTTTTGGCCAGATTGTAGGTGTTAAAATGGGGTAGATATGAAAGTGGTTAAATGGAGAGCAAGTAGTGGGAAGAACAAAGAAAAAGCAATGTGGGAGGTAGGAAAGAACCATAGCTCAATTTCTTCAACAGCAAAAACTGATAATATGTGCAGATTATTAGCTGAATTTGGACTGTCTCATCCACAGAGAGTGATGGCAACAACATACTATCATATCTTTTATATCTACCCCATTTTAACACCTACAATCTGGTCAAAAAATAGAATCAGACAAAACACATAAGTACCAGAATAAGCAATGGAGCTCTTTACTTTTTGGCTTCTGTGTTTGTGTGGAATTTGGCATTGCACGCCAATGCCAAGTGACAGTGCGGTTACCTCCATGCAATGCTGATTAACCCCGCTGAACTATGCCAACACTCAGAAAATAAATAAATAAATAAATAAAATAAATGAGATAAGAGTTGAAGTGAGAGAAAAAAAAAAGAGATAAAATTAGTACCAGCATATGTGACATACAATGCATTAACACAATTATGCAACTATTTTATCTGATGTATTACATTTAAGTATACATTCTAACAAATACACACTATACCTACAGATTGCTGAAAGTAATTTTTGAAATGTGCATATATTGCACATATGTGTGTTCCAGTTATACAGATCACAGTCAACAGCAGGGCATTTATGACACTTGTATAGTGATAATTTAATGTAAATGTTAAAGAAATGTAGTACTGTATAGTTGTGACTCATGGTATCTGAACCCAGAACCTCTGACTGCAGTCTTATATTTGTCACCTGAAGTCGGTTTGTGCTACAGACTAATGCATCCATGCTTGCTTTTACAATTAGGATAAGCATGGTCCATTTTCTACAACTGTATAAAAAAACCCCAAATTCTATCCTTAACTTTTAAAGCTACTATAATACTTCTCTTGTGCTGCATACATATCACTTGCTTCCCTCAGTCTCTCCATTCGAGCAGCATGAGCATGTCACTTGAACTCTATGTTGGCATAAGGCATAATAATGTACCCAACACTCTAGACATAGGTGACTCTATAGTCAGGCACACTGATGTTCCACTCACCAGGCTAAACAAGGAGAAAGTTACTCTCAGCTTCCTGTCAGGTGCCAGGATCAGCCACATAGTGCATGCACTCAGGTCACTCCACAACAAGTACAAATATGACTCTGTCATTGTCCATGTTGGTGTGAATGACCTGATATGTACCTCCGTGGACTACATGAAAAGAGACATGGAGGAGCTGTCCAATCTTGTAGCCCAGGCAGGTATGACCCTAGCCCTGAGTAGCATCCTGCCATCACCCAGAATGATACCACAGTACAAGGAAAAATTGATTGACTTCAACAATTGGCTAAGCTTCTGGTGTCATTTTAAGGGGATCCAGTATCTGTCTGCCTGGGATGACATGATCGACAAACCATGATGCTTTGCAAGAGAAGGTTTGCACCTGAACTAGACCTTGTGGAAGATGCCCCTATTGCCAATATATCTTGGTAACAAAATCCATCACCTTGGTTAACACCAGTACTCATACCCTCTACTTTAGGAAAGGTAACTGACTTTCAAGTAAATTAGTGTATTTTGCTAAATGTAATTCCTTCACTTCATTCTAGGTTGGGAAAATGGAGAGATTGTTTAAAACAAGAATTTATGAACATCTCTATGATGTTAAAAACAAAAAAGAAACTAATGCCTTGTTTAGGCACATTTTGCATTATGCAGGGTTTATGGGTTACAAGTTTGCTATTTTGGATATGGTAGACACAGACCTTAGAGGGGGTGATTGGCAAAATATTTTGTGTAAGAAAGAACTGTTATGGCAGCTGAGGCTAGTGGCCCATCCCCCCCCGGGTTTGAATGACCATTTAAGTATTATGCCCATTTTAAAAGAAAAAGCAGAAACAGTTTAGTCCCCACTATGAATTTTGTGATTTACATCTGATTTAATGATGTTTGGTTTTAAACTTGTTTATTTTATGATTGAATGTTTAATATTTATGTGCTGTTTAATATTCATATATTCATATAATTTCATATGCTATTGGATAGATTTTAACCAATTATCTATACGGGCTATCTATTTAAACTGGTATTTGGTGTGATTCATTGTTCTGAGGACGTCAACTGTGGATTGACAAAAGCGCTCAACTCAATAAATTGCTGACAAAAAACTTTTTGTTCTACTGGTGGAGAACTGTTTTTTTTTTACTTATTTCTGGAGTACATCTTGCCCAGGTACTTATCTTGTTGGGTCATAGTTTGTTTTTATTAAGCGCCAACACCACCTTTTGGTTTACTAGTTTTTGGTCGTGGTGTGTTGGGCGAGATGGATTCTCCAGAATCGCTGGAGCTTTCCCCTATTCTGGACAGCGGACATCATATGGAGCTACTTTCATTAACAAAGGATGTAGCAGAGCTCAAGGGAGAGCTTATCAAGTTGATCGAAATGTTCTCTCAACAGCGGAGTCAAGTGGATATTTCTACTGGTGTGTGCCATGTGGAAACTACTGAAGGAGTTAATACTAGTAAGGAGGATCCTCCCAATATGTCGGAGACCAGCGTGCGTACTCAAGTGAGACAATGTGACATCATCACGGCAGCCGACATCCATCATGGTGGAGCTACACAGTGCTCCTCATGAAACGAGGTAGCTACAGTGCGTTCCAAGGCTGTAAAACCTACTAGGAAGGATGCCGGTGGTAATGGGGCCATTTATTCGGGTCGTGATATGGACTCCATCATTTGTGGGACTTCGGAGCAGCCTCTTACAGCAGACAAAACCATAGCATGTACTGTTCCATTTCGCACAGATAATGATGCACATATTTCAAGAAATGTGAATTTTTTACCTGCAGGAGATGATTTCCCTTCCCGCAACAGACTTGTTAGTGGGAATTCCAGCTCTACTCTTTGCAATAAAGATTCTAATGCTTGTGGTCCTATACTGCGTTCTAAGGATTGTAATGCTAAATATGGAACTATTTTCCACAAACACTTTGTTTTTAATGAACCTAGTACTATAATCTATACTCCTTCAGAGACTACTCACAAAAGACATTTTAATTCATTGAAAGATATGATTTATTAGTTTGAAAAGAAATTATTTAAATTTAAAATGACACAAATGGAAATTGTATATTTTAATGAATGTCTAAGTTTACAGATTGTCCCACAGGGACTAAGAGTATACAAGTTTCCTTTTGGTTTGCACTATGATGGTGATGTTTTAAACAGTTATTTTAAATTAGTTGATAAGTGGGGACTTGAGCTTTTAAATAATACTGTATTCTTTTATGAACAAATAGAAAATAGACTCCAAAAAGAAGTGGAGGACTTAAATGGCATGATTGTTACTGACTTGCTGTTTTCCCAATATGAAGGATTTTACACTAAGATTCTTGACAGGATAGATAAAAAATGTAACACTATATTTCACAAGAAACTAACGAAACTTGAAAGGGACAAAAAACAGTATAAAAAACAAGAGGTGTACCCTACCAACAAATTGGTTTTCTGACACAATCAAACTGACTTCCATTCAGGTTCACCTATGAGGGACAAGGGAAATCAGTCTTTTTTTTTTTATTGGGAGAGGAAGGTGATGTAAATTTTTGTAGAGAAGAGGGTAGGTTTGACACTACCAGGTTGGAAGATTTTCTGGTGTTAAGACGCTTCCAGAAAATAGCAGAGAAGAGACAAGAAACACAGGGTGTATTCAGTCAATGGGGTACATACCAGAATGGGTTCCCCCAGTGGAAGAAAGGCAGGTACTAGATACAGAGGAGGTAGAACATGTTCTTCATACTTATCAAGGATTTCACATTTATAATTATATGGACAGGATTATTACAAATGAATATTTTACCCTGTTTTCCAAAGGGTTTAAATTTGTGCCCACTAAAATACCTGACATTGCTGAGGTTTTAATTGACTTACAGTTATATCTTAGAAAATTAAATTTTAAAATCATTTTTGAAAAACATGAGGGGTGTAAAAAAGAAGGTGAAAAGGATTTTGGGCTGAAGAAACATAGTGTATTTAACCCACCCTTTCATCCCGTGGTGGCAGCTTACAATATGGCTGTTAGGGATGATTTATATAAGATGTGGAGAGAAAACAGGAGAATTTGTTCAAACTTGTCACCAAAAGAAAAAGTTTAATTACAACAACTTAGGGATGACCTTTCTGTATGTATTATGACCCCAGATAAAGGAGGGGGTATTATTATATATAATTCTGAAGATTACACTAACACAATGCAAGAAATATTTCTTAATGAAGACACCTATTCTCAAGTATCCAAAAATGAGGTTCATATTTCTTATCAGAGAACTGGCAGTTTTTTATATGAATATGTCTTGGAACAAAGAATTACCAAGGACGTGCATCATTTTCTTTCAAATGCTCATCCCAAAATATCTATGATGTTTAGTATACCCAAGGTGCACAAGAACATAGTCACCCCACCTTTTAGGCCTATTGTGGCAGCTGGAGGGTCCAAAACACACAACTTAGTGGTATACATTGACAAAAAGATCAAACATGTGGTAGAAGGAGTGCCACATTTAGTGAAAGATTCCTTGGATTTTTTGGGAAAGATTAAAACTGACCTTTGGTCTTCAGACCTATTTTTTTTGACCATAGACATGCAGGATCTTTTTATCTGTATTCCTAAGAAGGAGGGTCTAGAGATCTTTGAAGAGGTACTTTTTACTTGTTCCTTTCTCCCCTCAGATGAGGTCAAATTGATATGTGAGATTATGGCACTTATTTTGGAGAACAACTATATCTTTTTTGAGGGGCAGTATTTTCAACAGATCAAAGGAGTGGCCATGGGGGCCACCTGTACCCCTGTATATGCTAATTTGGTCTTATTGGAATGGGAACTCGAGCATGTATTTAAGAGTGAATATTTTTCAGATTTCATTACTTACAATAGATTTTTGGATGATATCTTTATCCCCTGGAAAGGGTCCAAGGAAACAATACCTGCCTTTATTCAATATCTTAATCACACGACTAGTTTTTTGAAATTTACCCATGTCTGTCATTCAGAAGAAATTAGTTATTTGGACACCAAGATAATAAAAGTAAAGGAGTGTTTTATATCCAAGGTTTACCAAAAAAACTTTTTGTAATAGCTATTTACATTATAACAGTCATCACCCTACATTTCAGAAGAAAGGGATTATTAAGGGGCAAGCTATTAGAATAGCTAGAATGACCTCCATCAAGGATGAAGTTATTAAAGAGTTTGGATTTCTTAAGGAGATGTTTTTTAATAGGGGTTATCCTGTTGAATTTATTGATCCCATTCTTCATGATGTTCTGGAAGAGTGGGGTAAAAAATATTCACCACTTTTAGGGAGAGGGCTTAATACATGTTTGGACATGGGGAAACAGGTGGATACTGGGGCTAATATTGATTTTCAGCAAGCCTGTGTTGTTCAGTATAGCCCCCATTATAAGGGAATTAAAGACATTGTTAATAAAAACTGGAGTATCTTTAGAATTAACTGTGAAATATATGATATTTTAGGCACCCAGCCCATGTTTGCTACCAAGATTGGTTCCAATCTGAAGACTATTTTGGAGAGGAAAAATGCCAAAATTGACAACAAGGATAGAATGAGTGGAACTAGACCTTGTGGAAGATGCCCCTATTGCCAATATATATTGGTAACAAAATCCATCACCTTGGTTAACACCAGTACTCATACCCTCTACTTTAGGAAAGGTAACTGCCTTTCCAGTAAATTAGTGTATTTTGCTAAATGTAATTCCTGCACTTTGTTCTATGTTGGAAAAACGGACAGATTGTTTAAAACAAGAATTTATGAACATCTCTATGATGTTAAAAACAAAAAAGAAACAAATGCCTTGTTTAGGCACAGTTTGCATTGTGCAGGGTTTATGGGTTACAAGTTTGCTATCTTGAATATGGTAGACACAGATCTTAGAGGGGGTGATTGGCAAAATATTTTGTGTAAGAAATTACTGTTATGGCAGCTGAGGCTAGTGGCCCATCCCCCTCGGGTTTGAATGACCATTTAAGTATTATGCCCATTTTAAAAGAAAAAGCAGAAACAGTTTAATCCCCACTATGAATTTTGTGATTTACATCTGATTTAATGATGTTTGGTTTTAAACTTGTTTATTTTATGATTGAATGTTTAATATTTATGTGCTGTTTAATACTCATATATTCATATAATTTCATATGCTATTGGATAGCTTTTAACCAATTATCTGTACGGAGTATCTATTTAAACTGGTATTTGGTGTGATTCATTGTTCTGAGGAAGTCAACTGTGGACTGACGAAAGTGCTAAACCTCTCAATAAATTGCTGACAAAAAACTTTTTGTTCTACTGGTGGAGAACTATTTTCTTTTTTTACTTACTTCTGGAGTACATCTCACCCAGGTGCTTATTTTGTTTGTTCAAACCACGACGCTTTGCCAGAGATGGCCTGCACCTGTTGCCCTTGGGATTCCGGATACTGGCTAAGGCTCTTGCCACCCCTATAGTGCCTAACAGATACAAGCATGCAAAATCTGAAGGTAATGCTACTCAATGCTAGAAGTCTAAACTTCAAAATGAACTCTCTTGAGGCACTCCTAAAAATGGAGAACATCGATATCTGTGCAGTAACTGAGACCTGGTTCAAGGCTCCAGAGAGCACCCCTGCAAGACCAGGCTACAACTCTTACCGCACTTTTCGGCCACAAAACCAAGACTGAAACACTAAAGGTGGAGGAGTGTCCATATTCAACAAGGATATTCACACCTCCAGGCTAGTTGCCCAACACAATGCATCAGAAATTCTCCAGGTGCAACTAACACTAGGTAAGACTGCAATCCAAATTGTAGCTTGCTACAGATCCCCCACCATGCCTCAAGATTCTCACTACACCTTTCTAAACATACTGGAAAATATTAAGATACAACCAAACACCCTAATACTGGGTGATTTCAACTACCTTGCCATTAATTGGGAAAACTAATCGGGTACCAACACCTTTTCCCATCGGTTCTTTGAATTCATAAATTTCAATGCCCTGGATCAACTAATCCATTGTCCCACCAGGGGCTCCAATATCCTAGACCTGGTCATTACCAACATGGGAGATAGATGCTCCACACCCATGGTCACCCCCTCATTGGTCAGGCCTGACCATAAGCAAATCACCCTTGACATCCACATCCCACCATCAGCCCCCAATAAGGAAACCTCCGTAAAAAACTTCTCCAAAGCCAACTTCATGCTACTGAAGTCAGAACTTCATGACACCCATGCAGACGTGATCTGAAAGTTCAACTGCTGAATCCTACACTAAGGCACTGTATGAACACATCCACTCGTGCATGAGTCATGCCATCCCAAATAGAACCAAGATGCTCTCCTCCAAAAAAGGAAGCCAATCTGGTGTTCCCCTGCTATAAACAAACTATACAACAGAAGGAAGGAACTGTTACAGAAAAGAAGAAAATCTCAGGATGCAAACAACTCCCTCACCAGCCTCAGTAAGAAGCTGAGATCCCTCATAAAATCCTCAAAAGCTAGTTACGAAAATAAAATTGCCAAAGATTCCAAAGACAACCACAAGGCATTCTATAGTTATGTCAATTATCTAAATGGCAATGCTCAGATTTGCTCTGAGCTGTAACAAAATGGTATTAAATATACTGATCCCAAGTATCTTGCCAATATCCTGGCAGATCGATTTAGTGCCAATTTCACCCCCCCTCACACCCTAAATGGCCCATCTCAATACCAAAAGATTGCCAAATTCTGGTAATCATGGCCACACAGGTAGAAACCACACTCTCCAAAGCTAAGAATACAGCATCCATGGGACCAGATGACGTCCCAGACTGTGTACTACAGGAACTACAGAATGAACTGCCACCTCACCTAAGTGTCATGTTTAATCATAGTCTCACCACAGACTTCATGCCCACTGAGTGGTGCACAGCTACATTTATCCCACTCCACAAGGGGGGATCCACCTCGGATCCCAGGAACTACGGTCCCATCAGTCTGACGAGCCTGATCTGCAAGGGCGTCGAACGCATTATCATGGAGCTTATAAACAAAAACACTGGCAACCTTCAAACACTGGACCCCACCCAGTTTGGGTTCATGAAGAGCCTATCTTGTCTCCTGAACCTGATAGACTTCTTTGAATCAGTCTTCGGAGCTGTGGATGAGGGTAAGGTGGCCACACAGCCTATCTGGACCTCACCAAGGCCTTCGACACCATCTCCCACTCTGAAATCATAGATAAACTTACTAAGCTGGGCATTAATCCCTACGTCACTCAATGGGTTGCCAACTGGCTTACTGACAGAACCCAGACTGTAAAAGTACCCAACTCCAAATCCAGCTCCAGACAAGTGACAAGTGGAGTACCTCAGGATTCAGTCCTGGGACCACTCTTGTTTGGCATCTACTTCTCTGAAGTACAGGCTAGCACTAAGGGACTCTGGCTAACAAAGTTTGTAGATGACTGCAAACTGGAAGCCATTATTGAATCCCCAAATGATGTGGATATTCTACAAAAGGGCCTTACAGAAACAGATGCCTGGTGCCAGAGCCATGGGCTCAAGCTTAATGCCAAGAAATGTATAGTTGTCCCCTTTGGAAAAAAACATGTACCCATGAATTACCACATAGGTGGCAGTACACTAAACATCAAAAGTGTGATGAGAGACTTAGGGACACAGGTGGACAGTGGTCTCACCTTGTATAACTACATCACCACAACAGTCAGGAAATCCTTCTATGTGGCACACCTCATCACTATGGGCTTTTCAGAAAAAAAGGAGGTCATTGTCCCACTGTACTCATCCCTCATTAGACTCATTATAGAGTCGAATGCCCCATTTGGTATGTACCTCACAAGACATCTGCAACAGCTGGAAAGACCACAGAAATACCTCACTAAAAGAATCACAGGCCTAAAGCAGATGACATATGCTGACCATCTAAAAAAACTCCAGCTATACTCTGTGGCATATCTTCTACTCAGAGGCAATCTCTGCTTAACATACAAGGCCATGTCAAAACCTGAGCTGTTGGACATGCTCCACTTAAAGAAATCTCAATTCCTCAGAGCTACACACTCCAGTGATCCAAACCTTGTCATCACAATGAACCAAACATGCTGGCCGGATAGGTTCCTGACCCAGAGACTCCCCATACTCTGGAATAGACTGCCCTTACATGTCAAACAGAGTGCCTCCTTGGCCCTCTTCAAAAGGAACCTTGATGATTGGATGGGAGATAGGAAATTCACACCGAGCATCATGTCAGTCACCCTGTTAGATGGAGGTCCAGGGAAGTAAATATTGTGGGAAGAAATATCCAGGGAATTGTTATGGCTAGGCTTGTATAGGCCCTAGGGCTGATAGCCTAGTACCAACCTATGAACCTATGAACCTTTTTTATGCAAGATTCAAATGACAAATTCACCACCGTAACAGGTACAAGCAAGCAAAATCTGAGGGTAATGCTACTTAATGATAGAAGTCTAAACCTCAAAATGCACTCACTCGAGGCACTCCTTAAAATGGAGAACATCGACATCTGTACAGTGACAGAGACCTGGTTCAAGGCTCCAGAGAGCACCCCTGCATTACCAGGCTATAATTCATACCACACCTTTCGGCCACCTAACCAGGACCGAAGCATTAAAGGTGGAGGTGTGTCCATATTCATTAAGGATATCTACACCTCCAGGCTAGTTGCTCAGCATAATGCATCCGAGATTATCCAAGTGCATCTAACTCTGGGCAAGACAGCAATCCAAATTGTAGCTTGCTACAGATCTCCACCATGCCCCAGGATTCCCATTCCTCTTTTCTTGATACACTGGAAAATATTAGGGTACTACCTAATTTCAACTACCCAGCCATTAACTGGGAAAACTACTCATATACCAACTCTTGTGCTCAACGTTTTCTGGAATTCATAAATTCCAACGCCTTGGATCAACCTATCCACACCCCCACCAGGGGCAGCAATATCCTAGACCTGGTCATTACCAACATGGGCAACCGGTGTTCCACACCAGAGGTCAATTCCTCGTTGGTCAGATCCGACCACAATCAAATCACCCTAGACATCCACATCCCACCCCCACCCCCCATTAGGGAAACCACTGTAAAAAATTTCTCCAAAGCCAACTTCATGTTTCTTAAGACAGAAGTGGCAAACTTCACGACACCCATGCTGATGGACAATAGAAGTATGACTGCTGAATCCTATACATTTGCACTTTACATGCACTTACACGAGTGCATGGATCGTGCAATCCCTAACAGAACCAAGATGCTATCCTCCAAAAAAAGGAAGCCAATCTGGTGGTCTCCTGCCATAAGCAAACTCTACAACAGAAGAAAGAAACTGTTGCAAAAAAGAGTAAAATCCCATGATTGGAGGAACTCTGTGGCCAGCCTCAGTAAGAAGTTGAGATTTCCTCATAAAATCCTCCAAAGCTAGTTATGAAAATAAAATTGCCACTGATTCTAAAGACAACCACAAAGAATTCTATAGCTATGTCAAGAATCTCAATGGCAACACTCATATCTGCTCCGAGTTACAGCATAATGGCATTAAATATACAGAACCAACTGATATTGCCAATATCCTGGCAGATAGATTCAGTGCTAACTTTACCCCTCACTCATCCCCTAAAGGGCCCATCTCTGTACCGGAAAAATGCAAAGTTCCTGTAATCACTGCTGCACAGGTAAAAAACACACTCTCCAAAGCCAAGAACACAGCATCCATGGGACCTGACAACATCCCAGGCTGCATTCTACATGAACTACAGAACGAGCTGGCACCCCACCTAAGTACCATGTTTAATCATAGCCACACCTCTGGCTTTGTGCCCACAGAATGGAGCACAGCAATGGTTATCCCACTCCACAAAGGAGGAGCCACCACAGACCCCTGGAACTACCACCCCATTAGCCTGATGAGCCTGGTCTGCAAGGCTATGGAACGTATCATCATGGAACTTATAAACAATGACATTGGTAATCTCAAAACTCTGGAATCTACCCAGTTTGGGTTTGTAAAAGGCAGATCATGTCTCCTAAACCTGATAGACTTCTTTGAAGTGGTCACCAAAGCCGTAGATGAGGGTAAGGTGGTTCACACAGCCTATCTAGATCTCGCCAAGGCTTTCAACACCAGCCCCCACACTGGAATTATAGATAAACTCAATAAACTAGGTATAAATCCCTATGTCACAAGATGGGTTGCCAAATGGCTCACTGACAGAACCCACACTGTGAAAGAACTAGACTCTAAATCCAACCTTAGACAAGTGGCAAGTGGAGTACCACAGGGTTCAGTCCTAGGTCCTCTACTGTTTGGTATCTACTTCTCTGAAGTACAGGCTAACACAGAAGGTCTTTGGCTAACAAAGTTCGCTGATGACCGCAAACTAGGAGCCATAGTCAAAACTCCTAATGATGTGGACATCCTACAAAAGGGCCTCACTGAGACAGATGCCTGGTGTCAAAGGCATGGCCTCAAGCTCAATGCCAAAAAGTGCATTGTCATCCCTCTTGGTAAAAACTCTGTACCCATGAACTACCACATAGGTGGTAGTCTACTTAACACTGAAAGTGTGATAAGAGACCTTGGGACACAGGTGGACAGTAGTCTCTCCTTTGATAATCACATTGCCACAGTAGTCAGGAAATCCTTCTACATGGCACAGCTCATCACAAAACGTTTCTCATCCAGGAAGAAAACGGTCATTGTTCCCCTCTACTCATCACTCATTAGACCCATTATAGAGTACAATACCTCTTTTGGTATGTACCCCACAAGACATCTACAACAACTGGAAAGGCCACAGAAATACCTCACAAAGAGGATTACTGGCCTCAAACATATGTCCTACACAGACTATCTCAAACAACTCCAGCTTTACTCTGTCGCATATTGCCTACTCAGAGGTGATCTCTGCCTAACATACAAAGCTATGTCAAACCCAGAGCTGTTGGACATGCTCCACTTAAAGAAATCCCAATCCCTCCAAGCTACATGCTCTAGGGACCTAAACCTTGTCACCACAATAAACAGAACATGCTGGAGGGATAGATTCCTGTCCCAGAGGCTTCCCATACTCCGGAACAAACTACCTATCTATATCAAACAAAGCTCCTCATCAGCACTCTTCAAGAAAAATCTTGATGATTGGATGGGAGATAGGAAATTCACCCCGAGGATCACTTCTGTGGCTCTGCTTGACAGGGTCACAGGAAAATAATTTTCTTGGGTGGCAAAAGCCAGGGTACCATTTGGCTAGGCTTATATAGGCCCTAGGGCCAATAGCCTAGTAACTACCTATGAACCTATGAACCTATTAGCTGGGGAAAGAACAAAAAAGAACAGAAGAGCATTATGGAAAACAGTCTTGCCTATATTTAGCTTTCTAAGTGTTACAAATACTCTCTTATCGTCTTACTTACACAGCTGTGGGATGTCCATAGTCTCAAATTCAGTCAAGCAATGGTTGAGGTTATCCATTTTGTGTTAGTGTAGCTCATTTAAATGATCCCTACACTGTTCTCCAGTGCACATGATGCCAGTAGTACTGGATACAGCCTGAGCCAAACTACTCCATGCCTCAGTCTTGTACTGGGAGCCACAATAGTCCTGTTGTGAAGCCTTTGACTGTGGCACTTTACCAGGAGTCCAATAAATATTCTGAACTCCTGGACACCCCATATCTGTGTCCTAAACTGAGAAACTTCCCCACTAATCCAGCCATGTCTAACACCCAACCTAGACCAATGGAAAACAATGCTTTCCCACCAATTTCAGTTAATGTGTTTACTGGTAGTGGGCAAACCCAAGCAATGATGCCAACCACATTTGCATGAGTTTAAGCAGAGCGCAGCAGTGTCAAGCAGGGATGACATAAATATTTAAAATAAGAAGGTTATTCTGATACTTGACCTTAGTTTGAGGGGAGTCTAGTGATGTAGCTTGGAAATATGTTTTGAAAATTGGAAGATAACTGTTAGGTGAGTTAATTTTGCAGACATGCACTGGGGACATAAATGTCATGACCTGACACATTTGGCTTTGACTTTATGCAATGATAAAATTGATTTTTAAAGTGTGGGATTCAAACCTAGGCATACGGGACAAAACATTTTCTTCCACAGGGTTGATTTTCCATCTTTGCCACAGAAGAAGTGCTGCTCAGACATATTCAAGGATCATTCATAAATACAGCTGACAGTTTGATGTATTTCACATGTATGTGTGTGAACTGACACAGTTCTTGTATATAGGTCCAGTTGTGTATGTGTCTTATTTAATTGTGAAGGCCATACAAGTCCAGATAAAATTATACTTACTGAAATATAGTAGACCGTATGTCTCAGTCATACATCTGAAAACACACTAAGGGTGTCTTATCCCTCATACATATGTTTCATATCAGCTCCACTATCTAAAGTATGAAAAGTTAGAGTGAATATAATAGTAAATGGAACAAGAGTAAAAATGTCTGGAATGTGCTGGATTAGAACCCAGGACAATCTGTACTCCAGCCCTACACTTACATCTGCTGCCACATGAGTAGTTGTGTGACAGTTCTGTAATTCTCTACTCATTCTTATGTTCCCTTTGTTAACCACCCCACAATACCTCTTAGCATGTTTGCATGGTGCCCAACAGAATGAATTGAATTGTATCCATTTTCAATTGTTGGCTGTCTGTGCCCTGTCTGCAGGTGTTTCATGACTGTAGCTGTTGGGGAACCTTGCTAACCATCACACAATGCTGCTTATCGGTTTTGGGTGATAGAAAGCAAAACTTGCAACAATGTATTCTTTTTGACATTTGCACCTTTGCAGGTGTCCTGTCTGCTTCCTGTGTGGGCCAGTAGTCTAGTTTGCAAACTGCTAAGCTTCACACAAACAAGATAAGCACAGCAAAACCTAGCATTCATTTTCTCCATTTTCCTTGTTTGCACTAAGCTGTGCATCAGGCAAACCATGGCCAAAAAAATGAAAATACAAGTGAAAAGTAGTTGAAATGATGAAAACCAATCTATGATATAAATACTACAAAACGTTTGTTAGTACACATGAAACATTCCATAGGTCTGGGTTTGAACTCTCACTCCAATAAACCTTCAGAACACAGTAAGGGTGCATTATCCCTCTTTGCCATGCAAACAGCTGTGCAGCAGGGAACAGAAATCATTTGGCATGCAACCAACTGCAACATCATCCACAATAATAAGAAACAGTTATTTTGTACGTGTAAACATTTTGGATGTAGTGCACTGAGTTATCACACAACCATTTATGATGATTGCTTGCAAAAATGCATCTCTGTCTTACCTCTCTGTATTTGTAGCGCATCCTTTATCTGACCAGTAATCTAAGACATGGAGTCTGTAAGGCATTCTATATCCTTGTCCTTAAAATGTGCGAGGATAGTAAATGGCAATAATATACAGTTGTCATCAAATGAAGGGGAGGTTGGATGTTAATGAACAGAACATGTGAATTGTATGCTGCTTACTTAAACATTCAACCTTGATAAAATTACTTATATACACTTTGTAAGACTAACCTGACACACCCACTGAAGGTAGGGCAGTCTGCATTGCTGTTGTGCTTTCCTTCTCCCACACATTCATAGTTGCAATCCATTAGCAACAAACATTGAGGGAGTGTCTGTACTTTGTTTACATCTTCTACACAGAGCCAAAAGTTTGAGATTTAGCAATTCTAATCAGTTCACACCTCATTTGCATCTTCACTGTGCTAACAACCCTGAATCTACACCATAAAAAGGCAACCATGTAGTTAGGGAACCTGAAGGTGAAGAGGAGACTTATTTATGTGGAGAACACAAAAGGGGCTATTACTTTGGGATATATCTGCACAGAAGACTATTGAACTTGAGAAGTTATGATTGCATTTTTCAGCTATATATTGCGGATGCTGAACTGTCATTTAAGAAAAAGTTACTTCATGTTTATATAAATATATTAATTAGCAATTGCTACTGGTATCTGTATGCATTAGTTAGAAGTGTACTGATGGTATGGCCATGTTTGTCAGGGCATTTCAGAGGTATACATGATTGGCAATAGCTTAAAATGGAATGTTCTGTATTAAATCTGTACACATGTTTCAGTGACAGTTTATTTGATAGCACTTTTAGCATTTCACTGATGTTTTTTAGAAAAGTGTGTGATTTGCCTGCTCTTTGGGGAGTGGTGGAACAAAGCTGCTTTTCTGTTTTGGCAAAAGCAAGGGTATGTTGCTATTGTTACATTACCTTGCTTTGTGTGTGAATGTAATATGTTACAACAACACAATTCCTGTTGTTCATATTTCAAGTATCTTTACTGATTCATGTTTCTCCAGTGGGTAATACTGAACTTCTACCTTTTCTGATTTATCTGGGAACAGTTATTTTTTTTAATAATGTGATACCTTTGTGTATTATCCTTCTGCTGAATTTTAGAACACCTAGGACTATGGTACCCATGTGTCTCAGTTTCCAAAATCCACCCTTCAGTGACCATGAGAATTAGGTCATTGTGGAAACTCTTAGGTGACATGATGCCTTTTTTGCTTGAGAGAAGACATGGAGATATGTCAGGCAGGATGCAAATTTGACAGCAGATTGTTGCAGATGTGAACACAGTAGGTGGCCACAGCAGGACATGTGATCCATTTTGCCATAGGGCTACTGACATGATCTCATCTGCATGTAGGAGAGCAGCTGCAGTGGCCAGTAATCAGATGTCTACCAGGGGGGCCTGCTACACAGCCTCCACTAACAGCAACTGAAATGTTCCTGTCCACTATCAGGGATCCAGGCAGCTCCCAGGAAAGTGCAGAACAGCATGTCCTTGACATTGGTGCTATTGTTTCAGGGACAGCAAGTATGTCCCAGGTGGAGCTTCCAGGTAGGCTTATGTATCTCTATTGTCAAATACTCTTGTATAGTAAAATATTTAAATCAATACGTTAAGTCTTTTTAAGAAGAAATTGATGAGGGGGATTTTAGATTGTTAGAGTTAACAACACATTTTGATTGGTTACCCATGGGGCTTAGGTTGGACTTGTCATCCAAGTTCTTGTTGAAATTATAGTTAATGGACATATAAAGGGCAAAAAGTTTTAACCCCCTGTGTTACTGTTAATTGTGATGATGTTGTCCTTACCTTTTGCTTAATTTCTTCCATGACCATCCAGCATAGGGAGCATTCACTGCGGTGGTGGTGCTGCGGTAGCATTGTCACCTCACAGTAAGACCTTGTCCTGTTCGATTCTCAGCTAGAGCATCTGCTGTGTGGAGACATGCGTGAATGGGCGTACCTTCATTGAAGGTTGTGCATCAGGGCTGGCAACTCGGCACGTAAAAATTCACTTCCAATCATTAGCGGACCGGAGTTCCGCTGTGGCGACCCCTAACTGGGAAAAGCCGAAAGACACAACAACCATCCAGCATAGGCAGCAGACTATCATCCACACATGGTAAGCCAAACATTTTTTAGTCAGTGCTGATGAACACTTCAAAGAAATATTTAGTGTGTGATGTTGGTGTCAGGACTGTTGTGTGTATTGCTGTACTGTCTGTAATAGTGGCACCACTGTTAGTTTGTTAGAATATATTGGACTATAGTGGTATAGGTATTCATTTTTTCTTCTATTTGTTGCTTATTATCACAGGTCTTCCTGACAGTGGAAGTGCTGGATTTCTACCACCTGATGGCATCATCAGCAAACTCTGATGATGGCAATGGCCAAACAGAGGCACAGTCAGGGGGTGCAGAGGTTGAATCTGACACTGAGGTTGACATACAGCCATCCCCTGTAATTCCATTGGACACAGACAGTAGGCTTATGCCTACCCATTCCAGTCAGCCCTCACATATTGGGCAAGTGGAAGCTGAGACATTCGATCAAGGAACTGTTATTACTTTGGTTTCAGTGCCTGTTGACTCTGGCCATAGCCAACGTGCGGGTGAGGTACCATGCAGGAAGGTTGTTAGGGGTGCTCAGATGAGGCCTGCTGTCCATTCACCACCTGATCCAGGTGACTCTTCCATTGCCACTCAAAGTATGTTTAGGGCCATCATGGCGGCACAGGCACATTTGCATATGTACTCCAGAGAAATGCTTAGGGTTGTAGATGTGGCACAAGGTGACATGTGTGACTGCCTCCACTGTGTTGCTGATTCAATGGATCGGATGACTGACACATTGGAATGGGCGGTTTCTATGATGGAACGTTTACTGGGAGGGGGACAGCATCTTCGTGGGTGTAGGTCAGCCACATCATCTGCTGTTAGCCAATGTGGCCATGCCTGACCACGCTCCCATAGTAGAAGTACTTCCATAGCTCTGTCAATGGTTGAGCTGTCCACACCCAGACTTGGCAGGCCATGGGGTCATGGCCCTGAGTATCATCATGATAGGATCTCATTCAGCAGACATCAGTCACATTCAGGTAGTAACAGTGCATCTGCCCGTGGGCATGGACATGCAAGTGCAACTCCTGGCAGAGCCAGTTCTTGTGGTCAGGTATGACAGCGATGAACTGCCACCTCTACCATGCCTGACTCACACCTGTCTGACATACCAAGACATAGAGCTAGCACAGAGCTTGGCTATTTTCATGGAGACACTCACACACCAGTTTCACCTGGAGGACCCATACAGACAGACACACACACACACACACACACACACACACACACACACACACACACACACACACACACACACACACACACACACACACACACACCAGTTACATGGTTCAGTTGTAAAGCTTAAAACTCATTTTTTTCTCACTGGCCATTTGTTACTGTATCCAAATGTCTGCCTGCCTCTCTTTCTTACTCACACATACTCATTGACCTTTTGTGTTACCCTTGGATTCCTGCCCCCCTCCCCCATTCAACACACTGTGCAAGTGATGATAACTGTGCCATATCACTGTTTGCTATCATTTGGATTCAGGGATACTTAAGCTTTGTGTCTTATGCTTAGGGTGCATAGCTGACTTAGTGCTTAGTATATCTGCATTTGTGATGCTGAATTGTTAATTGTACCTTTGACTTATATTGGTGTTAGAAATTAAGTTAGACAGTTTATAGCATCACACTTTTTTGCATCAGTATTGTAAATGATCTTGTGAGGGTTTTGAAGTCTGAAACTGAAATGTGTATCATTACTTTCTAACTTCTCTCTTTAATGATTTTCCAATACAAATGTATGGTGCTAAACTGAGGGCATGCAGTGACCATCACTACTTTTGAGAGGTATGACTGTGTGAATCTCTGATGCCTGAAGCCTACTACTTAATAATGGACACATATAAGTCAAATAAGTCTTTGCTGTCACATGTTAAGGTCATTTCTGTACAAATCACCCACCTTTTACTTGCTTTCATTACCAAGTAACAACATGCAAAGATATGCCAGTCATTCATAATATTACACAACACACTTCAGGTTCAACACTTACCTTGTAAATCCAGCAGTTGCAACAGTTTTAGTTCAGGGCTGATTCTGTCTGATGCAAGCAGTACACTGCCATTACATGGGTAAGTAAAGGTTGTGAGCATTGCCTGACATCAATGTTACTATATGTATGTACATAGGAGAAAGGTTTTAACCCTTTAAGTGGTGAGTGAGTGTGTTATGCATTGCCTGTAAGGCAATGCAAGGGGATATTCATCATGCCTATGTCTGCCTACACCCACAGCAGCTGCTGGTTCCCCTCTAACACCTTACCTACACGTGGCTATGGTGACCCTGCCATTGGTGGTAAGATTTGTACCACTTCCCCTTGCTGATCTTGCTGAAGCTGTTTTCTCAGAATGATATTGTGTAGCATGGCACATACAGTGAATATTTCAGTACATGTATGTGGATTGTACTGCAGGGATCCCACAGATGTATCTAGGCACCAGAACCATGACTTCAGCAGCCCAAACACACAATCTGTAATTTTTCTGGTTTGAGCGTGTGCCCCAATATGGTGTTCTTCAGCAGGTGTGTATGCATTTCTAATGGACGTCATCAGCCATGGTTCCAGTGCATAACCTGCATCCCCCAAAATGACAATGTGGGATAACTACTTAGTGAAATTCTGATAAAGTTAGGAAGTGTGCCAGATATGTGAGTTGTGGTAACTGCCGGGTTGCCAGCACACACTTTCAAGATTATTCTCTTAGCAATACACATAACTTGGCAGTTGATAGAGTGGAAGCCCCTTCTATTTATGTAGAGCCTTCTCTGTTCCCCAGATGGTGCCTTAATTTCTACACATATGCAGTCTATGACACCCAGTAATTCAGGGTAGTGTGCTACAAGATAGAACTCCTGCATATTTCTGGCCCTGTGCTCAGGAGTACTGGGAAATATATGTGGTCACTGGCATGCTGGAGCATAGCATCCAGAAACTGATGGAAGATCATGGATGCTGATGTCTGTGACACCCCCAGCATGTCCATTTTTGGTCTATAAAAGGTACCTGTAGCTAAATTCTAAGTGCTACACATACCTTTGTCTCCACTGGGATGGGTTCCCCTCAGTTTGCCTTGGCTCTGAGCTGATGACGATAGAGGTTGCAGAGTTCCTGTAGTGTGTCTCTATCCACCCTGCTCTACAATTTCCATGTCATATAAATTGTGATAAGTGAACTGGGGTCTAAAAACTCTTCTCCTTCTTGGCCTTGGTCTATTGGCAGCAGCAGCATAGACTTCAGCCAGTTGCACATACACATGAATTTAAGAAACAGCAGTTCCTAACATTGTTTATGTGTAGACTCCTTTCCATGGCTGTATTCCAATAGGTTTTGGAATTTCAGGGAAAACCAGTGCGGAGTCTACGCGGGTGCTTTATTGCTTGTTGAATAGCTCCTCCATCTTGGATTGGTTGATCAGAATACAATTCAGCTGCTTATGCTATAATTAGCATGCTACAGTGTTTACCTTGTTTGCACAGCTCTATGCGACTCTACACACTGTGTAGAACTAATTACTGAATCTAAAACAGTTTGCTACAAAAAAAAAAAAAAAAAAAACAGTTTGCTACCATGTGCATTGTGGTGCAACGTGCACACGGTGTGAATGGACAGTGTAGACTTTATTGAATCTAGCTGTATGTCTATATTCAAAGTCACAAATCATTTGAAGTTTTGCTACTATAAATATTTAATTGCTAATATAAGTAGAAATAACTGCAAGAACTTCATTCCGAATGTAAAGAAATGCATGAGCACTAACTTCAGTTTTAAAACCGATCTCTAGTATGGATCATTCCAGCCCTTAATAACTAATTCTTATAAAATTATAACATTCTTCTTTTTAACACTGCCCACAGCCCAAAATATGCAGCCAGTACTAAAAGAAAACATTCAACAAATTCATTAAATGAGGAAAAGAATTAAAAAAAGGGAAACACGATGAATTTAACATACACCCTATTCTTATCTGTCAAGGAATGGTGGACTCCAAACTAAATCATAGCATAAGGAAAAGACCAACATTTAAGTCCCCCCATGTATGCTTACCTCAACCACCAATGTTTAAAACAGACAACACATTTTCCTTCTGAACACATTTTAATGCAGTGGGTTCATCCCTTTGCTATTTAGTCAGTTTTTGATCTTAACAGGAACAGCTATAAAAATCTATGTGAATATTGTTACATCAGTGAAAGTCATGACAGTAGCTTCAAATATGTGAAATCATTCTTAGTGCTACCGGTCTCATTGTAATTAAATGCTGCTTTTTCCACCCTCCTGTCATCTGTTCCTGTTCTTCTGACATATTGCCTACCTGCTTGTCACACCCATTTCCTCCCTCTGACTGTTCTTTCCACAGGGCCTTCTGGATGTTGAATTAGATAACGCATGGAACCTCTTACTTGCATCTTGTATGTGAAATCACTACCAAGGAAAATTTTAACTGCATTTTGATACATTAATATGTATCTAACAATCCAGATTGACTGACATCATGCATGCTTTGTGCACTCTAATTTTGCACATGCCTTCCAGTCACTACACATAGTTTACTGATTTTACTTTTGTTCTTGTTTGCATGTATCAGTGTCTTGACTTTGCATCTTTCTGCATGCGTGTTATACTCCTTTTCTTGTACTCTTAGTTTTGCTAACATCTTATATGCATCATTATGTAACAAAGCTTAAAGGACAGTTATTTTAACAATAACTCACATTTGGTTATAGATAATACAAGAGTTACCCATGGCTGGTTTGGTTTGATCACAAAGACAAACCCTATAGGATGAACTCAAGATGGATTTGGCTAATCCATGACATTGTATAAAAATATTCTTGCCTTTTCTAAATAGTCAATGTATAAATGGATGTTAATTTTCCTTTATGATTTCTCTCTCGTAGGAGATGTAAGACGCATTGGGTCCACATGTTGAGCATGTACATGCCCTCACTTGTACAGTTCATAGCAATCTCTGGTACCTTTTTAAGGGAGTCAGTAGTTTGTATGGATATTTCTGTCATGCCAACCATTTATCTTGTATGGATATTTCTGTCATGCCAACCATTTATCTTGTATGGATATTTCTGTCATGCCAACCATTTATCTTTGTGTGTGTGTGTGTGTGTGTGTGTGTGTGTGTGTGTGTGTGTGTGTGTGTGTGTGTGTTTGCAGGCATGAATCCATGTGTGTGTGTTTGTGTGTGTGGCTCTGTTTTTGTGTGCACGTGTGTGTGTGTGTGTGTGTGTGTGTGTGTGTGTGTGTGTGTGTGTGTGTGTGTGTGTGTGTGCATTTGTGCGTGTATGTTTGTGGGAATACGTGTATTCCTGCAGAGAGCATTTCTTGCTGTTTGGACATATCTTTGGCAGTAAACTCTCATAATGGCATGCTTTCATTTTGTAATAATTTTATTATTATATATTTTTAAGTTGATCTTTTATTAATAATATCTTCAACCGACAATGAATGCAAATGACACTGCTGTCCATTCAGTAGTTGCTAGGTGCAGTAGTCCTTATATCTTCTGGCCACCAAACTCCTTTCCATGAGCAGTGCTTGATTTACAGTGTACATGGTAATTGGTCTGAACAATGACAGTGAATGCTTTTGAATAATATTGAGCTATCATTGTATAATTCTGGATACACACTGTATTTATATGAAGTTCTTCAACTATTAATTGGTTACTGTTGACACATACTTGGTTTCCTCATTGTGATAGTAATATTTGTATAGTCCTACTCATATGTACAGATGATATTCATACTGTGTCTCTGCATAGCTCTGTTTGTGTGTAGAAATTATGTTTGTATTGAAAATTCTTTGTTAGCAAAATTTTGCATTTATGGTGGGTTTCTCCCCAGACCTCTGCTGTAAATTGACATTGCCCAGTTACATGTCCTTGCTAATATAACTGAATTAATTTGTCATTCTGCTGTGTGCTAATAAATATCCTGTCATGTTTACTAGATACTTGCTGCTAAACTGTTACAGTAGTGATCTCTGCATGCTTCTTTTGAGTAGTATTTGAATATGTGCATGAACATGTTTGTGCGTGTGTATGTGTGTGTGTGTGTGTGTGTGTGTGCACATATGAGTGAATTCATACCTATCACAATTAATTACACCAGGTTATTGTGCTCATTGACTTTAGATGATATTCAAACATACTGTCTTGTCCAGGGATCTCAAGGAATCACATACCAGGAAATTTAACAGATACTGTTTTTATTATGTTTGGTTCCCAACATGGATGACATTTTAACATGTGATTCTGTGGAACATATATTGGGGCCAATGCAAAAGTGCACAGATAGGGCAGGTTATTCTGACATTTAATAAATACAGTACCAGCCTATGCAGCTTTATTAGGGTTGGGAGGGTGACCTAATGGTTAAGGTGCTTGTCTTACAAACACAAAGTGCAGGGTTTGAGTCTCACAAGGGATAATTGGCTAGGCTTAAAATGTCTCACAAGGACAGTTAGCTTAGTACTAACCTATGAACCATACAGGAATATTTTTAAGAGAAATCACATTAGAGTAACTACTTTTTCATAACAAAAAGCAATTGGTTTAGACTATAGTTGTATCTTTTCAAAATATTTAGCATTTCTACATGGAACACATTCTACTTCCAAGTTTGTTGTCTGGCCAGTAGCCATATCAAATTAGACTTTCAGCCAATTGGGCTCTTCCAGTGTTATTCCACGGGGAAATGAATCTTCCTAGCATTAATATGTACACAAGTATGTCTGCCTGTTGGAATGCAGTCAGAGATAACCATGGTTGTAAGGTTAAGTTATTAGATCACTAGATTATTTTGCCACAAAACAGTTCACATTACCAGGCCTTTTAAGAATTTTTGTCAGATCAGACCTGAGGCATCTGTGGCTTTGCTCTGCAGTTCCATGAATATCACCATCAGCTGTTTGACTTTACAACTTAATTGATTAATAAAGAGAAACAGTCTGTCCAAAAAGAAAATAAATGCATCAGTAAGTCTCCTAATAACATTATACACATAGCCAGTATCTCATACTCCATTACTTATGCTATATTTTCATATCATTCAGCTCTTACACTGGCAACAAAAAGAAATGGATTCAGAGGTGCTGTCTAATCAAGATATGTGCATGCTGTTTCAGCCAACTGAATGACCCAGAAAGATGGATGAACATAGACTATTCAGAAGCATAAGAACCAATGGAAACAAAGTCATGCTCTATTGTGATCCTGTACTTCCCAGAAACCATTACTGTTTATGTACCTGTCAGTGAAACATTTACATCACATGGGTTGCTGACTCAGTCATTGTTACTTTTAGTATTCACAATTTAAAAAGATACATTGCTCTTTTATGACAGAGTCTGCTATTTTACAGTTCTAAAGCTAAGATTCAAAACTAACATTGCTAACAAACAAAAGTACCTCATAACTGTGCACTCGATTCCCGTGTTGCACCCTGTGCTGCATACTCACTCCTCCTTCCGCTGATATGAGCTCTACCATTCTTTACACCCACAATTGTCCTCTCTACTGCATCTACTCTTTATCATTGTTTGTCCCATACTGGGTATAAGTGGACAGAAATGTAAAGATATAGAGAGCACTGTTCTAACCAATGTCCTAGCACCCTCTCTGTGGATACATTTTTTTTACAGTGCACTGGCTCCATTGTGTAGGAGGCTGGAACCTGTACTATAATATAGGCAATGGGATACAAGATCAGAGAATGAAAGAATGACTATTTATTTTATGGAGGAATGCTGGAAGAAAGAAAGAAAGAAATTAGTGATAGTAGGGGATGGGGTGACTAGGAAAGAGAATAGATTGGATTCGGAGAAGTTAAAGAAAAGTAGGGGAGGAGTGACATATAGGAGCTTGAGGAAGAGGCAAGCAAAAGAGATGATAGGACAGTTACGGGGGATGTGGGTGAAAGTGAGTAAAGATTGGAAAACAAAGAGTTTTGAGAGAAGTTATAGAAGCTGGCTTAGAAATTTTAAGTATATGGCTTTACTAAGGATGTGAAATGGAAATTACTTCACAGATGGTATAAGATACGAGTTAGAAAGAGAAAGTGAAAGAAAAAGGAAGGATGGTAAACTGATAAATTGTTGAAGAAGCGGAGATGGGGAGTCAACCCAATCAGATATGTGCTGGGAGTGTAGGACGGTGCACAAAATACAGAAAACGCACTGGAATTTTGGAAAGATTCTCATGAAAAAAGAGGGGGACATGCTTGGGCCTTTTTGTTTATTAGGCAAGGAGACAAATAGAAGGAGATGAAAGGGTGATGATTTTGCTGGCTTAGGTAGGTATAAAGAAAAGGATAGTGCAGACATGGAAAGAAGGCAAAGAAGAACCATGGGGACATATCACAAAATAAGAAACTCGATTGCTTGGGTTTTGATCGACTCCAGAAAGATAAATTATTTGAAGGAAAGCACACAAATGGGTGGTGACAAGAAGTAGTATTGTAGTAGTGGCATAAAAGCAAGAGTATCTCAGCTATTGGGGGGGTGGGACACTGAAGAGAAATTCAAAGGGGACATGGATGAGGAGGATGTGCAGTAATATTGGATGATAGCTTATGGAGGAATAGTTCTAGTAATTAGGGATTGTTAATATTATATATATATATATATATACATATATATATATATATATAAATGTTTATATATATATATATATATATATATATATATATATATATATATATATATATATATATATATATAAAATCAATTAAATAAATCATGCAAAGTGCATTTGATCATAATGAATAATAATTTATCTGTACACTCCATGCAGGAATGTATACCGTTGCAACCCTAAAACTACAGGGTTTTTAAAGCTTTAAGATAAGGAAAAATCTCACTGACAGTACCCTCCTCAATTAATGGCAGAACTGAAATTCTATGCAGCCATACAAAATTCTAAGTCACACACAAAACCTTGCACACAAGTGCCCAGAATCATTTTGATAACTTTGATAAATGCACAGGAATAGCATACAAAAATAGAGGTATGTCAAGTCCATTGGAGAAATGGCTTGCATGTCATGCACATGGTTTTTGATGTCATTACTGTTCTGTATTGCTATTACAAATTAATTGTTTTACCCTGCTATACAAGGATGAAATTTCTGTAGATTGCATAGTTACAGCTTTACTTTGTTAAATGCTTATCATCTGTGACATGTACACTAATGGTAAGCCTTTATTCTTTGCTTCTTCCTCTTCTAGCACAATTTACATTTTATTTTTTTTTTTACATTTGTTGACCTGGAAAGTCTGACTGGATGCATGTCCATTTCCAGTGGAGGCTCAGGGAGAAAGGCTCCACAGTTAAATTTTAAGCAAAATGTAAGGTGTATACAGAAGCATTCAAATTTACATTGTACCAAACTTAACATTGACTAGTAACATAGCATTGAAGCTTAAGATTTATCATATTTAAATAGACTGAACACATCTTTTACAGTTTTAGGTTGAGGCATTACACAATGATGAACGTTATTAGTAGGAGTTGCATGTTTTGCTTTATACAGTTGACTTGTGAGCAAGTTAGCCACAGTGGGGAGTATAGCAACAATGAGAGCAAAGATTAGACATAGTAGGGAGTATAGTAACAATGAGAGCAAAGATTAGACATAGTAGGGAGTATAGCAACAAAGAGAGCAAAGATTAGACATAGTAGGGAGTATAGCAACAAAGAGAGCAAAGGTTAGACATAGTAGGGAGTATAACAACAAAGAGAGCAAAGGTTAGACATAGTAGGGAGTATAACAACAAAGAGAGCAAAGGTTAGACATAGTAGGGAGTATAGCAACAAAGAGAGCAAAGGTTAGACATAGTAGGGAGTATAACAACAAAGAGAGCAAAGGTTAGACATAGTAGGGAGTATAGTAGCAGGAGAAGAGACAGAGATGGGAAGTTGGATAACAAGTTAAGTAAGAAAAGCAGGAGGAGTAAGTCGCTTAAGTATAGAGTAAGAGTAGAGATGTAAAGGGAAAAGTGTAGTGGATAGATAACAGAGTGTCCTTGCAGTGGCATATGGGTATTGACTAAGGGGTTTAAATTAGAAGTGGAACTGAAAGGAAGCTAGAGAAGTTGCATTATTTTGATGATGAAGCTGAAGTCAGAGGGCAAGAGTAAGGGGGGGTCAGCCAGGTGGGGAACATGTGCATATCCATGTGTGTTTTAGGTGTTCTTTCAGGAGTCTTTTAAATGTAATCTTTGAGCCTGCTGAGGTAATAGCAGTAGGTAAGGTGTTCCAAATGTTGCCTATGTAGTTAGGGAAGAGGGAGTCCCCTGCTGTGTTGTTGATCTTGGTGATCTTGATTAAGTTTTTGTTCCTAGAGTGAAGTTGTCTAGTTTTAGCTTGTAGTTCTAGTAGATTGGGCAGAATTGGAGTTTTGTCTGGGGGAAGTAGGACATTATGGGCAAAACGTTGATAATAATTTAGGAGATCAGGGAATTCAAGCCATCCAAATTGTTTTAAAGGATGGCAGTGGTGAGCTCAGTAGGGGGCACTGGTAGCAAATTTTGCACTTTGATTGTAACAGGTATTGAGTTTGATAATTTTGGTCTTGGGTAAGTTGGTGAGAATGGGTGAGGCATAAAATAGTGTGGAAAGGAGGTGAGTTTGGGAAATTGTTATCCTAGCAGATTGTGTTAGAAATGGTTTATTTTTATATAGATTGCCCATTTTGTGTGGATATGTTTAATGGTTTGATTTATATGCTGATCAAGTTTGAGGTTATTATTAATTGTGACTCCTAGCAATTGAGTGCAAGTGTTAGTGGAGATGACAGTCCCATCCCTGGACAAAATATTAAATGGGCTGGGTATTGTGGTAGATTTTTTAGGTGTAACTAGCAACAGTTTGGTTTTTTGGAGATTTAGTATTAGCTTTTTTTGTTAAGAAACCAGTTTTCAGTGGTGTGGAAGGCTTTTTGATTTTTAGAGAGGAGTTTCTGAGGATTATTGGCTGAACAGACAAGTGTTGAGTTGTTGGCATATTGGATGGCTGTTGCATCTTGACAGATGCTGTGGAGAATAGGAGGGGACCTAAAATGGAACATTGTGTGACTCCTGTGGGGATGGGTAGCAGTGTGTATAGATTGTTGTCCCACTGAACTGCTTGTTGTCTTTCTTGTAAATAGTTCTGAAACCAAGCTAATGCTTGGTTACTAAGGCCAAGGTCAGTAAGGGCTTGTACTAGTTTAAGATGGATGACCATATCAAAGGCCTTTGATAAGTCCAAGAATATGGCACAAGTTAGATTGCCTGTGTTTTTGTTTTGGTTGGTGAGGTTTGTAAAAGAGAGTATGGCAGTGGTTGTGCTATGAGAAGGCCGAAATCCATGTTGGGTATGATAGAGACATTGATTGTTAAGCAGGTATGGTAGAAGTTGGTGGTGTATGCATTTCTCAAGTATTTTAGCTACTGGAGGCAAGATGGCTATGGGACAATAGTTGGTGAAGTTGGTGGAGTTACCGCTTTTATGGAGAGGATAATATAGGAAGTCTTCCAGATGGGTGGTATTGAGCTTTCTGAGATAGATCTGTTTAGAAGGATGGCTATATGGAAGGCAAGTTCATTGGCAGCCAACTGAAGGTATTCAGCAGGTATCCCATCAGCTGCTAGTGTAGTAGGTTTAAGTTTGGATAACAACCTTTTGCCATAGTTGGTAGGGATGGGTTGAAACTGCAAGGTTGTTTTGGATCTATCTACAGGTTTTGGATAATTAGTGATGGTGGATGTGGACTGTTTTCGAACAAGATTAGAAATAGTTTCTGTGAAGTATTTGTTATATGTCTGGCATATTTGTGATTTTACTAGTGGAGGTTGGATGTGGGGTGGAGGGTCTGCCAGGGTGAAATAGCTTATTTATTCCTGCCCAGAATTTCTTGGGGTTGTTGTGAAGTTTGTTTTGTAGCTGTAGGAAATAATTATTTTTATCTAGGAGAACTGCTTTTTTGTCTCATTCCTAAGCTTTTTGAAATGTTCCTTAGCAGCTGGGAGTTTTGTGGCTCTCCAGTGATACCAGGCTTTGTTTATTTCTGATATTCTATTTTAATCTCTCTGGTAAGCTGTGGGCTGTTTTCATTTTGAGTTTAGTGGTCCAAGCTGGAGTGTATTTAGGATTTCTAGGAAAGTGTTATTGAAATGGATTATGGCTTCTTCTGGAGATAGTATGTTTAGTATGTTCCAGTTATCGTACTTTAGCTCGAGTTTGAATTTGTTGGGGCCAAAGTTTTTTGTGTTACAAGTTGTTTGTAATATGGGGGTAGGGTCGGCCTGGGTTTTGAATTTTAGTAGGAAGGTGGGTTGATGCTCACTAAGAGAGTCTGGGAGGATGCCTGCTTGGTAAAATGTGTTGGTTTTATTTATTAAGATCCAGTCTATGAGGCTCTCTTTGACTTCTGCATTTCCTAGTCTAGTGGTTGATTGGATGACTTGTGAGAAACTGTAGAGGTTGATGTGGTTTGTGGGATTAATAGTTGAACATGTGTTCCAATCTATATTAAAGACACTGAAGATGATAGTTTCCTAGGGCAGATTTTGACTTGTTCATTGTAGGAAGGCTTCTAGGGTAGGGATGTTGTTACCTGGTGGTATATAGCATGTGATAATGTTGATTGACCTTTTGTCGCTAAGTTTGAGTTTAGCTAGGAGGAGTTCAGAGTTATTGAAGGAAAGGATTTGTGGATTAATAGTGGTAATATTTAGGGTGTTTTTATAGAGTAATGCTACCCCTCTCCTTTTTTAGACAGTCTGTTGTGGCATAGTACATTGTATCCAGTAGGAAGGAACTCATTGTCTGCTGTAGTGGGCTTTAGCCAGGATTCAGTCAGACATACTATATCAAGGGAGTAGGTGGATAGTAGTGCATGCAATGAGTGTACCTTATTGTTAATACTTCAAATATTTAAGCTCAGAATTAGTAGGCTGGTTTTTGGTCTAGTAGTGGGTAGATGGCTAGAGGACAAGGTTGAATTAGCTATGGTAGTTTGCATAGGGTTAGGCCCTGAATTTGGATGTTTGTCTCCTGCTAGGATCAATTGGTAGTTTATATGGTGTAAGAGTTTGGAAAGTTTAGTTAGGATGGCTATATATACTTGTTTGTTGTTGATGAGATAGGAGTGATTGGGAGTAAAATTAATGAGTTAGGTGCTATCATAGTGTGATGTTAGAGGCTTGGGGATATGTGTTGGCTGTAGTGAGGAGTCTGAAGAATATAAGTGGATGTATTTTTTGTTGGAGTAGCATAGGTAACATTTAGTGTGGTTTGGTAGGAGGTGAGGTAGAAGGTTAGTGTTAGAATAAATAGGATAGAGGATAGTGAGATTGCATGAAAGGATAGTGGTTATTCTATGATTATGTGATGGTTTCATTATTGTAGGTGGGGATATGGAGGGGATGTAATCTGGTATAGGTTAATGGAGGGTAGTGAAAGGGAGTGTCTAATCTATGATTGGTTGGAGTTTGGTAGGTGGAGATGGCTAGATAGAAGACTAGTTGTAGTGGGGGTGGGTGGGAAATGGGGCAGGGTAGGGGACCGGAGTGAGCCCCAGCATTAGCGAGGGCAAACGGAGTGGGGCAGCACTGAGGTCTGCAGGTAAGGATCTTCAACTAAAACTATCAGTACACTTAACAAGGGTATGGTACACCAATACAGTCTTTATTTATTGAAATCTGACTACTAAGAAGCCAGTTGTAAGGTATAAAGTTAGTTAAATGTGGGGACCAGCAAGGAGCAGAGGTACATTTTAAATAAGAGAGGGACTAAGACATAGTTGGGTACTAAACTTAAATGTTACAGTAGTACCAGGACACTGGTTGGCGTAGCATAAGAAAGCTAGGTTAGGCTGTAATAGGTCACGCGAGGAAGTGGGAGGGACAGAATAGACCAGAAAAAGTGGTGGATAGCCAGTAGTATGATGAAAAGTGCTGGCCCTGATTTCACAGATATCCAAGTCTACAGAAACAATAAGAAACAGTAGGAACTCTGACTTTCTTGTTTTGCATACCCTTCTTACTGAAATAAAATAAACCAGTTTTACCAAGGGGTTATGTGGAAATTAGGAAGGCAAGAATTTATAAGAGAAAAGGTTTAGTAGAAGTAGAAAAACAGCAGGGCATACAAATAGTTAAAACAGCATGCAAAGGAAGACTGCTGTTAGGAAGATATATTTTATTTTTATTATTATTTATATTTCTTATTTTTCTTACACTTTGCTGTTAAGGCACACTGCACTATTGATTTGTACAATGGTAGCTGCATTAAATAATGTTGTAAACTAGCTTGTGCAATGGCTTATCAACTCAAGTAAAAGTGAAGTAAAACTTTGAGATAGATATGCAAGTGAAAGTACATTAAAGGGAATGAGATATGCACATATTATTGTGTACATTGGTAATTATAACTCAGAGGATCAACGCACAAGTGCGTTATAGGTAGTATCTGTTCAGGTCATTTTATGGCATTTGGTTATAAGATCAGTCATTATTTCATTCATCCTATCCACTCCTGCCCACCCACTAAAGATACACACAACTTCACTGAACTTACAACCTACTTCCTCAGCCACCTTAATGTGATATATTTCCACCCTAAACTTGCATCCAATTTCACCACCATCCACCCTTAAACAGAACCATCAACAAATAACACATCCTTCACAAACCCTTCACCTTCCCATATACACTCTTTAGTCCTGTCCCAACATCATAGACTCCTGCCATGTATATTCAGAACCCCCTTTCTAACACTACTCTCAACAATGCTTCTCTACCTCACCATATTACTCCTCATCTCTCTATCCCACTAGACTACAGCATTGGTATCCCCATCTCTCCCTCAGTCTCTCAGCCATCCCTTTATTATTCTATCACAAAACCCCACAATCACCCAACTGACCTCCAAGACTTCCCCACTCTTTTTGTCACTTCATTATAATACTGGTACTCACACACAGCTCCAGCCACACACTCCCCTTACCTCATTTTCCAAAACCTACTGACCCCACCCCCATCTTACTCATTCTCTACCTCAGAGCCAGCACTGGATCCGGTCCAGGTCCCTTCCACCACACAATACCCACTAATTTTCCCACATGTCCACCCCTTCTTCTGCACTAATTAACATCCATGCATCACTAATACAGGGTGGTGCAGTGGTATAGCAGTTAGCATTGTTGCCTCACGGCAAGAGGTTTTCCAGTTTGACTCTTGGCTGGGGTGCCTTCTGTGCAGTGTCTGCATGCCCTTCCTGCATTCGCGTGGGTTTCCTCCACGTGTTCTGGTTTCCTTCCACATTGCAAAGACATGCAGTAGGTGGATTGGACACTCTAAATTGGCCTTAAAAGTGAATTTGTGCATGTGGATGTGCATGGTACATCCTCCAAGGAGGCTTGGGCCTTGGGCTAGCAACCTGAGCCCGTAAAACCTGTAACTGCAACAGAAACAACAAGTGCTGTAAGGTGCTCAATTCCCAATGTACCACATAGTGCATAAATGGGAAAGAGAGAGATCACTAATACACTTAACCAAATAAATAAATTCCTTACAAGTCACTTCTTGATATCACAGTTGTCATTGAAATATGACTTAAGCAAACCAACACCAATTTTCAGCACCTACACCCTTCCTACAAATACCTCCAAAACACAAGACCTGGCAAAAGGCAAGGTGGGGCCACTCACATTTTTTATAAAAAATATCTTAAGGTAACTATCATTCTTAAGCAAATGCCTCCTCCAATACTAAACACAACTGGAAATTTCTAATATTTCCCTCAAGGAAAAACAGTTGCCTTCTTATAGCAGTCCCCTACCTTCCTCCTCCGGTGTCTCGTAACAAATTTAAATCCCTTATTCTTACTATCACCTCAGCTTCCTGCGAGTATAAAAATATTGTTACTCTAGGTGATTTCTACCTAAACTACCTTGTATACCTGAGAAATTATATGTCCATATTCTTAGCAAATATCTACCTTATACAGTTACTCATTGACACCGTCTGTACAAATCTCCTGACCAACAGCCACTCCCTTCTGGATCTAATAATCACTAACAGCTCTACCATTATCTCTAAAGTATCTGTTTTTCCACTCTCATTCAGTGACATCTCTCCAATAACCTTACGAATTATTCACCATTCTCCAAAACTGCCCCCCAAACTAGCTACCTTTAAACTCATCTTCACCACGAATAGCATCTAGCAGCTATTGACTGGTCTCCCATTATCAACTTACAGAACTCCACTTCAGTTGTCACAGCATTTACACATACTCTACCTCAGCTTCAAGACAAATTCTTCCCTGTTACACAGCAACCACTGAATGAAAAGTTCTGCTCAGTATTAAGGACGATGTGTGGTCTTCATGGTGACAAAGCCCTCAATAGAAAATTGTACTACCTTTACTTGTCTGTGTAGCCCAGCTAAGCAAGCCGTACACAGGCATAAAATCAACTAATTCCATCACCAGCAACTTGCTCTGCTAGGTAAACCCAAATACTTATGGCAGGGATTAAATCTTCTCACAGTGCTGTAATCCACACATCCTCCCTTCTTCATCATCAGCATCCAAACCTCTGCTAACACTCACCCTTAGACTTTCTCAATGAATAAAATCTCCTCCCCAGTATCAGAACCTCTACCTCTCCCCTAACTCACCCAGCCCCCCCCAGCTTTTATTCCTCTCTTCTCTTTTAAGAAAATTGCTCACAAACCTCTTGACCACCTGCTAGAAAGCATAACTCTGGATGCACTCCCTGATGCAGACAATTTACTTCCCTGGTTCATCTTGCTCTGCAAAGACTTAATTACCTCACCTCTTCTCCACATTTACAACTTGTGCTTAACTCAAATAACAATGGTAGATATATGGAAAATTGCTTTGTCAATCTCCTTCCTAGACAGCCTCAGCCAAAAAATGCTTCTTATTTCTGCCCTATCTCCATCCTTTCTACCCTTGAGAAAATACTTGAAAAACTAATCTACAACCAGCTCCCCTCTTACATTCAACAGTACCACCCTTCCCTCTTAAATAGCATGGATTGTGGGCTGGACAGAGTGCAATAATAGCACTATAGTCACTTAAAGCTGAGATCCTATTCAACAAGAATAAAGGAAACCTTTTGGGAGCACTCTTCAGTGACTTTATTGACCACATATTTCTCCTTCACTTTCTCCAAGAAATCATAGTTAGCTCTAGCACTGTTAGCTGGTTCCAAGACTTCTTAACAGATAGGTATTTCAAAGTTATAATTGTCTCATTCCATTCACATCCAGCACCCACTACTAAAAGAATGCCCCAGGGCTCCATACTTGCCCCACTGTTGTTTTCTTTATTACTAAACTATCCTCCAATCTCACTACCCTTCCTATCACTATACACAAATTACATGTTTGACCTTCGATCCAGTCCCTCACATTCAACTATTCAAACCCGCCCTCATCTGATCTCCATATCCTTAATTCTTGGCTAAACAATCAAAAACTACTCCCAAGCTCCTCCGAAACAAAAAAATATGACATTTGGAACCTCACAATACTGAAAAGAAAATCTAAAAATCTCAACATTGCAGATCTCAATGTAATCCCTATAGAGACAACCACATCATTTAAATACCTAGGTTTATGGTTGGACCAATCAGTTAACGTCCATAGCTATGTTGAAAACACACACCTGTTTAGAAAGGAAAAATGTTTTTGTCAAGAATAGCTGCTGTGTACCTGCAGAATAGAAAAAAGATATTTTTCATCCTACCACTGCTGACTTCAGGTACCCCTATGCTCTGTAGTTCCCACGTCTTGGCAGGATCCCCTGTTTGACCCACACCAGGAGGGTAGGGTACCTCTACTGGGACAGCACCATATGCACAGAGTCATCCAGTTCTATGCTAAGTTCTGATGCTTGCACCATGGTTCTGATCCCTCCCCCAAGAATAGGCATGCCCATCTTCCTCTACCACACCATCAAACTTCTTGAACCTGTAATCAAACTCAGCCCAAGTAGGCCGCATTCATTAATTTATTCCTTTATGCCACTACTGTGGCTTATAATACAGGAAGATACTTGAGGCTTTGATGAGCTGCTCTACTGCTCATGAGGAAAGAAGTACCACCACTTGTACAGTTTCTACAGCCCTCCTAGAAAGATGCTCAGTCAGTGACAAACACCTACCAATCCTTCAGGAAAGAAGAACAGCTACGGATCAATACTAACTCATCCTCTTAGAAAACTATTATTGCCCTTACTTTTTTTACCTGGGACTCAGTAATGGGGCGCATGTGCCATGAGGATGCTGTTGGACACCATTACCTGAAACTGAAATAAATTTTGTTCAGAGCTAGGGCTTCACCTAAGTTGCAAAGTTTCACAACTTGAAATTCAATGCAGGCAGACTGGTAAAGTCAGAAATTGCTGAATTAATGCAGATTTTGAAAATATGGTTAGAACCATGTGTAAATAATATATCTGAGACTTGAGAAATCCTGGTTGTAGATGCATTCAAAAACACTCCCTAATAAACTATGACAGTGGGTACTCTGGAATGACTCTAGCTCTTCTGAACTGTTTCTTGTTTTATTAGAAAAATCTGTTGTTAAAACAATACTACAAATTCTAAGTCATACATGCATGCACCCTGGCTAATAATAAGTCTTTAACTAAGTATCTTTCTCTGCCTGCAGAAAAGAAAATAATATAGTCCTCTGAGATGGTTTGCATTTATTATTCTAAAAATGATATATAACTAGGTACTGCACAGTTGCTTGCAGCAATGCTATATCTGTAAAAATTGTTAATGATAGCTAACAAGTTGCATATGAAGCATGTCCATGGAGTGTAGTATTGCTGAATGTTTACCTCCTAGAAGTACATAGTCTGCTTTCTATCATTGTATTGTTACTAAACATGTTACATGAATATGGTGAAAGAAAGAAAAAAGTGAAAGGATTGTTGTACCAGCGAGTATAATTACATATTTAGATAAGACTAGGAAACAGAAGACTGAAGTAATATGTATGCATGGCAATAACAAGAAATACCTCATGACAGAGAAAGAAATATAAACACTTCCAGGTAAAATGTTATATCCAGTTGCATTAGTGCCTAACTTAGCACATGATGTGATAATTGGCCAAGACATTACCCAGTTAAACAACTATGGAAGATAAAGGGAAGGGAAGATTAATCAAACTTAGAAACATAGGAACATAGGAACAATAGAGGTAGATAAACTCAAGGCTGTAACATGCCCAGACAAATATAGCTTTAAGCAGACACACTTAAAAGTTCTTGCCACCGTTTATGGCCACTTAATAATGCCTACCTCCCAAACCAAGCAGTGTAGTAGATGACAAGCCTCAAGTAAATTTATCTACCCATTAAATTATCAAGACTTAGCTTTAAAGCAGACAAAGTCATACCCTGCTGACTGTAGTGGTAACTTATTTCATAGTTTAAGAATATGTTGAGTTACTAATCTATTACATCCATTTAGTCTTGTTCATTTGCTGGTGCAGATATAGGTCCTGAGTGCAGGTGTTTGTAGAGCCACTTGTTTTATGAAAAAATAGAGGGTTAAATAGAAGTTTATCCTCATAGATTGAAAAATGAGACATACGTCACCATGAAGCAGTTATAAGGCTATTGAGTACATGAACACTTTTGCTGAGCTGAAGGATTTAAGACCTTTAATTTTTCTGATTAAAAATTGTTAGGAATTTTCCACTTGAGGGATAAGCTTGCATAGCAAAGGAGTTTCTGCATTTGATGGTGAGTCTGACGAAGGAAGAATATTGTGATAAGATTACTTCTTTGGATCTTGAAAACATTCTCTGTGAAATGAATTGGCTGTACAGAAGGACTTCCTGAGTATGGTTTAAACTCGATGATCAACTGTGAGAGAGGTGTCCATATAAATATCCTGGTCTCTTATGACTGCATCCATCTGAAAAGCAGTAGTACTTATAATACATGGAGGAAAGGCAGTTTTTTGATGAATGCTACTATGTTTCATGTTTTTGTATTTAACTTGAGACCATTTTCAGTATACTAGGTATATATTTATTCCAGCCCTTGTTAGACCATTCTAGTATTAGTGGATGAACAGGCAATAGTGCTCACCTTGCAGTCATCAGAAACTTGGTCAGCATCACTTTAGGGATATTGGATATCTACAAAATGAATGACAAATGAGAGGATCCAGCACTGAAGTTGAGGTATCATGCAAGTTACACTTTTGCATTCAGGATGATTACTAGCAACTTTTAAAACTTGAGATTTTCTGGATATCTAGTTTGCAATCCAATGGCCAATGTAAGCATTTCCATTGTTTGTTTAATTTTCAGTAATGCCAGTATGATGGATAGTGTCAAAAGGATTGGATGAGTCAAAATAAACATCACCACACAGAGTGACCACTGGCCACAGCCTCTGTAAGTTATTTAAAGAAGTTTACAAAGCTCAGAAGACAGGACATGCCTTCCAGAAAAGCATACTGAGTGATGTTTAGATCAGTTAAGTTGCCTATGTCTGCATAAATGACGTATGCTACATCTCTTTCAACTTTCTGGTTTAAAAGCCCACATTTGCACTTGTTTCCCATCTTTCCTGTAACTAGTCTAGTCCAGATACAGATTTGTTGTATTCAGGACTGTTGGTAAGCTTCTGAGTCCCCCCAAGCCTTTCTGTGTTGGAGGGAAGCCTTCTAATTTATCAGTGGGAGTAAGCACTAGGTAGCATATCTACCACAAGAGGAGTGGTTTCTGGCCCAGAAATTGTAGTTTATTGGCTGTTTGGGCAGTTTTTCCATCTCTTTCAACTTTCTGGTTTAAAAGCTCACATTTGTACTTGTTTCCCACCTTTCCTGTAACTAGTCTAGTCCAGATACAGATTTGCTGTATCCAGGATTGTTGGTAAGCTTCTGAGCCACCCCAAGCCTTTCTGTGTTGGAGGGAAGCCTTCTAGCTTATCAGTGGGAGTGGTAAGCACTAGGTGGCATATCTACCACAAGAGGAGTGGTTTCTGGCCCAAAATTTTAATTTATTGGCCATTTCGACAGTTTTTCCATCTCTTTCAACTTTCTGGTTTAAAAGCCCACGTTTGCACTTTTCCCACCTTTCCTCTAGCTAGTCTAGTCCAGATACAGCTTTGATGTATCCAGGACTGTTTGTAATCTTCTTAGTGGTGCCAAAGTCTGTTCTTCAATTTTTTCCCTTCGATCTGCTAGTTCTCTCCTCTCCTGCACTTTTACTAGCTTATTAGTTTAGCACTCTACCAGACTTCTTGTAGCAATTATTGTAGCACACAAAAGTGCTACCAGCAGTAAACATTCTACAAGAAAACAGCTCCAGTAATTATTATTAATGCCCACCCCTCCAGGCATGTCTAAAGGACAGTTCACTGTGCTTTCTCCTACTATCTATTGAACTTGGGTATCATGAAGCAATGTAGCAACTGCCTCATGTACACTGACAACCCTCTCCCTCTTACCTCCCAACACTCAGACTTGTGAGAGATGCACTTATATATCCAAATTGGAAGCCACGCACTCTCTAGCCAAGAACAGAATAACTGGTCAAGAGGAGAAGGTCAACACTTGCACCACACCACATGGAACACATAGCCCACCATCACACACACCAGCACTGTCTTCACATAAAAACACAAACCACACACCCATCTTTACTGAGGCTCTCAAAAACCTATCCAAACAGCAGAGACCTCCAAGGCAAAAATGCACTCAACCACCACAACACAATACCAATCACGAGACACATAACTCTCCTAAACAGTGTGCCACTCAGCCAAAGCCCCTAAGGCAAAACAGCATGCCCAACACACTAGTCATAGGTGACTCGATAGTGAAGCACACTGATGTCCCACTCACTAGGCTGAATAAGAAGGTAACAGTAAGCTGCCTGTCAGGTGCTAGGATCTGCCACATAATGTACACACTCAAGTCCCTCAACAACAGGTACAAATATGACTCTGTCATTGTACATGTGGGTGTGAATGACCTAAGACATACCTCCCTGGACTACATGAAAAGAGACATAGAGGCGCTCTCGGATTATGTAGCCCAGGCGGGCATGACCCTAGCCCTGAGCAGCATCCTACAATCACCCAGAATGATACCACAGTACAAGCAGAAAATGATCGATTTCAACAACTGGCTATGTTTCTGGTGTCATTCTAAGGAGATCCAGTATCTGTCTGCTCGGGATGACATAATTGACAGACCTCGATGCTTTGCCAGAGATTGCCTGTATCTGTCAACCCTGGGCTTCATGTTATGTACCCAAAAATTCCTTTTATTTATGGTACTCCCAAAATACATAAAGCTCTTATTTCCCCTTGCGACCTATTGTTTCTGCATCAGGTTGGATTACCGAACCTTTATCTAAATATGTAGAACTACAACTAAAGAAAGCTTTAAATTATTCTTCTAATATTATAAAGGATATACATGATTTTTTAGAACAATTGTATATCTGATCTGATGAACATGATGTTTTTAATTGCTATTTTGTTACTTTAGATGTGGATAGTCTTCTTACATCTATCCCCAATGATGTGGGAATTGATTATTTAAGGAATTATATAACCCCTTTGTTGATATTTAGCTCCACAGAAACAGAAACCATTTGTGTTCTGATAGATTTAATTTTAAATAATAATGTTTTCTTATTCCAGAATGTCATATATAAACAGTGCAAAGGGGTAGCTATGCAAATTTAGTTGTTAACAATTGGGAAATGAAATATGCATTTGACAGTGTAAATAATAAATTTAGTAACAATATTTTATTTTATAAACAATTTGTTGATGATCTTTTTCTTGTTTGGGATGGACCCTTATCAGTTTCTGATGATTTTATTAATTATTTACATTCCACTAGTACATTTTTAAGGTTTACATTTAATATTAATTATACAAATATAGAATTTCTTGATATTAAACTTTTTAAACAAATGGGACAATAGGCACTACTCTGTTTAAGTGGCCTGTGAAGAAAAATGCCTGTCTTCACAAAAGTAGTATGCACCCCCCCACATATTTTTAAAAACATAGTTAAAAATCAAACTAAACAGGTCATTCGCTTAAACACGAATACAGACCTAATGGATACACAAATTCAAGCTATGACTACAGAATTGTTGGATAGGGGATACATGGAAAATATGGTACAAAACTAGTTACAGACTTGAAACAGGAAGTTTATAGTAGTAATATATATCCTATTTTTTCAGAAGTTCATGTTAAACAGCATAGTAATACATTTCATGCCAGAAGGACTAAAGATAAAATTAGCACTTTTAGATGTGTCCTGCCATATGATGTAAATACTAATAAAATACAGAATATTATAAAAAAGACATTGGAAAATGATAGAACATGTACCGACCTTTAAGGATATATCTTTGGAACATTTATCTTTAACAACAGCATTATAATACACATAATACATTTAGTAAAATGGTACACAAAAATGCTGTGTGTCTTTTTTGTAAATATCTCTTCACAGGAACATCTTTTATTCATCCTGTAACATCAAAAATGTTTCATTTGAGAACTCATGGTACTTGCAACAGTACAGATCTAATATATATGGCTAAGTGCTCTAAATGTAATGCATTTTATATAGGCAAGAGAAATAGGAAACTGAAGGATAGGATATGTGAACATCTTTCAAAAATAAGAAGGAAGTTAGAAACTAATGCATTATATCGACATATTAAAAGTACAGATAACACACATACATCTATTTTTTTTATTTTACAGACTATTAATAAATCTATTAGAGGGGGTGATCTACTTAATTATACAGAATTGTCAGAGAATAAATGGATATTGTATGCAATATAATTCATTTTACTCTCCAGCTCTATTCCTTGCATGCTCTCCACTTCACATTCTTGTAACCTTTGCACTAATTCTGCCTTATTTACCTTTATTTTTCAGTTTGCATGGGTTTCTTTCCTGAGTGACCCCCCCCCCACACCTGGGATTCACTGCATAAAGCAATGTCTACCTTCTCCATTGAAGCTGGCTATCTTAACTAAGTAAAACCTCTGGGAAGCAAGAACCTGACTCCCTCCAGCTTTTCAATTGTAATAGGTAAACTACAATTTAGTGTTTGTAAACTGTTGAGGCTTAATGGTGTATGCACAACAACAGTGAAGGGATCTAGTCAATTGCCACTAGATTGGGCTATACTACTTTGAATCAGCCTTACACTCACACAGTGTTCCAGTCCCAAGCATTTACTTTTTAATTTGGTAAAGTAATTTCGCTCCCTCCTTATTGACTACATTTGCTAGTTTACCCCTAGGGCCCAAATAAAATTAGCCTGAAAATTGCTGTAAAATTAAAAAAGAATAAAACAAATTAAAGTACAGCCAACAATACTGCTTACATACAATCATACAAACCAAACCAAAAGCCCAAGGTAACTCTGAGTCAGTGTTAGCCCTGCTCTGCTTGCCCTCCCTGCGCTCGGCTTGCTCCTCTCCCCTCCCTGCCCCCAAATCTCACCCACCCTCACTAGTGCTAAATTTAAACCAGACTTTGCCACTCCCTTGCCAATCCCCTCCTGCTAAGTACCAACCAGCACCTCACACATCATTGAGCAACCCTGCCCCCTTAACCCATTTCCTTGTCTCTCATTCTTCCACACACTGTTAGCACAGTCAGCCATCAAATTTGGCTCGCCCCCTATCAAAATGCAAACAAGCAAAAAAACACTAATTACCCAAATGCCTATGCTGTTTCTATTTTACCATTTCACTGTCTGTGAACAAACACTTGACCATGATATTCACTACCCAAATGGTCAAACAGACACTCACAACTTCACACATAACACCAAACACTTTACCTTCCTCCACACACCGAATATACCACCTTCTATAAAATACCACCCCTGTACAGCCATAAAACATAATCCTAAAAGCAAAGACTATATAAAGCTTATAAACAAACTCCTAAATCTCAGAATATCCTGTCACTATAACCTTATAACAAACACATGGAGACATTCATCCCAACCCTGGCCCACCCACACCCAATAACCTCCACTCCCTTACCACAACCCCCACAGTCAAGCTACCCATGAATACTCCCACTAGTTCCCTCCTAGCATTTCACCTAAATATTAGAAGTATTAACAATAAGATTCCCAACCTACATGCCCTCCTAGCAACCCACTCCCCAGACATTATGTGTCTTACGGAAACCTGGCTAAAACCCAGTACTACTGACAATGAGATACTACCTCCAGGATACAATATTCACCGGTTAGACCATGCTACAAGGAAAGGAGGTAAGATAGCAGTCCTTTACAAAAATACTCTAACCGTTAATAGAGACACCATTCAACCTCCCCAATTCAATAACCCAGAACTCCTAATAACCAAGCTACAGATTAACCAAAACAAACACTTGAATATTGTCTGTGCATACACTCCACCAGGCAACAACCTAAATACCCTAGAAGATCTCCTTTACTGGTTATCCACTACATATCCCCAAGAAATCATAGTTCTTGGTGACTTTAACACCGACTGGCACCCCTGTTCCTCTGACCCCCCCCCCACTCATATAAACTTATCTGGGTTTAAACAGACCATAACCTCTCCCACTAGGATAAACAAACCAACCAACAAGGAAAGTATTCTAGACTAGATCCTAGTTAGTAACCAACCCCAACTGTACACAGCTGGTACTCTCCCTGATGACCTCAGCGACCATTGTCTAACCTATATCATAAAACATAAGGCAGGAAACCATCACCAGCCCAAATATAAAACATTTAGAAACCGGAAAAACTTTGATGCTGCTGTATTCCAAAATGAATTAAAAGCAGTTGACTGGTCAAAATTAAAAAATCTAACATTAGAGGAGGCCATAGATCACTTTAACACTAAATTCCTAAGTATCCTTGATTCCCATGCTCCAGCACGTACAATAAAACTAGATCAAATACAGCACCATGGCTCACAAAAGATACCAAAGCAAAAATCAAAACTAGAAACAGAGCCTGGGCCAGCTGGAGAACAACCAAAGCCCCACTTGACCATCTAATATATCGTCAACTCAGGAATGATACAAAAAAATCTATTTTACTGGATAAAAAAAGCTTCTACCAAAATCTCCTACAAAAACACCACAACAACTCTCAAAAGTTCTAGGCAGGCTTAAACCAACTACTTTGGCCAGATCACTCCACCACCCCATCCCCGGCTAACTACACCCATAGTTCCCCAGAGACAATAGCTAGTGTCTTTAATTACCTTTTTACTGAAACAATCCAATCCCTAGCAAATCAACTAACACACTCTAACTTAAACCATGTGCCTAATCTACCCAATAATCTCCCGGAATTTGGCTTCCAACCAATATCCACTAATTTTATCAAAACACTTCTAAAAAATCTAAAACCTACCACCCTCGCTGCTGAGTACCTGCAAACAGCTGCAGATGACATTGCATATCCCATATCTATCCTCATCAACAGAACCTTATCCGAACATGCTATCCCCTCCCTCTGGAAAATATCTCGCATCATCCCAATCCATAAAGGTGGTGGCTTCTCAGACATATCCAACTATAGACCCATTGACATTCTTTCTCCACTAGCCAAAATAATGGAGAAATGTGTACACAAGCAACTAATGCAATACCTTTCACAGAATAACTTACTGTCTGACTCCCAGTATGGTTTCAGGCCATACCACAGCACCACTTCAGCCCTCCTTTCCTTTACTACTGCCATAAACCAAAACAGGAATGACAATAGGCTAACCTCTGCCCTCTTTCTTGACCTATCAAAAGCCTTTGACATGGTCAACCATGAACTTCTAATTCTTTCACTAAAATTGATTTCCCTCAACATGCCTGATATCCAGTGGTCCCAGTACTACCAGACTGGTAGCAGGCAGTACTATGGCAGGGCAAACTCTCCAGCCAGTTACCTCTCACACTTGGTGTCCCTCAAGGGTCCATACTAGGTCCACTACTCTTCTCTATTTTTATCAACCTCCACACTGCTATCCCTAAAGCCACCTGCATCCAATATGCAGATGATTCCACTCTCATCTGCTCAGCCACCTCCCCATCCGACTTGCAAATCTTAACCCAAAATACATTTAACACTATCAAGAACTGGCTCACCACTCAATGCCTACTTCTGAACCCCAATAAAACTAAACTTCTAGTCTCTCTCCCACTAGTAGATCCACCACACTTTCATTCTCTGTCACATCTAACATTGGTACCACTATTTCCCCAGATAATCACACCAAACTGCTAGGGGGTATCATAGACAATAATCTCAAATTTGACCTACAGGTCAACAAAACCATACAGACCATCAATAAGAAGCTTGGATCACTGTATAGAAACAAGACATTTTTAACCCCACTGGCTAGGACTGCAATCGCCCGATCACACCTACTCTCTACTCTCTTATATCCTCACCTGTACTCTCAAACCTCAACAAATCTGAACTAGGTAAGCTGTCCCATAGCTATATTGCCAGATTCGCCACTGGCTCCACCTATAGAACCCACCACTGCCAGAACCTTAAACAACTAGAGTGGCTAGAACTGCCCAGCTTAATTCAATTCAATCAACTCTTAATAGCGCACAAAATTTTGTACCACTCTGAGGATACCCCCTCACTTAAAAATATTCTTAAGCCATATAACAATCTAAGATCCCTACAGTCAGCCGATAAACTACTGGTCCAAACCCACAAAGCTAATAACTCTGCTGGTGAATAACTGTTTGCCAACTTCATTGGCAAAACCTGGAATTCATTGCAAACTATATAACCCTACAATCCTCCAAAAGTCTCTTCAAAAAAAACCTCAAACAGTATCTCAAAGTGAATTGGCTATGCCCATGTATCAACCCTGATTAAGTTATAAACTAAAAGCATATTCTGCAATTATCATAACTTGTAACTACATCACCAAGCTCTGCTTCCAATCTGATGTCTCTTACTTTTAATTGTCTGTCCATGACAATTATGAGTCCCTACTAGGAAGCACTACTAACCCATTGTATATAATCACTTTGTTTTTATAATTGTTTGCTAACTTCTGTGTAATCTATGTAAGTTTGTCTTTGTGGAGCTTTTCTCCCCGGGCCTCCGCTGAAAATGGACATGTAGCCAGTTGGACTATCCCGGTAAACAAATGTAAAATAAATAAATAAATAAATAAATATTACATTTTAAAGCTTATCAATATTCTGGGTTAAATAATTATTTTAGCTTAAAACCAGTTTTGAAGGACATAAGAAATAAATTATAATTGTTTCTTATGTTATTTACTGTTTTATATTGTTTTTAAATTTGATATATATAATATATACCTTTAATTGTATTTAATTAAGGTCACATGATATGAATCAGTTTGAATTTAAATTATGCTGATACCTTTGTGCATTTTTCTGCCTGTAGAAACCTTATGAGGTGAAAGTATTGCTACTAGCGCACAGTAAGTCTTTTTCCAGTTGTGCACTTGCCTTGCTTTATTTAAAAAGTTTAAATTTTCAAATTTCTAATTTTGCAAAGTTTTATTTGGGTTTACTGTTCTAAGCTATACACACAAGTGAATTAGCCTTTCTGTGCTTATTTACTGTATAACTACATTGTTTAGCCTGATTTAACCAAAAAAAATTTGTATCCCTTTCAACTTTCTGGCATAAATATGCGTGTTTGCATGCATTTGCGCATCGTGCAGCACTGCGGGGCTAAGGTTAAACTATTCCCAGGGCCAGAAAGTCTGCTCTTTGAATTTTCCCTTAGAACTAGCTAGTTTATCAGTAGTAGCACTAAAGTCTGTATACCTGTGACTAGCACTTGCTCTAAAACTCACTAAAATGCACTAAGAAGCCTTAATTTGTTACAAGCACTCACCTCTCCTTGGTAATAAGGAGAAAATAGTCATAGGCACTAGACAGCCTACAATTGCAAGTACCTTGCCAAAAAGTAAGGGAAAACAACTCTAGTACTACACAAAGAAAGCACCTAACCAGGCATGTCAGCTTCTGGTGATTTCTCCTGTCCACCTGGTGAATCTGGGCATACTGGGGTAATGCAGCAGTTGCCTCATGTACACAGACAACCCCCTCCTCCTACCACCAAACATTACAACCTGTGAGAGATGCACTTACATAGCCAAAATGGAAGCAAAGCTCTCTCCAGCCAAGACTGTGCTAAACAGTTGAAAGGGATAGAAATCAGCTCAAAATGGCCAATAAAATTGCAATTTCAGAGCTGGAAACCACTCCTCTAGTATTAGATAGGCAGTACAATGCTCCCACTCTCACTGGTAAGCAGCAGGACCTCCCTCTACCACAGCAAGGTCTGGATAGCTCTGAACACTGAAACTAAAGTCCTGAAACCAGCAAAGATATTTGTGCAGTAACTGAGACCTGGTTCAAAGCTCCAGAGAGCACACCTGCAATACCAGGCTACAACTCATACCACACTTTTCAGCCACCAAACCAGGACTGAAACACGAAAAGTGGAGGAGTGTCCATATTCACCAAGGATATTCACACCTCCAGGCTGGTTGTCCAACGCAATGCATCTGAAATTCTCCAGGTGCAACTAACACTAGGTAAGACTGCAATACAAACTGCAGCTTGCTACAGATCCCCCACAATGCCCCAAGATTCTCACTACACCTTTCTAAACATACTGGAAAATATTACAATGCAACCAAACACCCTAACACTGGGTGATTTCAATTACCCTGCCATTAACTGGGAAAACTACTCCTGTATCAACCCATTTGCTCAATGGTTCTTGGAATTCATAAATTCCAACACCCTAGAGCAACTAATTCATAGTCCCACCAGGGGTACCAATATTCTAGACCTGGTCATTACCAACATGGGAGATCGATGCTCCACACCAGTGGTCACCCCCTTGTTGGTCAGATCAGACCATAAGCTAATCACCCTTAACATCCACATCCCACCCCACCCCCACCTCCCTTTAAGGAAACCTCCATAAAAACTTCTCCAAAGCCAACTTCATGTTTCTCAAGTCAGAAGTAACAAACTTCATGATACCCATGCAGAATCTGCTGAATCCTACACTAAGGTGCTGTACGAGCACATTCACTCGTGCATGGACTGAGCCATCCCAAACAGAACCAAGATGCTGTCCTCTAAAAAAAGGAAGCCAATCTGGTGGTCCCCTGCCATAACCAAGCTGTACAACAGAAGGAAGAAACTGTTGCAGAAACGAGGATTCAAAAAACTCCCTCACCAGCCTCAGTATAAAGCTGAGGTCTCTCATAAAATCTTCCAAAGCTAGTTACGAAAACAAAATGACAAAGATTCCCAAGGCAACCACAAGGCATTCTATAGGTATGTCAAGAATCTAAATGGTAATAATACTCAGATCTGCTCTGAGCTACAGCAGAATGGCACCAGATATACTTATCCCAAGGATATTGCCAATATCCTGGCAGATAGATTAAGTGCCAACTTCACCCCCCTCTCACCCCCAAAAGGGCCAATTTCAATACCGAAAGAATGCCAAAGTCTGGTAATCACGGCCATTCAGGTAAAAACTGCACTCTCAAAAGCCAAGAATATAGCATCCATGGGACCAGATGACATCCCGGGCTGTGTACTGCATGAACTACAAAATGAACTGGCACCTCACTGTCATGTCTAATCATAGCCTCACCTCCGGCTTCGTGTCCACAGAGTGGTGCACAGCTACAGTCATCCCACTGCACAAGGGATGATCAACCTTGGATCCTCAGAACTACCATCCCATCAGTTTGATGAGCCTGATCTGCAAGGCCATGGAATGTATTCTCATATAACTTATAAACAAAGACATTGGCAACTTTCAAACACTGGACCCCACCCAGTTTGGGTTCGTGAAGGGCCGATCTTGCCTCCTGAACCTGATCGACGTCTTTGAATCAGTCTCCAGAGCTGTGGACAAGGGTAAGGTGGTTCACACAGCCTACTTAGACCTTGCCAAGGCTTTTGGCACTATCCCCCACTCTGAAATCATAGATAAACTTACTAAGCTGGGCATTAATCCCTATGTCACTCAATGGGTTACAAACTGGCTTACTGGCAGAACACACACTGTAAAAGTAGCTGACTCCAAATCCAGCTCCAGACAAGTGACAAGTGGTGTACCAAAGGGTTCTGTCCTGGGACCAATCTTGTTTGGCATCTACTTCTCTGAAGTACAAGTGAACACTAAGGGACTCTGGCTTATAAAGTTCGCAGATGACTGCAAGTTGGGAGCCATTACTGAATCCCCAAATGATGCGGATATACTACAAAAGGGCCTTACCGAAACAGATGTCTGGTGCCAGAGCCATAGGCTCAAGTTAAATGCCAAAAAATGTATAGTTGTCCCCTCTGGGATAAACCACTTACCTGTGAACAACACATAGGTGGCAGTACACTAAACACCGAAAGTGTGATAAGAGACCTAGGGACACAGGTGGGCAGTGATCTCACCTTTGATAACCACATAGCCACAACAGTTAGAAAAGCCTTCTACATGGCACACCTCTTCACTAAGGGCTTTTCATCCAGAAAAAAGGAGGTCATTGTCCCTCTCTACTCATCCCTCATTAGACCTATTATAGAATCCAATGTCCTGTTTGGTATGTACCTCACAAGACATCTGCAACAATTAGAAAGGCTGCAGAAATACCTCACAAAAAGAATCACAGGCCTAAGGAAGATGGCTTATGCTGAACATCTAAAGAAACTTCAGCTATACTCTGTCACATATCGCCTACTCAGAGGTGATCTCTGCCTAACATTCAAGGCCATGTCAAACAGATAGTTGTTGGACATACAACACTTAAAGAAATCCCAATCCCTCCAAGTGACATGCACCAGGGATCTTAACCTTTTCATCACAATGAGTAGAGCATGCTGGAGGGCTAGGTTCCTGAACCAGAGACTCCCCATACATGGAATAGGCTGCCCATACATGCCAGGCAGAGTGCCTCAATGGTCCTCTTCAAGAGGAACCTTGACGATTGGATGGGAGATAGGAAATTCACCTCGGGGATCACATCAGTAGCCCTTCTAGACAGGGGTCCAGGAAAGTAAATATTTGTGGGAAGCAATAGCCAGGGAATCATTATGGCTAGGCTTGTATAGGCCCAAAGGTTGATAGCCTAGTACCTACCTATTAACCTATGAACCTATGTAACAGAGACCTGGTTCAAGGCAGCAGAAAGCACCCCTGCACTACCAGGCTATAACTCATTCCACACCTTTCAGCCCCAGAACTTGGACCAAAGCTCCAAAGGCGGTGGTGTTTACATATTCAGAAAGGATGTGCACACCTCCAGACTGGTCGCCCAACATAACGCATCTGAGATACTTCAGGTCCAGATAACATTAAGTAAGACAGCGATTCAGGATGTAGCCTGCTATAGGTTCCCAACCATATCCCAAGACACATACTCCATGTTCCTAAACACCCTGGAGAATATTAGTGTCCAACCTAATGCTCTCAAACTGGGCAACTTCACTACCCCTCCATTAACTAGGAAAACTACTCATGGACCAATACACTTGCCCAACGCTTTCTGGAATTCATTAATTACAATGCCCTGGACCAGCTCGTTCCTTCCCCACTAGAGGTAGCAACATCCTTGACCTGGTCATTGCTAACATGGGCGACCGTTGCTCTATACCAATAGTCAATGCCTCCCTGGTTAGATCCGACCACAAACTAACCACCTTGGAAATCCACACCCTTCCACCAACCGCACACAAAGGTAACCACCATGAAAAACTTCTCCAAAGCTAACTCTGTGCTCCTAACTACAGAAGTGGCTAACTTCATGGCACCCATGCAATAGGAGAATAGTTGCATGACCGCTGAATTATACACCAATACACTATATGAACATGTACACAAATGCATGGATCTCACCAAACCAAATAGAACAAAGATGCTCTCCTCAAAAAAAGGAAGCCAATCTGGTGGTCCCCTGCCATAAACAAACTCTACAACAGAAGGAGGAAACTGATGAGGAATAATGTGAAGTTCCAAGACTGGAAAAACTCCCTTATCAGCCTCAACAAAAGGCTGAGATCCCTCATCAAATCCTCCAAAGCTAGCTATGAACACAAAATTGCAGCAGATAGTAAAGACAACCACAAGGCCTTCTATAGTTATGTAAAAAATCTCCACGGCAATACCCAGATTTGCTCTGAGCTACTGCACAATGGTACCTCCTATACCAGGCCAACAGATATTACCAATATACTGGCTGACAGATTCAGTGCCAACTTTACCCCTCTCTTCCCCCCCCAAAGGACCAATCACAATACCAGTAGACTGTCAGGCACCCAGTATTACTGCTGCACAGGTTAAAACATTACTGTCCAAGGCCAATAATACAGCTTCTATGGGACCTGACAATATTCACGAGTGTGTTCTACATGAACTACAGAGTGAACTGGCACTTCACCTGTGTGCCCTTTTAATTCACAGCCTCACCTCAGACTTTGTTCCAACCAAATGGTGCACTGCTACAGTCATCCCTCTCCACAAGGGAGGAGCGACTACAGCCCCCGGGAGATATCGCCCCATTAGCCTGATGAGTCTGATATGCACAGCCATGGAATGCACCATCATGGACCTAATAAACAAGGATATAGGGAATCTCCAAACTATGGATCATACACAGTTTGGTTTTGTGAAGGGTAGGTCATGCCTGCTCAACTTGGTCGACTTCTTTGAGTCAGTCACAAGAGCTGTGGATAAAGGCAAGGTGGTTCATATAGCCTACCTTGATCTGGCCAAGGCCTTTGATACCATTCCCTACTCAGGAATCATAGAAAAACTCACTAAGCTAGGCATCAACCTCTGTATCACTAGGTGGGTTGCAAACTGGCTCACAGATAGAACCCACAGTGTGAAAGTAGCTGACTCCAAGTCAGACTGTTGGCCAGTCACGAGTGGAGACCCACAGGGTTCGGTCCTGGGTCCTCTCCTGTTTGGTATCTACTTCTGTGAAGTCCAGGCCAACACGAAGGGACTCTGGCTGACAAAGTACGCAGACGATTGCAAGTTGGGAGCAATTATTAACTCCCCAAGGGATGTTGACATCCTATAGAAAGGCCTCAATGAGACCAACGACTGGTGTCAGAACCATGGCCTTAACCTCAATGCCAAAAAGTCTGTCATCATCCTCCTTGGAAAAAAAAACAGCTCCCTTGAATTACCACATCGGTGGTAGTCCACTGAACACAGAAGGTGTTATAAGAGATCTAGGAACACAGGTTGACAGCAACCTCTCTTTTGACCACCACATTGCCACTGTGGTCAGAAAGTCCTTCTATGTGGCACATCTCATTACTAATGGTTTTGCTTGCAGGAAGAAAGAGGTCATTGTCTCCCTCTACTCTTCCCTCATTAGGCCAATCATTGAGTACAAGGCCCCATTTGGCATGTACCTCACTAGACACCTGCAACAACTGGAGAACCCAAAAAAGTACCTCACAAAGAGGATCCTAGGCCTTAAACACTTGTTCTATATGGACAGACTGAAAAAACTCCAACTATTTTTTATATTGCCTACTTAGAGGCGATCTCTGCTTGGCTTACAAAGCCATATCTGGCCCAGCTCTGTTAGAAATACTACCTCTAAAGAAATCCCAATCCCTCCACACCACATGCTCTAGAGACCTCAACTTCATTACCACAATCAACAGAACATGCTGGAGGGACAGGTTCAAAACCCAGAGATTATGCCATGGACTAGACTTCCCATACATGTCAAGCAGAGCACCTCAATGGCCCTCTTCAACAGAAATCTTGATGAGTGGATGGAAATAGAAAATTCACCCCAGGGATCACTCCAGTGGCTCTACTTGACAGAGGCATGAGGAACTAAGGTCAGGTGGCACAATGCCAGGGTAATCCTATGAGCTAGGCTTGTAAAGGCTCCAGGCCATTAGCCTAGTACATACCTATGAACCTATGAACCTGTATTCCATGACTTTGTATATAAGGCTGATGAGGTTGATGGTCCTATAATTACTTGCACCTTTATATGGGCCATCCTTGTGTTGGAATGTCAAAGAAGCTGTTCTACAGGAATCAGGTAGAAACCCTGTGGGTAGGTTGTGGTTGAACAGTTTAAAGAGAAGTTCTGATGGAGCATTTTTGACACTGATAATAATGCAGCTTGGTATGTTATCTAGTCCCTTAGAAAAAATATTTTTATCTTCTGACAGGGATTCTAAGACTTGTTTCAAAGTAATTTCAGGGCAGAAACTACATTTTCTGGAATAGTGGGGCCAACAACATTGGTAAATGGGTTAAAGTTACAACTAAATTGGCCTGCTACGATAATGGCTATATATTTGGGTGTGCAATATGTGAAAGTATTATGGATGATGTCCGTGCATTGTTTGGTATTATTCCTTAATTTCCTGACATAATTAAATTGGATCCCTATTAATTTGATGAGTCTTTAGCTTTTCGCACTACAAAAGATTGACAGCTAAAGATCGAAAGAGTCAAACTGCGAATGGCCAGCTAAGCAAATGTTTTCTCAGGGAAAGAATTCACTTGGCTGTTAACGGGAATTTGCCCTTTCTCCGATGTGAAGCGATCTCAGAGTTAGTATATTTAGTTGGGGGTGTGGGGAGCACACAATTCAGGTTGAAAGGTTTTTGTTTTCTGTAATGGCCAAATGAATTCTTTCCATGGAAAAAAATTTGCTTAGCTAATTGTCCGTGGTTTGAATGTTTCGATCTTTAGGTGTCGATCTTTTCTAGTTCGTCAAGCTAAAATTTCCTCAAATTAATAGGGACCCAATTAAATTATGGTATCTGTGGTGACCCTCAGTTCATACTCTGCTTTGTGTTTTCTATTAGTGCTCTTAAGATCCTCGCTGGCATGCCTTAGTATGGTTTTGAGGTGCAGGGTGACGATTTCTAACATTCCATTGTTTTCCTTCTTTTGTTATATAGTTTACTGGTACAGGAGCTCCAACAGAGATGTTTAATCCTGGATTTACTGTTATACTTAGGGTGGACAGAAATAGTATTTTCTGTCTATTTAACTATTCAGTTTGGTAACTGGGGTAGAACATTGATCCATATTGACCGATCTGAGTCTCAGACTGGACAGATATAAATGAAAATAGACAAGCAAGTTAACAAGAAGTATTATGAATACAAACAAAATGTGTGAAGACAACAATGAATCAATAACAGTAATGATAGCAACATATACAGCATAAGCTAGAACAGGAGCAGATGGCTAGAGTAAGGAGGAAGAAGAAGAAGAGAGTGAAATAACGAAGGGATAGAGCACAAAGTGTAAAAGACAGCAAAAGTAAGGGCACCCAGAAATTAACTATATACAATATACATATACAGTGTCGAGAAATAATGTGAGGGACCCAGAGGTGCCTGGCTTTTGAAGGGGGGAATGGGGGATTCTTTGATGGGTACAGAGGGGAAACGCTTGCAAATTAAGGCAGGCTTGAGATACTCTTGAAGCTGAGTACAGAAGAAGGGATATGAGGTGATGTCTTTAAGATACGTAAGGAGGGATTCCCAGAGTTTAGGACCTAGGATGGAGAAGGCATGGTTTGGGTAATGGAGTCAGGTTCTGGGACATTGAAGAAGTGGACCAGAGTGGTTAAGACTTCATAGACTGTATCAGGGTGGTTAGATGAATAGTTTGGAGACAAGGGAAGGACAGGAGTGTTCTTTGAGGAACTTGTAGAGAAGGAATCCAAGAAGCAGGTTGGCACATTGGTGGACAGGCAGCCAACTGGCTTTGTTAAATGTGATACAATGATGCTCATTTCTAGGGGAAAAGGTAATGAAATTGCAGATAGAGCTGCTTGCAGTTTGGATAGTTGAAAAGTTTTTCTTGGAAGCTGATGCAATCAGTTGGAGTTCATATTCAAAGTGGTCTACCAGAATGTCTTTGCCTATGACACTCCTGGTTGGTCTGGAGAGAAATGGGGAAATTATATAGGAACAAAACAGGAGGAAATTTATTGTTCTAAGTGAAGGTAAAAGTTCAGACAAGGGATCAAGCCACTTGTCAAGGTATTTGAAGGAGGCGATGTGATCAGTGGGGTTGTCGAAATAGTAATTGATAAGAAGAGGTCAAGAGCTATTCTGCTGTTTAGTGACTATATCAAACAACATTGTTTTAGCTTTGGAATTGTTGAGAGTTATCTTTTTATTATTAATCCATTTGATAAAAAAAATAAAGTCAGCTTGTAGTTGTTGCTGGATGGCCTTGGAGGTTAGGTTTAACTGAAATAAGGCCATGCCATCAGCATACAGTAAGAGAGGGAAGTGAGGGAGGTCAAAGGGTAGTTTATTAATAAAAAATAAAAAAAAAAGGGAAGACAGAATGGTACCCTGAAGGAATCCTTTAAGAAGAAGGATGAAAGCATAGGGGGTGTTTCAAAACTGTGCAGAGAAGTACTGATTGTCAAGATCATTTTTAAACCAGAGAGCTATATCTGGGCTAATTCCAATTTCAGCTAGATGGTCTAAAACAATGGTCAACCAGATCAAAAGCTTTGATGAGGTGGATAAAGATAGGTCTAGTCAGGAGGACTTCATCTATAGCCAGGAGGATGCTGTCAGCAAGTATCCAGAGTGTAGTATATCTGTCTGCTTCTACCAGCCCAAAAGCCATGCTGTTTTGAGGATAGAAGAAGATATTGGGAGATGTAATGGGTGAGATGATTGTGAACTAATATTTCAAGGATTTTACCAAGTATGGGAAGAATAGAGATAGAACTGAAGTCAATGGTATTAGATGGGTTAGTTTTTTAGGGAGGAGTTTAACAATGGTTGTTTTCCAGACATTAGGCACAATGTTTTGTTATGCAGAGGTTATAAATATGAAAAAGGGAGGTCTATGAAGTCCTTACATAGGAATACCATCCACGGGAGAAGATTTTCAAGATGAGCTGGTGAGTCTGTTTTTAGTTTCTCATGTGGTGGTACTGTGTGTTTAGGTTTGATTGGCTTGAAATGGAAACTAAGAATATAGCTTGAGGAGAAAGGTTGGAGGGAGAGAAGGCATTATTAATAGAATCAGGGATGGGAAATGTATTGAAGTATAGGCTGAAATCAGCAGCTGCAAGGTGAGGTGAGGAGGAGTTGGTGATAAGCTGGATAAGTAAGGCCTGTGAGGCAGTCTATTTCTGCCCAAAATTTTTTAGATGAGTTGAAAAGACATGACTGATTCTTTTTCATAATCTGACTTTGTGTGTTGTTTTTCCAAGTGTGCCAGGAATTGTCCCTGAGATTAACAAGGCGTTAACATTTATACATGAACCAGTTGCTTTTGTGGGGTTTATAGAACTGTGTGATTTCAGAGAAGAGTGAATTCTAGAGGTTAGTGAGAAATTGTGTGAGGAAAATGCTCTGGTGGTTTGTGTCACTAGAAGAGAGAATAGAAGACCAGTCTAACAAGGCTAGAATTGTTTGTTTTTAGAATGTTGGATTGGAATTTGTTCCTGAAGGACATGAGGGAGGGAGGGATTTTGTTTATATTGTAAGAGATATTGAAAATGATTGGACAATGGTGATTGAAGGAAAGGGCATGGGATGAATGAGAATCTGAGTAATAATGTTAGGATTATTATTAATAATAAGATGAAAAAGTGAGTGATGTGAAGAGATCAGATTTTTGGCTGAGCCGAATGACCAGTTGTATGAGTTAAGTCATTATGCATTTCCCAGATATTGTTTTATGCAGTTGTTTAGGTGCTGATAAAAATAGGAGATGAATGTAGATGCCACTCAGATCTTCTATAAGTTGACATTGGTTTACATGGGGAAATATCTAAAGACAGTCTCATTTGATAGTGAGGGTGGTACCAATAGTCCTGAGAGAGATTACTGATTTGTGATCAGATTTAATCAGGGATTAGGAGAGGTATGGTGGGATACAGGCAGGGGATAGATTGTAAGGACCAATTTAAGGATATTAGAACCTCTAGTGGGTACTTTTACAATTTACTCCAGTGCTTTGATATTAACAAAGTCTAGGAAATGTTGACTATATCCATTTTGGAGATGTAAATGTGCCAATTAATGCTTAGGTAATTGAAGTCCTTGAACACAAAGGTATTTTGTCATGTCCTTGATATTTGTGGGACATTGATGGGGCTCTGTAGATAGTAATGATGTAACAGTTGAATTTAATGATCATTTGGACCTCTAGAAGCTCCAGACTTGGGTTGTGAACAGTTTGACATGAGGTGATTGTGCTTTTGACAAGTACTAATACAACCCTGCAGCTACCTAAGGGCCTGAGGGTGTGATAGGTGCAAAGCCCTGGTATAGATGGAGTGCTGTTACTGCACTGAAAACTATGTTCTCAGTAACTACACGTATGAATGTGTTTGAGTTGCAGGAGGGCCTCAGTTTCTGTCAGCTTTCCCTTTAGACTACCAATATTGAGTAGTGCCACCATGATGATGTTTGAATTTGGATTTTCTATAACAGGAATGTCCAGTATGGAGACTCAGACAAAAAAGGCACTGTGGCCTCAGCAAGGGCTTTAGCCAATATGTGGCACAGGAGATTTAAGCCTTCCCTGCAAAACAAGAACTGCTATCTATCATCTCATTCCCAGACTGCCCCACACTGACTTTCTTAGAGTGAAAACAGCTACTTAGCCAATTGTTTAAGCCAATTAACTTTGTCTTGGGATTCAGGTATCATTCTTGGTGACTGCAAGATACTAGTCAAGACCAGTGTCTTTCCTGTTTCTAATACATGGGTTGAAAGTTCAATCATGTTTCTAACCACATCCCTCTGTGTGAGCACCTCAGTTCCTTCACTCCTATTGTTAGGAGTAATTCAGAATGCCATGGGCCACCTCTAGATTGTAGTCATATTTGTCTGGATTAAGGGCCTTGTAGTGTGGTGACATCAAAGATCCTGTCACTAGGCAAGCAGCTTAAAGTCACCCTTGTTTTTATCCAATCTGATAAGTGTTGAGTCTGTATACTTAAATATAGTGCCACCTTTGATGAAAACATTTCAGTACGTCTCAGCAAACTTAGTTGGCAGTGTAGGCTCAGGCCTGTTGTTTTGGCTGCACTTTGGTGATATTTATGGATTTATAATATGTGGGAGTGAAGAAGGAGTAGGTGTTGCCTTTGGCACTGGAAGATGAGATCTTTTAGTGTGTTTTATGAGGCTTTTGCATTTTTTTTTCTTTATAGCCTCAGCATATTATATGGACTTAGTAGAATGTTGTGACTGATGTGATGTTGTGAAGGTGTGATGCTTACAGATAGTGGGCTGATGTGAGATGACTGCCTCCATGTTTCTTAAATATTTACTTCTCTTTCAGGTTGCACTATCAATTGATAGATACAGTGAATAGTCAGTAATCATAACACAGTTGCTACACTGCCATAGAATACCTAATGCAACCAGACTGGCCACAGGTAGTGTGAGAGCAGACTGCTGAGGTACATTGCCACAGAGTTGAGGACTTAAGCTGGTTGTAGTACTCAGGATTTGTGGATGAAGCATTTAGAGTGATGTTCTAAAATTAGGTAAGACAGTGGCTGATCAAGCAGTACTTAGTGAAAACTGTAATTATTGCCAGGAACACAGAGTCCCCCACCCAAAAAAAATGTAGAAGTGAAAGACCTAAGATCTATTATTTGGCACCAGATGGAAGTTCAATACTAGTGCATAACTGAGTCTTGGCAAAAGACAACAGTTGTTAAAATAATAAAATATGTCAGTATGGAGACTAGCAAATTTGGTATAAAGTCTTGCCAAGACTTTAGTTTTTTTTTCAAATAACAAAATAAATCACTGTAGACGCTGACCAAGAACACCCATAGTTAAGAATTCACTAAGGGAAGCAGGTGTGGAAACTGAAGAAGAGCTAGATGGATTTCCTACAGAAGAAAAAAGGGAAAAGGAAACTTAAATAAAGTCCTTAGCTTTCTCCTTTTCCACCAAAACAGAGAACCAGACCAGAAAAAGAATCAGGAATATAAGCATGACGTAAGTAAAAGTAGAATTGCTAGTACCCCTGGTGGAACAAACTTATTTTTTTATTTATCTTTTATAGAGGTTGAACTAGATCAAGGATCTCAAACCAGTGGCTTTCACACCTCAAGTGGTCTTCAAATTAACATGATACTAAAGAAGGAAGGCTACTGCGCTACGTTCAGAGCTTTACAGACTATCCTTTTTGTTGTTGCATAGACTGTGGCTCTTGGCTGATTGTACTAACATCAGCATTCATAATCATTTCAGTCTGAGACCCATAAATCTGTACCTTTACTTAAAGGCAAAAGGACATGGCCTCAACATCATGATGGTGGTGGTGGTGAGATGAACACTATTAGCTAACATCAATGACTGAAACTATACTAATGTCATGAACTCTACTTGTACCCTGACTTAGGAATGGGATACATTCCTGTTATGGTATTAAAATCTCAAATTAAACCTCAGCAGAATAGTAAAGAAAGTTATGATGATGTAACTGACTCAGTATGAAAAGGATACACTAAGTAGATCCAGAGAAAATCTAGCAAGATCAGATGGGGAAAGAAAGCAACAGAACAACCATATCTTATCCAGACATTGAGATATGTAATTACTGCTTTGTAGGGTAACTAAAGATGAAGAGTAAGCACTGAGCGAGTTATTAGTTCAAATGGCTTTCACAGCACTCTCAATGAAGTTATCACACAGCCATATTTTGGGTGTTTGATTAAGAATGGATAAGACAAAGTCTTGTATTTCATCTAAGTGGGCATCATGAGGGACATAACGTAATTTTGGTGCAGCTTGTCTAGATTGACAAAAAACATCTTCCACCCAGGCCTGAAGAGCCCTCTGATGCACTAACCTATCACAGGAGTCTTATTTGATTGAAAATGGAGAGTGTAGGTCCATTTCCAAAATGGATTAAAGTACAATGGAGACTGTAAGTCCATTTATAAAACTGAATAAAGAGCATCTTATAAACAAAAGTATGGCACCCTTGTCCAAGGAGGTTATTGTTCCACTGCCTTCAGAATTCATCAGACCTACCACTGAGTACAGTGCCCTCTTTGGTATGTACCTAACCAAGAACATCCAACAATTGGAATTTTCACAGAGGTTCCTCACTAAAAGAATACAGGGCATAAAGTAGCATGTCTTATGCAGACCTCCTCAAAGCCCTATCTCTGTATTATGTCTCCTACAGGTTGTTGAGGAGAGATCTATTCCTGGCATACAAGGCATTGTCAGACCTCACCCTGATGAACCTCCTTGCATATCTGCAAAACAAACAACACCAGAATTACCCATTCTAAAGACTTAAACCTTGTCTGTTATATAAATAGGACCTGCTGGAGAGACAGGTATATATCCCAGAGACAACCCCTTTTCTTGAACAGGCTCCCCATCCATGTGAACCAGAGTTCTTCTTTAACCCAGTTTGATTGTAACTTGGACAACTGGGTGGAAAACAAGAAATGCATCCCTGGTTTGGCACCTGTGTCTGTAAGGGACACAAGCAACCTGTAAATGGTTCACCTCCCAGGCCCCTGCTTGCAAATGCTTCATCTGTCAAGTCCCTACTTACACTTATTGAGGGTACCAGAGCTTGTCAGAAATTTAGAGTGCATTGTTAGGCTTAAAAAGGCCCTAGTGGACATAAGCCGAGTGCACATCTATAAACCTGTGAATCAGTCTAATCTGGTAATCATTCATTATGAAACAAAATTTCCCAAGGCAGTATCCTTAAAAAGAAATAATGCAATATCTATAAGAACATATCTAGTACTGTTTTCCTTTCACAGTGAAATTCATACTAAAGAACCCATCCATGTCCAGAGTACTGCATGGATATTGTCAATTCTTTAAAGTGAACTAGTTAAAGACATTTCTATACTACTCTCAGACAGATGAAGTAGTTGAGCTCTTTAACAAAAAAATAAGCCCTGTACAAAAGGCTATATCACTGGATAAGAGAAACTGGGACCAAGTACTTCCATATCTTCTCTTTGTTCTAAGAGAAGTGTTCCAAGCCTCAGCTGGATTCATACCATTTAAACTGTGGGAGTATGTGGATTACCAAAGGTAGTATTGGTGAACATGAATGGATTGAAGAACATTCACAAAAACTACTTTTGTTGACAGTGGAGTTAGTATCTTTCTCCACTGTTGTACTCCCTCAGAACTGGTATGTATACAATTGGGAGGTTTGCCACCCTGCAAAAAAAAAAGTGTTTCCTCAATGTTAGCCGAAGGTATTTTTACCAAACAATCGACAAATTATTTATCTTGGCCAAAACTACCTTTGCTGAGTTGACACAAACCCTTGAACTCCTATATGACTGACATCCCTGAGGCTTGCTAGATGCAGCACAGAAATATGACTTCTTTAAAACTATGATAGAACATTTTACAGATATATAGTGCAAGTTAAAAGCTATTATGTCTACAATAAAAGAACACATGGAGAGAGCAAAGGAGGTAAAATAAACAAAAGACAACATTTAGCAAAAGTAGTCACATTAGAGAATACAAACCAGGAGATGAATTACTTGTGTTAGTACCTACTACTGAAAACAAGGTCCTTCTAAAGTGACAAGGATGTTTTTAAACTACAGAACAAGTATGTGAAGTGAATTATAAGGTGAGATGTCAGAGTGTGCACCAATGATTACGGGTCTATATCACATTATCGAAATTCCAAAATATCGAACACCATAAGCTCGACCTTGGAATCTCGAAATGTGATATACTCGAATGCTCAGAACAGTGAATTTTTTCCAAGGGAAAAAATTTGCTGTTCCAAGAATACACACACACAGCACAAGCAGACAAAAATACGTAATCCACACATACACACTTCACAGAACCCTAAACTAAACCGTACATACACTACTAGCTATCCACTTACCTTAACCCAAACCTAACCCTAAGGTCCATAACGCACACTCACCTTACCCGCTCCCTAACCCTAAGGTCCCTAACTATTGCACACTCACCTTACCTGCTCCCTAACTCTAAGGTCCCTAACTATTGCACACTCACCTTACCTGCTCCCTAGCCCTAAGGTCCCTAACTATTGCACACTCACCTTACCTGCTCCCTATCCCTAAGGTCCCTAACTATCACACACTTACCTTACTTCAGTCCGTCCGCACACTTACCTTAACCCTGTCCATCACCTTCACACAACAGTCGAGGAAATAGCGAAGCCACAGAAATGGCCCACCGAATACTTTCCCTAGGAAAATATTCGGTGTTCTGCAGCTTCACTATTTCAAGCGTTTGTTGAATAGGGGTCGATATTATAACATTTGAAGTACATAAAAGCCCATCTGAAAACCCCAAGACCATGTTGATACTTGTGCTCAAAATGTAGAGGTTCAGAAAGTGATGACTGCACATATTTAGTGTTTGCTTTTTCAGCCCTGTCCATGTGAATGTTTTGTCCTGCTGCTAAAACAAGTTTATAACCCAAGTGGCATTGAAGTTTATTTATTTGTATTTAACTGAGGTACAGAACTGCTCCACATGGACCCTTTTCAGACACAACCTGGCAGCACTGTCTGAATAAGTGGCTTATACAGATGCAAAGTAAAGTACAGGGAATCAGCTTCTAGACTACAGTAAGTGGTTTAAACTTTATAGTCTTAATCCTCTGCATTAACTGCCAACTCTTGCACTGGAAAGGACTCAGATATTGGTCATCTGTTCAGAAGACAGCTATGCTCACCACTGTGTCACTAGTTCTAATGTACATGATTTGTTTATGTGCTGTTTTACCTGTTTAGAATGCTTTTATTGAATTTGGAAGATGTAGGGCAATATTCATAATCCAGGGCTTTGCATTTTTGTAGCAGTGATCCATGAAGAGGAGCATTATATGGATATCCAAATCCTGGACTTTTTGCAAGAATATCTATATGAGAAGGATGTTGTAATCATGCCTCCACATCTCAAATGCATAACATGCTTAACACATAAGAGATAGGGGGTCAGCTGCTACACTGTTAAGAGATTTTATATTTATGCATGTGAGTACAATTTATAGAAATGACTCTATAATGAGCTCATTTGCATACTAAGCATGTAAATAACCCTGATCTTATGCTAATAAGAAGCAGTTGTTCAGGAGAATACAAAGATGTGAGGGAACATCAGTTGGTGCTTGTTCATACCTGGACATTTTACTGAAGGAGTTGCTTGGATGAATGTTTCATTTTTGGTACTTGTGCATACTAGGAAATGACACTGAAGGGGTCACTTGAGTGGTGCTTTTGCATATCTGGATATTTTACTGAAGGGGTTACTTGGGTGAATGTTTTATGTTGGGGCTTATGCATACTAGTAAATGTTACTGAAGGGGTCTCTTGGGTGAATGTTGCATTTTGGTGCTTGTACCTACCTGGACATTTTACTGAAGGGGTTGCTTGAGTGAATGTTTCATTTTGGGACTTGTTACTGAAGGGGTCACTAGGGGGAATGTTTAATTTTGGTACTTGTGCATACTAGGACATGTTACTGAAGGGGTCACTAGGGGGAATGTTTAATTTTGGTACTTGTGCATACTAGGACATGTTACTGAAGGGGTCACTAGGGGGAATGTTTAATTTTGGTACTTGTGCATAATAGAACATGTTACTGAAGGGGTCAATAGGGGGAATGTTTAATTTTGGTACTTGTGCATACTAGGACATGTTGCTGAAGGGGTCAATAGGGGGAATGTTTAATTTTGGTACTTGTGCATACTAGGACATGTTGCTGAAGGGGTCTCTTGGGGGAATGTTTAATTGTGGTACTTGTGCACACAAGGACATGTTACTGAAGGGGTCTCTTGGGGGAATGTTTAATTTTGGTACTTGTGCATAATAGAACATGTTACTGAAGGGGTCAATAGGGGGAATGTTTAATTTTGGTACTTGTGCATACTAGGACATGTTGCTGAAGGGGTCTCTTGGGGGAATGTTTAATTGTGGTACTTGTGCACACAAGGACATGTTACTGAAGGGGTCTCTTGGGGGAATGTTTAATTTTGGTACTTGTGCATAATAGAACATGTTACTGAAGGGGTCAATAGGGGGAATGTTTAATTTTGGTACTTGTGCATACTAGGACATGTTGCTGAAGGGGTCACTTGGGTGAATGTTTCATTTTGGGACTTGTGCATACTAGGACATGTTGCTGAAGGGGTCTCTTGGGGGAATGTTTAATTTTGGTACTTGCACATATTAGGACATGATACTGAAGGGGTTGCTTAGGGAAATGTTTCATTTTGTTGCTTGTGCATACCTAGACATACTCCTGAAGGGATCACTTGGGGAAATAATTAATTTGTATGTCAGGGCAGTGCTTGTGTATACATGGTCAGACTGCTGAAGGGATTGCTGGGCAAAATAATTTATTGTGTCATTTAAGTGTTTGTAAATACTTAAGACAAACTAATGAAGGGATTACTGAGAGAAATAATTTATATATGTGTGTCAGGGAAGTGCTTCTGCATACTTGGACAAACGACTGAAAGAATGGTTGAGGGCAAGTTTGTGGCTTGCAACTTCAGTTTTAAAGATGAAGCATCGAGTTTAATGATGGATGTTTGTACCACAGGGATCTCGGACCATGAATTGTAAAACCACTTCATTAGCATATTACACTTTACAACATTTCTCATTTGCATCTCATTCTTTTTAAGGCCTTTTGCATTGGTGAAAAATGGCCTGTATGAATCTTGCCTTTGCTATGCACATTCATAAGAATCAGGAATATCTCTATCACATTAGCATAAGCAACTATGAATACTGGCCATAGTATGAAGGTTTAACTTTATCACTTTATTTTCTAGTAGTAAGATATCTGAGGAAAAGAAAAAATATTTTGTGCAGTATTTGATTTGATAACGTTTGGTTGTACTTTACAGATATTGTGTATAAAATCAAAGAAGTTATAGCACACAGTTCTGTTGAATTTTATGTTGAATGTAACAAAAGAAAAATAATAAAATAAAATCAGTATGAGCAGTGCAGATTAATAATTATATTACACTACTGCATGTACTATCAGTAAACTGCTGAATTACAATTTTCTGAAGAATTCAGTCCTTCACTTTATTAATGCAGGAAAACAAAACTGCTATAACAAAAAGCAATTTATTATAGCAATAACCCATGCCAGGGTGTGGGTAATGCTGGATTTACCCACGGTTGGTGTGGTTTGGTCATGAGGGCGAAGCCCGAGTGGCCAAACATAGTCAACCATGGGTAAATCCAGCATTACCCACACCCAGAAGTGGGTTATTGCTATTATACAATGACATTATTTAAGAAAAAAATAATTACCTTTCTTAAATAATGGCATTGTATAATGCCTCCTTGCTGCCCTTCTGCAGCTGTCTGGTATTCTGTGGCAGTTCTGATGTACTGCGCATGCGCATGCCCACGCAGTACATCAGAGCTGTGGGCAAAAACAATGGAGAAAGCAAGATCTCCGTTGCTTTTTACAAACTGTTTTGCTATGTTAAATGGGTTTAACATAGCGAGACAGCTTTACAAAAAGCAACAGAGAATCTCCGTTACTTTTTTTAAAGCTGTCTCGCTATGTTAAACCCATTTAACACAGGGAGACAGTTTTGAAAAAAGCAACGGAGAAAGCAAGATCTCTGTTGCTTTTTACAAACTGTCTCGCTATGTTAAAGGAGTTTAACATAGCGAGACAGTGTGAAGCAATGGAGATCTTGTGTTCTCCGTTGCTGTAAAAAAAGAGTTATAGTAATGGAAAAATTCCGGGCGACCAGACCTTTTTCCATTACTATAACTCAGATTTACAACATGCATGCTGCCAATCAGTGTGCACGTTTTTGAATATTAATGAGGGGTCATTGTATAATATTAAATAAATATCAGTACTGATAATTGAACAATATTACTTTCTCTAAATTGGGACCTGCAACCTGCAATTACCTGCCAACTAAAATCAGAAACCAAGAAACTATTAAAAACCTTAAAGACACGCTTAAAAACATGTCATTTAAGAATCTGCTTGCAGCTGTTATCACGACAAAGGGTAATGCTTGTTGCCATTGCCTGTGCTTAAATGCTTCATATTATTGTTAAATCACATCTAGTATTTTTCAGCTGCATCATGTAAAACTTATTGCACATCTGTGACCATCAAGTTTATCTGTCATAACCAATTGTATTACATGTTGTTCTTAGCATGTTTAGTCTTCTGTCTGTTGCTATACCTCTCAACCTCTTAGACCACGAAATCTGGACAAAGCCATAAATAAAACTGGGACAAAGGCCCAAAAATAGGGACAATTTTTAAATATTGTTCTTACAAACTTAGAAAGTGGATATAATAAGTTTTGCATTGGCATGAATTTTCTGAAGGGTGTGACTTCTGAAACTCAAATGTCTGTCATTATTTTCTAACTTCAGTCTTTAATGATTTGCCACTAATTTGCAAGAAAACCACAATTTTATGAAAAATAGATGAAAAATATGAGGCAAAAATCTGTACAGTTGAGAGGTACAGTATGTCAGACTGTTGCATTTTTGATCTGTATAGTAACATTTGTATTGCATTTGACATACATTAATCTATGCAATGCACTATAAGCCACGATTATGGCTGAAAAGGGAAATAGACTAGTTCATTTACCTGGATAAACAAGTTAACAATAAAATAAATAAATTATTATTACAAATTTTAAACAGTAGTAACACACTGTAGCATATTTTCATTCAGGCATGCAGACACTAAAAGGAGAAAAATAACTAACAGGCATATCAGTATAAAAAATATAGAAAGACTGGAGAAAGTGAAAAATACGTATTTTTTTACTTCTGAGTGGTTATCGCCAAGTTCATCATGTGTTATATTTTTATTATATAATAGACTGAGCTTAGCCAACATTATAACTCAGTAGTTGTTTTTGTAGCATTTCATTATCAACTTTGCTAGATCAGTAGCGGAAGCAAAGTTTGTCACTCAGAAATCAGCTCAGGAAAGCTTTCTACTTCTGTTTCCTGTAATTTTATGAAATGGGATGAAAACATGTTCAATATCATATGCTTAGATCATTCAAGGGATTTTTGTTCCTTATAAGTCAAAAGTTTTAATCTTATTTTTACAAGTACATCAAAAAGAAGTCAAAAAGGACCATAGGCTTGACTTCAAAATTTTTTGTATCTTATCTTCTGTGGATGATTTTCCTTTGCCTCTTGTTGAGTAACTGTGAATGATAAGAAACATTCCTAAGAACAGAGTCACAATTTCTTCTTGTTATAAATACAACAATAACTCATATGTTAATCAAACACACATACTCCCTGTTTGAATGTAGCCTTTTCCATTTAAAATAGAAGTTCATTAATTTTCCATCAGCTATCATGCAGAAGTCCTCTCCCTCCTGTTTATACTCCCACTCTGCATTTGAAATTCCCTCAGTCTTATAACAGTGAGTAGTTCTCTGATATAACATTAACAATAATGAATCCAGTTACTAATATATAAAGGATTTGTTGTTTCATCATTACTGGACTTAGTTATCAAGGACTGTATTATGTCGTCTAATGTACACCATACAAAGGAAAGAAATCAAACAAACTATATTTTTTTAAACAACATTTCTGTGAAACTTGTTTGTATTTATTTATTTATTGATATTTGATTACCGGGAAAGTCCGACTGAGTAGAAGCCCATTTTCAGCAGAGGCCCATGGAGAACAGCTTCAAATTATTAAAGAACATTTTAAGAACAATAATTTTACATTCTTTAAAAATAAAACAAAATATCTGCAGTTTAATGGTGGTGCTGCGGTAGCGTTGTCGCCTCACAGTTAGACGTTGCCCGTTCGATTCTCAGTTAAAGCGTCTACTGTGTGACGTGATGCATGCGAATGGGCGTTCTTCGTTAAAGGTTGTGCGTTAGTTAGGGCAAGCCAGCATGTAACTCTACTACAATCATTCATGGCGGACGGAGTTGTGCTGTGGACCTAACCGGGAAAAGCCGAAAGACGCACATCTGCAGTTTAAATCATTATAACAAATCAGACATAATATAAAAACTTTGGTTAAGAATCAATACAAGGTATATGACAATCATTTAATATTTAAAGACATTTTAGACAGTTTGTAGAGAAATTAAAGGTACATTAATCTAATACAAATGAAAATTGCAATATGAAATGAGTGAAAATAGGCTTATGGTATATTTAGAGAGAAAGCCAGGGAAGAGAATTAGATAGCAGTAAGGAAGCAAGTGAAGAAGGCAGAGTAAGGAGGTATATGTAAAGAATGAAAAGGTACTTCTTCACATGTAGGGATGTAGTTCATCCTGGTTTTGAGCAAGAACAGAGCCAGATTTTAGCTAAAAAGTCTTTCAGAGTGGTTTTGAAAGATGGGAGGGAAGGTATAGACCTGATAGATACAGGCAGATTTGTTAGGTTTGTAGACAGACAGGAATTTTTGGTCACTGGATCACAATAACTGACTGGAACATAGCTGTGTAGAATGCTTTTAGTGTGGACAGGCAGATGGATGCTGGATTATTTTACAGGTGGTAAGAAATTGTGTATACGCTAGTTGATGTGGCAGTTCTAACCAATTAAGATTTTTCAGTGTATACACTGGTGGGTTCTGTATAGGTTAGGAGGGCAGTGCTAGTGTTATGGGAAGGACAGAAGCCATGTTGTGTAGAGATAGAAGTTCTTCCTGCAGGAAATAGTCTAGCAATTGTTTTTGAATACATTTTCAATTATTTTTGGAGAGGGGAAATAAGTTTGCTAAAGGTCTAAAGTTATTAATGTCAGTTGAATTTCCATCTTTGTGCAGAAGGATAATGTGTGACTTTTGCAGAGAGAGGGAATGTGGGTAATAGCAGTCAATAGCATTGTCTAAATTGTCTCAATCATTATAAATAGCTAGGCAATGCTATTGACAGCTATTTTTAGGTACTAGTTTGGAAGGTCATTAGCTGAAAAATAGCACACTTTAAGTTTGTTTAAGAGTAGTTTTATATAGGACGTGGGCACAGGTTTGAAGGTGTAAGTGGATGAGGTGATATGTGACTGTTGGGCTGTGTTGGGATTAGATGTTGAGGAATCATCTAAGGGGAGAATTTTTATGAAGTTCCAGTTAATGGATGATAGTGTAGTAATGAACATTTCTCGGTTATACTTGGAAAAGTTATGTGCTTTACAAATATGCTGTTTAACTGGCTGTGTGAGATACCAAGTCATATAGACTTGGAGATGATCACTGAGAGAGTCTGACATTGTACCTGTAGTGAAGTATTTGCTAGGGTCTGTTACTAGGATCCAGTCTGTTAGAGAATTTGATGTATTGCTATAATGTGTGGGGCTATTAATTAGTTGTGTGAAACCATATACGTTCATGCTAGATGTAAGGGAGTTAAGAGTTTGTGTCCAACAAACTGACATTCACATCACCTAGTAATTTTTTTTCTTGTGGAAATGTTTGGGATATCCAATGTAGGATATCTTCCAGTATAGCTGTTTTGTCGCCAGGAGTGATAGAAAAGACAGTAATACATATTCCCACCCCCAGGTCAATTTACAACTGAGAGCAATCAGTTTATAGCCAGAAAAAGAAAACAATTAACAAAGAGATACAAGTAAAAGGGTTTTCTGTCATTTCTTGAGACTAAATAACTGGCATATGCAATATAGTCTACTGATCAAGCAAAAGGAGACATTATCCAACTTAGGCAGAGGTCCAAGTGCACAGACTATTTCACAAAGACTTTTAATCAAAGAGCAGGCATGTCTTTAACTTATTAAAGGTAATACACAGCAAGGTCCTTCATGATAAATATGCTTACATTAAACATCGACAAAATACTCAGTAAACTTGGTATTTTATAAACAATGTCTAACTCTAATTAGGACTAAAGGTTCTACTATAAGTGAGACTGAGAAAAATGTAACCTCAGGAATTAGTTGCAGCCAACAGCAGGGAAAGTATGGTTGTGTAAGTTGCACTTGTTCAACTTTAGATATTCAAACTCCTCACTGCTGCAGTAGCTCTTAGGCTATTTGGGTTGTTTCCCACCCTGGAAACAACAACTAGCTGGCTTCAAAAAGATGTGCTCCCACCCCCATTTCTTTACTCTGACTGTTGACTGGTTATTCCTATGAAAAGAAATCTGCAGTCAGAGTGAAGCATTTTTTAGGATTTTCTTGCCTATACCATGAGAGAAGAACCTAACATCCTGAAATAGCGAACCAATATTAACGATAGAGCATACAAAGTAGAACCAGAACATATGAAGTAGAAAGTAAACACAACCCTACTTTATATCCCACCAACAACTATATACAAGGGGGATGGAGGGAGGCTGCAGCTACTGCAGCAGTGAGGAATTCAAACAGCTACTATTATTGTATGTACAATTTATACAACTGTCCAATGTTTATCACTCCCACTGCTGCAGTAGCCCTTAGGCTATATGGATTGAATACCAAAGCTTATCCATCATGGTAGGAGGATGGATATGGATCCAAGAGCCCCTGGAGAACAGTCCTAGCAAATTTTGACCTGGACCTGGAAAAGGAATCCAGTTTATAAAGCTTTGTAAAGGTATCTACATACTTTCTAGAGTACACACCTTTCCAGTATGCCATCAAAGAAGACAGCGATCTAGTGAAATGTGCCTTTATACTGCCTGGAATGGATTTGCCATGGTAGAAATTAAAAAACAAAAAAAAAAAAAAAAATAAAATAGCTGTGGACAACTGCCTGTAAACTGTCTATTTAGATGAAAGGTATCCCTTTTTTACTCCTTGATAAGAAGTAAATAGCTGATCAGATTTTCTAAATGGAACAGCTCTGTTAAGATAGTTCCTGGACTTTCTATACAGGTCCAGAGTATGCAGAATCTGTTCTCTCTGTTTTTAGGTTTTGGGTAGAAGACTGGAAGACTGATGGCTTTATTCAAGGTAAACTCTGAAACCACTTCAGGCATGAATGAGGGGTCTGTTCTTACAGATACCCTATCCTTATGGAAAATCAGATCAGGTTAACCCACCATGACAGCAAACACAAGCACCCGCACGTACGGATGTGCACAGACCAAACCAACCAAGGCAATCGATAAAAAAACAGAAAGGTCCAGCACAAATGGGTTGAAAACTGAAATAGTTTATTTAAGTAGCTCAAAAAACAAATAGCATACTGATTTCGGCAACAGCCTTCCTCAGTGCTTTAACACAACTAAAAATACCTGATCCTTAAATGGGTAACATCATTAGCATTCACAAATATTATTGGTTGGGATATGACAACTCATTCAGACCAGGTTTAAACAAACCCCCTAGCCTGATAATCCAACCTGATTCCTTATTGTTTAGTATAGTGTGTCAACCAACTTTGGAAAAATTCCAACCCTGGACTCTGTCAATGACAGTAAATGTAAACCTGGCTGTTTTGTGAACCAAGGTGTGCTTAAACAAAGCATTAATAGCTCTCCTGTTCCTGATATTACTGAGGTGTTCGGAAATCTGAAGCCTCAATGTTCTAGATGTTTGTCCAACATAAAACGCCGAACAGGAACAGGTAGCCAAATAAACAATCCATTCAGAACTACAATTCCCAAAACATAAAATGTCATAAACCTTGGGAGTATTACAGCTGGTGAAAGTGCTGGTTTTAAATATGTGTGGACATGTGGAACAATGTCCACAAGGTACACATCCCTTAACCTTATTCCCAAAAATAGTAGATTGTTGAAGTGAGGGCGGAACCTTGCATTTGTAATGACTAAAATGGGACCCTAAAGTGGGTCCCCTATGAAAAGAAAATGAACATGTAGAAGAGAGAATTTCATTGAGCTTAACATTAGCTTTTAAAATGTCCCAATGTTGGTTAATAACCCGTTTAAAGGTTTGAAAATTATGGCCAAAAGTTGTTACCAATCGAATGGGCTGTTGTCCATCTTTGTCAACATCAGACTGTTTATATTGTAGTAAGTTCGATCTGGATTGTTGTCTAGCAAAATCCCTAGCCTGACAGATGTTGCTATCCTTATATCCTGTCTGGATAAAGTGGTTATGCATATCTTGTTCATATGTTCATAGGTATCCTGTATAGAACAAATGCGACGCATTCTCAAAAATTGTGACTTGGATATATTGCGTTTCATGTGTGGGAGATGATGACTTCCAGCATGTAATAATGTATTGTACTGAGGATATTTGCGAAAAACCTCAGTTTTTAGGGTATGATCTAAATCCCTAATAACAGTAACATCTAAAAAAGTGATAGTATCTTTATCGATACTCAAAGTAAATTGTATGCCCCATTTGTTTTGATTAAGGTATTCCACAAATTCCTGTAGAAAAACCATGTCTCCCCTCCACACCATCCAGTAATCATCCAAGTAGCATCGCCAGATGTCAATTTCTCCAAGAAATAGATTATGTGAAACATCATAAATAAGCTGATGTTCAATATAGTCCATGAGCAGATCTGTATAAATGGGGGCAAAAAATGCTGCTAAAGCCATTCCCTTTACTTGCCAAAAACATTTACCAAAAAAATAAAAAACATTTTTGGTCAACACGCGTTCGGTTAAACAAACCAAAAACATGTTGAATCCAGGGTAATATATGTTAGTCTGATCCAACCAAACCTGCAAGGCCTCAAGCCCAGCCCAGTATGGAATATTGGTATATAATGAGGACACATCCAAAGTACACATTAGTCATTCAGGCTCTAATTGCATGTTGTCAATAATTTGTAGAAAATTTGTAGTGTCCTGAATTCTATCATGAACAAGAGGCAACAGAGGCTGTAGATATTTTGTCAAAAAGGCCGACAATGGTTCAGTCAATGAACCATGGCCGGAGACTATGGGTCTCACAGGGGGGGTTGGATAAATTCTTATGGATTTTGGGTAAGAGATACCGATATTGTGTTTGTGGGTCAGAAACTGTTGTGATAAACAGTTTTCTTGTTGACAATACCCTCTTCCAAAGCAAGTTTAAGGAAATTATCAATCTCTTTTTTAAACTGTAATGTCGGATCTAATGGCATACCCATATAAAATTGTCCGTCCCACAATTGTCTCTCTGTCTCAGCAAGATATTTATCCCAGTCCATAATCACTATTGCCCCTCCCTTGTCTGCTGGTAATATTACCAAATCTTGTTGAGCCATCATCTGGTGCATTGCTTGTTGTTCAGACATGGTTATAGATTATAATTAATATTCGGCATAAAGGATTTATTGAAATGAAGATCTTTTAATACACAATCCTTGAAAATACCCACATATTTATCAACCAGAAGAATAAAGTTAGACCTATGAAACTGAAAATCAGTAGATCTTTGGGTGTTGTCATTATCCCAAAAAACAGTCTTAGATTCAATAATCAACAAAAATTCAAAACATCATTAACCAATGAATTTTCATACACAAAAAAACAGGCACAAAATTCATACTTCTGTTAAGTAACTTTAATTCACTTTCTGAGAGAACATAACTGGAAATATTATGTACATTGTTATTTGAGCTTATTGGGGTATTATTAGATCCAACAACTGTTGCAAATTGTTTATTTACCCTATGTTTCCTCCCACCCCTGCATCTGCCCCCCCCAAAGGGTCACTACTATGGCGTCTTTTCACAATGGGAGATTTAGAAAGAGGGGTGAAATCAATATCGGTGGCTGAAGAAGACTCATCCCCTGAAGTGCCACTGGGTCCATTACAGCCCTTTTTCAGTATTGAACATGGTCTTTTTCTATTTGGCCTCGATTTCTTCCTATCAGAATCAGCAAATCTGACATTTTTCTGTTGAGCCCCAAAGAGTTTGCCCCTTTCATAATCCATCACATCTCTATTAAACTTGTGTAACTTCTTATTTTTCAGTTGTTGTTCGAGGACCAATAGGCCCTTGGCTAACTGATCAAAATATTTGGTGAAAAATGACTCACCCTCAAGCTGTTTCACCTCTTCATAACTAGAATGTACTTCGGCACAAAATTTATCAATGGTCCTTTCATAGTGGGGAATAAGAGTATCCAGAAACATCATTGAGGATTTATATTGGGCCTGATCCCAATCATCCAACAATATATTATCCATCATACTAACCCATGGTTGTATTCTAACTCAGAGCCCCCAAGGGGAAATCTCTCGAACCTTATAGGCCTTGAATAATTTAAGATGCCACACGTTAGTCCTCAAAGATTTCATGCTCTTAGTCAATTTAACAAAAATATTGGCACAAATATCCTCAGGATTCAAAGAACCTGAAGCATTTCCTTCCATACTATTAGGACCTAGCCCAAAGGCTAATAAATCGTCACCATCTGCTGATAGACCTTGCAAACGTTTGGTAAAATCCATATTGCATATTAGTAATTCCCAAACCCTATGAAATATATAGGTCCAAAATAGCAATTAACAAGCTATGATGTTCACCCCCACAAAATAAATGGGCCAAAATACACAAAAAAACAAATATATATTAGTTTGTGGACCACTAAAAAAATCCCAGCCAAATATGAACAGTCAGCATAAAAATATCAGTAATTCTGCTCAAATAGTAACTTTAGTATAGGAGAAATTCATTTTAATCAGTTAGCCAAGGACCTATTGGTTCTTGAACAACAACTGAAAAATAAGAAGTTACACAAGTTTAATAGAGATGTGATGGATTATGAAAGGGGCAAACCCTTTGGGGTTCAACAGAAAAATGTCAGATTTGCTGATTCCGATAGGAAGAAATCAGGGCCAAATAAAAACAGACCACATTCAATACTCAAAAAGGGCCATAATGGACCCAATGGCACTTCAGGGGATGAACCTTCTCCAGCCACCGATATTGATTTCATCCCTCTTTCTGAATCTCTCATTGCAAAAAGATGTCCTAGTAGTGACCCTTTAGGGGGGCAGATGCAGGGGTGGGAGGAAACATAGGGCAAATAAATAATTTGCAACAGTTGTTCGATCTAATAATACCTCAATAAGCTCAAAGAACAATGTACATAACATTTCCAGTTATATTTTCTCAGAAAGTGAATTAAAGTTAATTAACAGAGGTTTGAATTTTGTGCCTGTTTTTTTGTGTATGAAAATTCATTGGTTAATGATGTTTTGAATTTTTGTCGATTATTGATATTGGGATAATGACAACACCCAAAGATCTACTGATTTTCAGTTTCATAGGACTAATTTTATTCCTCCGGTTGATAAATATGTGAGTATTTTCAAGGATTGTGTGTTAAAAGATCTTCATTTCAATAAATCCCTTCTGCCGAATATTAATTATAATCTAACCATGTCGGAACAACAAGCAATGCACCAGCTGATGGCTCAACAAGATTTGGTAATATTACCAGCAGACAAGGGAAGGGCAATAGTGATTATGGACTAAAATAAATGTCTGGTTGAGGTGGAGAGACAATTGGGGGACAGACAATTCTATATGGGTATGCCATTATATCCAACATTACAGTTTAAAAAAGAGACTGATAATTTTCTTAAACTTGCTTTGGAAGAGGGTATTATCGACAAGAAAACTGTTTATCACTTAACAGTTTCTGGCCCTCAATCACAATATTTGTATCTCTTACCCAAAATCCATAAGAATTTGTCCAACCCCCCTGGGAGACCCATAGTCTCCGGCTGTGGTTCATTGACTGAACCATTGTCAGCCTTTTTGACAAAATATCTACAGCCTCTGTTGCCTCTTGTTCATGCTAGAATTCAGGACACTACAAATTTTCTACAAATTATTGACAACATGCAATTAGAGCCTGAATGACTAATGTGTACTTTGGATGTGTCCTCGTTATAGATCAATATTCCATACTGGGCTGGGCTTGAGGCCTTGCAGTTTTGGTTGGATAAGGCTAACATATATCCCCCTGGATTCAACACATTTTTGGTTTGTTTAACTGAACACGTGTTGACCAAAAATGTTTTTTACTTTTTGGTAAATGTTTTGGTAAGTAAAGGGAATGGCTATGGGGGCATCTTTTGCCCCCATTTATACAGATCTGTTTATGGGCTATATTGAACATCAGCTTATTTATGATGTTTTACGTAATCTATTTCTTGGAGAAATTGACATCTGGTGATGCTACTTGGATGATTGCTGGATGCTGTGGAGGGGAGACATGGTTTTTCTACAGGAATTTGTTGAATACCTTAATCAAAACAAATGGGGCATACAATTTACTTTGAGTGCCAATAAAGATACCATCACTTTTTTAGATGTTACTGTTATTAGGGATTTAGATCATACCCTAAAAACTGAGTTTTTTTGCAAATATCCTCAGTACAATACATTATTACATGCTGGAAGTCATCACCCCCACACATTATCCACAATATACCCAAGTCACAATTTTTGAGAATGCGTCGCATTTGTTCTACACAGGACACCTATGCCTGATATGAACTAGATCTGCATAACTGCTTTATCCAGAGGAGATACAAGGGTAGCAACATCTGTCAGGCTAGGGATTTTGCTAGACAACAATCCAGATCAAACTTACTACAATATAAACAGTCTGATGTCGACAATGATGGACAACAGCCCATTCGATTGGTAACAACTTTTGGCCGTAATTTTCAAACCTTTAAACAGGTTATTAACCAATATTGGGACATCTTAAAAGCCAATGTTAAGCTCAATGAAATTCTCTCTTCCACATGTTCATTTTCTTTTCATAGGGGACTCACTTTAGGGTCCCATTTTAGTCATTATAAATGCAAGGTTCCACCCTCACTTCAACAATCTACTTTTTTTGGGAATAAGGTTAAGGGATGTGTACCTTGTGGACATTGTTCCACATGTCTCCACATATTTAAAACCAGCATTTTCACCAACTCTAATATTCCCAAGGTTTATGACATTTTGTGTTTTGGGAATTGTAGTTCTGAATGGATTGTTTATTTGGCTACCAGTTCCTGTTTGGCGTTTTATGTTGGACAAACGTCTATAACATTGAGGCTTCAGATTTCCGAACACCTCAGTGAGATCAGGAACAGAAGAGCCACTAATGCTTTGTTTAAGCACACCTTGGTTCACAAAACAGCCAGGTTTACATTTACTGTCATTGACAGAGCCCAGGGTCAGAATATTTCCAAAGTTGGTTGAAACACTATACTAAACAATAAGGAATCAGGTTGGATTATCAAGCTAGGGGGGTTGTTTAAACCTGGTCTGAACGAGTTTTCATAATGTCTATCCCAACCAATAATATTTGTGAATGCTAATGATGTCACCTGTTTAAGGATCAGGTATTTTTAGTTGTGTTAAAGCACTGAGGAAGTCTGTTGCCGAAACCGGTATGTTATTTGTTTTTTGAGCTACCTAAATAAACTATTTCAGTTTTCAACCCATTTGTGCTGGACCTTTTTGTTTTTTTATCTAACCCACCATTACAGCCTGCAACTCAGATACTCTTATTGAATTGTCAAAGCACTGATTAGTATAGTTTTTCAAGTCAAGCACCTTAAATTGGATTAATAGACGGGTTCAAAAGGTGATATAGTCAGTTTCTCCAGCACATAGCTGAGATACCAAGAAGGAGCTACATGATTATGAGGAGGTCTCAGATGTAAAACCCCTTTCAGGAGCTATTTGACTATAAACAGAGAAGAGAGAGAAGGATTCATTGGCAGACATGATGAAATGGCTGCAAGATAAACCTCTATATTGCAAAAAGCAAGACCTGAGAAAAGTAACTTACACAAATATTTGAACACCAGTGGTACAAAAATTCCTAATAGGACCCTGATTATTGGCTAGACAACAACTAGAAAATCGCTTCCATTTACTAGCATAGGATTTTCTAGTAACAGGCTTCCTTGTTTCCTTTACTACCTGTTGCACATTTTCATGAAAACAGTGTCTAAAAACTATTGAAATTCAGTCATCCAGGCAGACAGTTGAAAGTTGATTGATATTGGGGGATATCAAACTCCTCCTGTCTTGTGTGAGTCAGTCCAGTCTGTGAGGAAGCTTGTGGTAATTGCTATTGTTTCCTGGGCCAAAAGGGGGTCTCTGCAATTACTTTTGGGTATTTTTTTTTGAATTTTCAGAATTATCCTGGAAATTAGTGGAAAGGAAGGAAATGCATAAGGGAATATTCCTTTCCAAGGGAATGAAAATACATCGTTTTTCCATGCTTGTTGCAGGGAAATCTGCAACAAAATTTATCTAGTTGTATGTTTTGAAAGGAGGCAAACATCTATCTGAGTTGTTCGTACAGCTCGATCAATTCCTGCAAGACCCCTCAATCAAATTCCATTCATGAGGATCTGTCATGGTCCTATTCAGCTTTTCTGTTGCTATGTTCTGCTCTGACAGAATCTAAGATGCTTGGAGGGTTATGGAATGCTGAAGAGCTAACTCCTAAGCTATCACTGCCAGATTGCATAGGAATATAACCTCGTATCTCCATGCTTTTTTATATACCACATGACTTTGATGTTGTCTGTACTCACTTGGTGAGGTCCTTGGGACCAGTGGTGATGGAGAGACTTCAAGGCGTGTCTCACAACCAGCATCTCTTTTAAACTGATGTGCTTTTGTCTGAGATATTCCATAGGCCTTGCACTTTTATCCCTATGAAAACTGCTCTAAAGACTGCTCAACAAGCAAAATCCTACATATCAATGGTGACAGACTAGATAGGAGTCTGAGGAGAGAAGGGGAAACCTGGGTTCAGTTGAATCTGTTTCTACCAAAACATTTCCTTTTTTATAAAGTCCCAAACTGGAGTTTGATTCCCCAGAGAATGCAAATGTTGGGTCTATGTGATTTTTAGATCCCGCATGTACTGAATGGAAATGCTGAGCAACAGAACTATCTAATTTGCAGTTTCTAATATCGCCCAAGTGTTCTAAAATTTGCCTTTTAACCATTCTCTTTGTTTGTCCCACATACCATTTTGTGGGTGTATATCCACATCCTGTAATATATATATATATACATATATATATATATATATATATATATATATATATATATATATATATATATATATATATATATATATATATATATATATATATATATATATATATATATATATATATATATATATATATATATATATATATATATATATATATATACATGTGTGTGTGTGTGTGTGTGTGTGTGGTTCTCCCATTGACTCTGATACCAGTTAAATGTTTTATTCTTCCACAAACTTTACATCTTCCACAGGGAAAAGAACACAAATGGGTCACCCCTGCTTTCAATTTCTTTAAATTCAGGATTTCATTTAGATTCACAAACCTCCCATATGAGGAGGTTACCCTTTTGGGAAAAATCTTACCTAACCCCTCATTGTGACTAATAATGGACCAGGAATTATTAACCACCCTTCTCAACATATTTGAAAATGGAGATAATCTGCTAATAAAATAGATTTTCTTCTCAGTGTCACTTGATTCATCTTTTGCACCATCCATGTGTCCCTTACTTCTCCAAAAATTAATCCTATGCCTGTGCTGTGTCACCACCACTCATCAATTTTACCTGAGCCTTTTATATAACATCCATAGAATTTCAATGTGATTTTTAGAAACCATTGTATCTTTCTCATGTCTAATCTGACAAAAGATATCACGAGAATAGTAGAAGCCATGAGCCCAAGGATCCTAAAAACTTCTCTTGCAGAAGTCTGAGACTTGAAGAAGTTCAGAAAAAGTTCCAGATAAAGATCCAGCTATACCTCTCAACTTCTTATAGAAGAAATCTGGACAATGACACAAATAATGGGGGGACTAAGGCCCAAATATAGGGATGCTTTTTAAATATTGCTCTTACAAACTTAGAAAGTTGGTAGAATAACAGGTTTTGCATTAGCATGAATTTTCTGAAGGGTATGAAGTCTGAAACTCAAATGTTTGTCATTATTTTCTGACCTGAACCAGCAATAATTTACCAAGGATTTGTCAGAAAACCACAACTTTGTAAGAAAAGACAAAAAATATGAGGCAAAAATCTAGACATTCTGCGAAAATCTGTACAGTTGAGAGGTATGGACTTGTCTTGAGTTAAAAAGGCCTTTTGAAGGGAAGAATCTCTAAGACATCTTGGGAGCACAATCCTGTGGTATTAAGTCAAGGAGAATTTTGCAACATTATCTGGTGAAAAAAGAAATAACCTGTGTTGATGCCTCTTGACAAATCATATAAATAAGGAAAGATGTGAATGAAATTCCATCTGTACTAAGCTATGACTGAGACTAGGCATTTTGTGAACACCTTTGGAGCTGTAGATAAACCAAAGGGTAAGGCAGAGAACTGATAATATGACTCAGAAACAGAGACTGTTTAGACATTTCCTGAAGCCTATGGCTATAGAATATGGTAGGAAGCATATTTTGGGTGCAGAGTTAACCAATAATTCATGTAGAATGAAATGTAAAGGTTCTGTGAGGTCATTATTTTGAGCTTTGGACATTTACCTAAAGATTTAGAAATGAAAGATCTAGTACTGTCTCTCATAGGCCTATTTCACTGGTATCAGAAACATTCAGTGTAGAAGCCTTTACCCCTTTGACCTAAAGGCACTGGTTCTATGCCTCCTTGGATGTGTAAAAAATGAAGGACCTGGGGAAAAAAAAAAATTTTTTTTTGAGAGAGTGAAGGCATTATTTTTTGAAGGTTTTTTTTTTGTATAGGTCTGTGTAACACCACCACCTTTAATATCCAGAAGTTTGAAATAACCTTCTGCCAAAAGAATTGCTGAGTGCCAGTTTCTGAGACAGATTTGAATACATATTGGCTAGAGAGAGGGCAAGTCTGTCCCTTTCTCTGAAAAGATCCTTGTTTTTTATTGTTGCTACTCTCTGGCCATCTCTTTTTTTCCATTTTGTTTGCCAGAAGACTTCAGCTTTAGCATCATCTACAAACATTTGGTTATGTACCCGAGCAAACCTTCTCAACACTATAGTGGTAGACGTGGCTGTAGACAAAGTATCTCCACAATTATACACACGCTTTAAAACATGATTAGAAACGCGAGAAAAGGTAGAAACAGACTGGTTCAGTAAAGAGCTTTCTGCTAGGGGGAGAGTGGAAGCTAATTCCCTCAGAGTGCCCATATGACATGACACAAATTTCTACATGTATGCCTGGCGATTCTGAATTCTGAAGGCTAAAGTGGAAGAAGAAAACATTCTCATAATTTTATTTTTATTTTTTATTTATTTTTTTTTTTTATTTATTTTGGCTAGTCTGGCTGGATACATGTCCATTTTCATTTTTCAGAGGAGAAACCAGGAGAAAAACTCCAAGATTAGACTAAGACAATACATGAGGAATAAATAAAATAATTTTTTTTAAAAAAAAAAAAAAAAAAAAAATACACAGAAAATACAGTTTGCCTGCCTGGACTAATTTAGGCACACAAACAGTTCACATTATGTGGCTGAGGAGTTAAGCTCAGTTGAGTATCTGGATATCTGTAGTCAAAAATTTAATCATCGGTCAGTAGGCTAGAGAAGAGATTTTAGTATTAGGTAGGGAAAAAAAAAGAAAAACTGATGGTTAAAAGCAAAAAAGAAAAGTAAACAGGTAGATAGGTATAGTAAAGTAATGGGAAAAAGGAAAGAAAAGATAGATAGAAATTGTGGATAGATAATGGTTAATGAGGGGGGTAAAAGTATTTTAACATAGTTACTATATGGGCTAACATTTTGCCCTTGTTATCACCAGGAAAAGGACTGGTATCGAGCACCAGTCTGTTGCCTGTATATGACATAGTGGAAATAGTAGCAGGGTCTGATCTAAGGTGAGAGAAAAGAAATGTATTAGCCTCAGGTATGTTATACAGCTTTTTTGCTTTTTTAGAGACTGATGGTGGTATATCAGGATGACTACAGGCAGCATTTAAGATATCCTCCAGGCCTGGCAATATAAGAGAGATGGGAGTGAAATGATGTATATCCATTTATAACATATCATAATATCTCCTCAGATCAGGGGGAGCATCTATTTGTTCCCATACAAATACCTCATTCATCCTGGCAATTGTCTGATTATACAGTAATTCATCCATAGCAGGATAAGAATTAAAGTTTTCCTCACAATCAGAGAACTGTGTTTGGTAATTTGCAGGGGAAGAAGCACTATCTCTGTGAAAATCAGAATGATCTGACCTTGATCGATAGGAATGCACATCTGTATAGTCTTCTGCATACCAGGATCTACTGCCTGTAATGTCTGTCTATCCAAGGAAAGAAACTCATCTTTTTAATAGTAGTAACTTCATCAGAAGAACACAGTTTAACTTTCTGTTAATTCTTAATAGCAATTGCAGAGGACTGACTTAAAGGAGGGACACCTGACTGGTCAAATGGTCTCTTGTCTTGGTTACCCAGAGAAGAATCTCTCAAAGTATTTTCATAACCTAGAAAAGACGATGTTGCCATGCTTGTAATGGACAGTGGAACAGGTGAAAAGAACATGGCTGAACCCAGGTTCATGCTGGTCAAAAGGGCTACAACAGAAGAAGCCAAAGGGGAGAGTAAGTGGTATGAGAAATAACCAATGGGCAGGTTCACCCAGTGTATGCTGAGGCATAGACTGAGTCCACAACAAAGGAAAAGACTCCTTGGTAAGTGATTTTTTTTCTTTCTAAGTTATTGTGGTAGAAGAGGCAGTAAGGTCATTGTAAGCATCCATGTTGAAAATGGATAACAAGTACCAAAACCAGTAAGCATTGCTGAATTGAGTCAGTCAAAAGGTAAATTGCATCACTCTCTGACTAATATCCTCTACTCTCTCCCAGTTTGTCTCCATTTCTGTACTATTCACTTTCTGATCACACGCTGTCTATTTTTTCTATTTGCAGTTTGCTCGGGCCATCCATAAGCCTCAGGATCGTGCCTCCTTCCACCTTCGGTTCTGAAGCAAAGTTTCAGCAAAAGCTGGAAAGTCTCAGCTTTTATACACATGCCTTCCTGTACAATTAATCATTAGGTGAATGTCATTGAATTGTTTTTAACAATTTTCTCTTACTTTGTGACTATCATTGTGAGGTGAGCACAGCTGCATTGAGCTCCATTCTGCTTCCAACTTGGAGAGCTTTAATCAAGTCAGCCAGTAGGAAGCAACATACTTTACTAATTGTAAAAGATATTTATTCCCTCTGTATGCAAACAGGTGAGCTACAGAGTCTAAGATTAAAACTATTTCAAAACAAAACTTTAGTTCAGTCTCAATTCCCTTAGCTCTACTCATCCTTAAAGAGCTTGCCAGCAACATTTGTTTTCTGTAAAATTAAAAGCTTTAACATAGAATATTGTCTTACTTACATCTCCTGGCTCCTGATAGTTTATTCTTTTTTTTTTGGACTCCCTCCTTCTGGGGCTTGCTCTTCCTAGCAGACTTATAAAGATGCAATTGGACTCCACTCAGATACCTTGACCTACATGACACAGTAAACTACTTTAATAAATCCTTTTTAGATATATTAAATGCACATACCTCTGTTAGAACCATCAGAGTAAAATCAAACTATGCCCCTGGCTAAGCAGAGAGACCAGGGCCCTTCTGAAAACTAGACATAAAGCCTGGGAACTATGACATCAGACTAACTCAGTAGTTTCTAAACAACAGTATCAGGACCTTAGAAATAAGGCAAAAAAACAAAAAAAAAACAAATAAAACAGGATAAAATGCATTTCTATCATAACATTCAAAACACATTATCAAAAAAAACCCTCAAAAACTCTGGCCGGCTATAAACTCAGTCCTTCACCCAAGAAAATCTACTACACCAACCCCAAACATCCACAACAATGCCGATAGCATAGCTACCATTTTTAACAAACATTTTACTGAATCTATAATTGCCCTTTCCAAGCAGGAAACCCCTGCTCCTGATACCAAACCAGCCAAGTCTACAACTAGCAATGCCTTGTTCTCTTTCCCCAGTTCCTACAGCCACTATAAAAAAAACTACTCCAGAAACTAAAACCTACACTTGCCATAGATAATTTACCCAGTGAATACCTCAAAAATGCAGCTGAATCCGTAGCCTTCCCAGTATCAATCCTTATAAATAGATCCATTCTTGAAAGCAAGGTCCCTCAACTGTGGAAAATTTCCCATGTAATCGCATTTCATAAAGGGGACCTTTCACAGAACTGACAAACTATTGGCCAATTGCTATTCTTTCACCTCTTTCTAAGCTACTTGAAAGGTATATTCATCTCCAGGACATGACATTTTTACTAACATATAACCTTCTTTCAAACACTTTGCATGGGTTTCACCCATTACATAGTACCACTACAGCTATCTTATCCTTCACTAATACCATAAACTATCATAGGAATAGCAACAACTTTGCATCTGCCCTCTTTCTAGACCTATCAAAAGCTTTTGATATGATCTCCCATTCCAAACTAATAGAGGTACTAACTGAACTATCCTTCTCATCATCTGCCACAACATGGTTTCATAACTATTTATCTGGCTGTCAACAATCTGTTCTATGGCAGGGTGATCTGTCTTCACGGCTTCCTTTATCCATTGGTGTCCCCCAAGAATCTATCTTGGGCCCTCCCCTTTTCTCCCTCTTTACTAATAATCTACACACAGCTACTCCACATGGTTCTATAATACAGTATGCAGATGATTCAACGCTTATCTCTCTCTATCAACTCTTCATTCTCAAACACAGGAATCTTTCACTTCTGTTGAAACATGGTTAACCAATGCCCATCTAATCCTGAACCCAAACAAAATTAAATGATTACTCTTCCAACCTAACAAGACATCTGTCTCATGCCCACCATTTAACATAATAGCTAAAGACAATGCTGTCATCTCCCCGACAACCCATGCAAAGCTTCTTGGAGTGGAAATAGACAATAACCTAAAATTTGACTTACATGTCTCCCTAACAATAAAAAAGTCCATAAGAAACTTGGACGTTTATATAGTCACAAAAGGTTCCTGACCAAAATGGCCAAAATTACATTAGCACAAACCCATCTGCTCTCCACTCTACTATATGCCTCTCCAATTTTAACTAATCTTAGAAAAAATTACTTATTTAAGCTATAAGCATGTTATAATAAAATTGCTAAGTTTGCATCTGACTGCCCATATAGAACACACCATTGTACAGCTTTAAGGACTCTAGACTGACTTGAGCTTCCCAACATTATTCTTTACAACCAACTCTCTCTAACTCATAAAATTGTAATACAACCAACCAGAACTCCTGCGCTTCAAAATCTCATCCTTCCTTACAGTTCCAGCAGACAACTTTACTCAGACAATAAGAACTTACTCACCGTCTCCAAGGCCAACAACACTGCAGGAGAATCTTTATTTTCCAGCTATATATCTCGTATATGGAACTCCCTTCCTAACTCCATTCTCTCAATCTCTTCCACTAACCACTTTTAAGCCATGACTTAAACCTTATCTAAACAATAAGTGGCTATGTTCCTGTACTATCCCCTCATGAATGCTCTGATACATCACAGTATTACCCAACCAAAACCAACTTCTCTCTCGGTGTTTAATCCTTTATTCCTACCAACCTGTCTTAACCTTATATCTTGACATAAGTCATACTTTACAAATAGTACTAGCTATGTTCAAAGCCTAGATTTTGTAGTCAAGATGCAACAAATTTGTATTTTCTTATGTATACTACATTTTGTTTACCTTATGCTTTATTGATTATTGTAATGTGTGCATTAAAATTTACTGTTACTCATAGAGCTTTTCTCCCCGGGCCTCCGCTGAAAAAGGACCTTGGACTTTGCCGGTAAACAAATGTTAAATAAAATCAAATAAAATATATAAATAAATAAATAAGTTGTCACAGAAGCATAGGCCAATACTATGAACCAATGTCCCACCTCTTCAAGTTGTTGTGTCTTTCGGCTTTTTCCAGTTAGGGGTCGTCACTTCGATCCTCTGGTCTGCTAATGATTGGCAGTGGATTTTTACAGTGCCGAGTTGCCAGCCCAATGCCCAACCTTCAAGGAAAGCACACCCATTCATGCACGCAACTACCTGCATGTCTTTAGATGTCACTCGACCATGGGGTGGACATATAGACTCCACACAGAAGGCGCTCCAGCCGAGAATCGAACGGGAGAACCTGTTGCTGTGAGGCAACAATGCTAACCGCTGCACCGTGAAGTGCAAAAAAAAAAAAAATGACGTTTCTTCTATTGGCACACCAAACAAGTGGCCAAATGCAAAAAAACTGTAGAAAACTGCTTGCTATAATGTAGCAACCAATTGCAACAGTTTAGACCACATGCAGAGTGCTACAGCACTCAGATTTGACCACAAATATAATACTTTGCACATAGGGCAGTTGCCCCTCTCGACCCACCCTAGCTACACTGCTATCACTTAGTGTTCACAAGCAGCACTTATATACTCATATAACTTTCCCCAGTCATTTAGGTTATAAAAAATACAAGTAGAATACCATTTCCTTCTTAGTTCTGTTCAAGTACTCATATACATACACTCTGACAAAATCAAAATGTCAGGTAGGTTGTCAAGTAGTAAACATAAGTATTAAACTGGCAATCCCCCCACCCCTTCGTTACTCTGTAAACTTTTCTGTCCAGCAAAATTTAAAGTTTACACAAGCAGTACACATTCTTTGTTCACAAATTTAGCCCCAAATACTAGTAAATATTCAAAATCACAATTATCAGTCTCTGAAAAAAAAATCAGGTTTCTTAAAGGGGAACTACTGCTTTTTATCAAGAACAGATAGAGTTATAATTTTCTTAAAAGAACAATAGATTCTGAGTGGAGGAGTTGCCATACAGGGACTTATCTGCCAGAAATGAAACCCTAGGTAGATTGTTGCTTCTGAGAAATCCAAGAGATGCCTCTTCTTGAGACATCAAGCTTCACTCTGACTGCTAATGCTGATGTCTCTCCATGAGATTAGCTAGTCAACAGAGTGAAGGAATGTGTGTGTGTCTGTGTGTGTGTGTGTGTGTGTGTGTGTGTGTGTGTGTGTGTGTGTGTGTGTGTGTGTGTGTGTGTGTGTGTGTGTTGGGGGGGGATATGTTTGAAACTGTCTGGATGCTGTTTCTAGGGTGGAAAACATCCCATATAGCCTAATGGCTACTGCAGCAGTGGGAATGATGAACATTGGTGATGCTAAAATTAAACAGCTAGATAATTAGTTCTCATTGTGTTTACTGTCTTCAGATCCTCCATCCCAGATATCAAGCTTTGAACATAATTTGCAGTGCTGAGTAACACCTACGTTTCTTGGGTCATATGCAAGAATTCCAAAGGCCAGTTAATGTACGTGCAGACAATGTATGGAAAACAGAGACAGTTGCTGTAGTGGCTGCAAATACTACCATTTTATCCCACCAGTATCACTTACACAGGAATAAACTGAAACTGTTCTCCAAAATATTATCACAACATCAACTTGCTAGGGTAATGTCTTGCTCAGACAGGCAATGTGATGTTAAGCTGCATCATGTTTAACACAGCACACATAGTTCTGTAATTAATTATTCATGAAGGCTTCCTTTAGAGCATTAGTTTTCAAGCTCAATTTGCCATAAAACTCTTGGGTTGTAGTTTGGTGAAAACTTATACAGGGTCATGACTAACTTTACCTGATTCAGGCTTTTTTTTATAATTTTGATATAATTGTATGATACCTTATCCACAAAGGAATGATGCAGAGATTTATTATTTTAACTGTTGGTTTAATTAAGTCTTTTGGGTTTCTAATGCCATGATGGGAATAGGCCCCATTCTTAATCCAAAGTAAAAAGTTCATGAAATTAGTATTGTTTCAGTCTTTGATGTTAGCCAAAAGTGCTCTTCACAGCACCCGAATGTGCCCAAAACTGACTCCTGTAATTCATATGGAGTTACATGTATTGATATTTGTAAGAACCAGTTTCTGTAACTGCAGTTAATATATTGGTGCCACCAACTGTGACAGCTCCAGGCAAGTGTTTCATCGCTTTACAGAACCAAAAATTCCATTGGATAGAACATGGTTAAGGAAAAGGCACAATTAAAAATAAAAAAGTGAGAGGGAAATTTTCTATGTCACTCAGAAAGCACATACATGCTTGTTTTCATTCACTGACAAAGTGGAAAAGAAACATACTAGGTGTAAACTCATGAAAGGATCTCTGCACATAATCTGCAGCAAATATAGTAATATACTTACTACTCTAGCAAGTCTCAGAATGTTGCTGCTCAAAATTGACGGGTTCCTGTATTTAATGCTTCTGTAGATCAGAACTGGCTTTGTTGCATAATATTGTAGTAGCTGGAAGATTATTTAGAAAACACTAGAACATAAACAAAATCATATGGCAACTTGAAAGAATGTCCTGAAAACCTGACATTGTACTGCATCTATGCCAGCTCAAGCACTGTACCCTGCATCAAAATAAGCACACGTGACAATAATATGAAAACTCAATGCTGTTGCAACACGGGTGCATAGATTCAATACATTTGCAAAACCTTTCACCATCATTTTGTGCCTATATGGCATAACCTCAAAATATTATAAAACATATCCCAGAATGCTGTATTTGATGCAGTATAGTAACTGTAAAAATGCATTGCAGAGCAAAGAGGGGAGAAAGGTAAGTCACAAAATCAGCACTACTAATAACATTTTTACATTCCTGAGCTTCACACAGATGGTATCCTTTGTTTGAAATACATCTGCCTACTGCTTTATTCAAAAATGTAAGACAATTGTAACTTTGAACAGTAAATTGCAATTATGATATTTAGTGGACAGGACAGTTATATCATCAAAGTGATTACTAGAAATAAACAAAGTTTACAGGTTATAGCAATCTGTAGCAAAGGGCTGAATAATTACATTATAATAAGGGACTAACATCAACTTAATGTTACCAATATATAACATTTATGGTTTGACAGGTATGGTCTGCTTCTTTTCTCTTGCTTTTTAACATTGGCTAAAACATTGTCCTCCACCATAGTGCATTTTTAGGCAATGCAAATTGACAAACCTTCTCACATACCAAAACCACCCAAGAAAATCTAAAAGTGTTGCTACTCAATGCCAGGAATCTGAACAAGAATCTTCATTCCCTTTAACCTCTCCTCATGTTGGAGAATGTAGACATCTGTGCAGTTACAAAGACTTTAAGCTGAGGAGAGTACCCCAGCGGTGCAAGACTACAAACTCTTTATCACATTTACACTAACTACTGCACAAGCAGGGATTAAACATGGAGATGTCTCGATTTACATCAAAAATGAACATGCTTTAAGGCTGGTCAAACAGCAAGACATGCTTGAGAGGTGAAGTAAGAAAAATTCAGAGAAAAATTTTGTTTGGTTAACGTTGGTCTAGTAAAGGCATGTGAATGTAAAAGAAAAGTCTAGTTTAGTTAATAGGCTAACATGTTTTAGAATGCTAATGTATGGGATATTTTTAATACATGCCATATCTGTTATAAGCTGCAATGCACCTTTGATAGGACTTGGATGTATAACAATTCCAGTGCAAGATTGATTTGACATGTCTTATCATATCTGAGGACATGGACCCTAATGCTTGGTTTACACGCTCTGACAGTCTGATACCTGTAACACAATTGATAACATTTTGTATGACCCAGACAGAATCAAAAAGAGAAGACGCCTTAATACTGACTACTACACTTTTCAATTGTTTGGGAACTGATTCTGATTTCACAATGCAGCCTAAAACATGTCATGGCTATATTAACTTACTCATTATAAGTCCAGGCTGGACTAAAAAGGATATGAATAGTGTGTGATGATGTTTCCTGCCAAATGCTTCTTGCAGTTGTGTGGTGCAAAAAACAAAGGGTTATGATCGGGTCTCCAATCATAACTACATTATTTGTTCAAGAAATGGATGCCAAGAAATTCACCTGATTTAAATAAGTCACTTAAGTGCACATAAGAAAGGTATTCATGGACTGTTGAGAGTGAAGGAATGTCCCTTCCATTATACCTGACTGTAACAGCACTTAAGGGGTATTTAAAATTTGTTATACACCTTTGAATGTGCTGTTACAGTTGAGTCTCACTCTACAGAACTGAGTATCATGTTTATCTTTTTTCCAATTTTGGAGTGTAATCATGGCACCTCATGCACTAGATGACTATTTAGTCCACAGTGAGGTCTACAAGTATACCACAGACACAGAAAAATGTAGAACTTTCGTCATGACTTTATTGTTTAACAGTTGGTACTGGGAGGAAAGAGCTGGGCAGGTCTACCACACTTGGATATATAAGTACTTTGTGCTCTTTGAGCTCTGCTCTAGTTGCTTGAATTTATTATTTATTCACCAAGGCCTATTGCTGTAATGTGGCCTCCTCTCTACCAAAAGTGTTCAGGTACAGAGAGAGATGGAATATAACTGAAGTGCACATCAAGCTCTGTTTACTGCTTTGATTATTTCTTGGACAGTAAATGAATATAAATTCCATATATTTCAACCATTGTTCTGCCATTTATCTGTTGATAGTACATCTTGATTTTTTACTGTTGCTTGTTGTTATGGTGAATGTTTTATCCCTCCCATGACTATATTGGTATATGACATAGGTTGTGCACAGAAACATTACGCTACATCTTTGTAGTGCTTTTGTCAAGTCTTGAATGTATAGTCAGTTTATTCTTGTAAGTGACTTCTGAATATTTCCTGCTTAATGTTGCTTTAATGTGTGTTATGGTCCATTGTTTGTCTTATGGTGCATAGAAGTTCATCTCTTTAAAGGCATTAATCCATACCAAGTAATGCAACCTCCACGTCTGGATTGTTCATTGCTGTTTGGCAGTCACTGTGCGGTGCTGTTTTACTTACACATGCAAGGACAATGCACATTTTTAATTGTATGGTGGCACTGATTAGCTCTTACACGCATATAGATTATTGCTTACTGCTCTGTTTGTTGTTTTGTCCTTCTGTGAATGTTTGATTAAGAACATGGCATCAAAGCACACTCCAGTTTTTACTTACCTTTTGATTACAGTGACTGCAGGCCAGATTCCAAAACAATTAATGATTAAGTTAGGGTGCTGTCTTCAGCTTACAAACATAAGTAAGACAGTAGAAATTTGAAAAGGATGCTTATTCACTTCCCTACAGGAAGTAAACAAATGAGAAATCATACAGATCTTAAAGGATTGACCAGATAAATATATCTGATTCCACAAGGACTGGTATAGGCATTGCTATGAACATAACAGCAACTATAAACTGGTAGACCATTGCTCTGTAGAAGCCCCCCCCCCACACTGATGAACCATTTAGTACCAGCCATGGGTGGCCAAAGCAGTGACAGTGTCACTACAAGATGCTTCTAAGTTATGGTATGTAGTTCTCAGGGGGTACACCTCTTACATAATAGAAATATTTAGTTGGTGAGTGCTTGCACAGAACAGACATCTGGGCATATTGGGGGGGGGGTTGTAAAATTTAATGAATGTATTGCCATTTGAATACATTCATTATTGTGCTGTTGCCAGTCAGACCACATTGCCACCACTGCCTCTCTTTTCTTGAGTATATAGTCTTCCAGGGTGAGTAACTTTTCCCTGCAGATATCTCCACAGTATAGGACAACCAAATCCAGTACTGTGTAACAAGCTGTAATAGCAGCTAACATGCTGCACCATTCCCAGTACATTGCTACTATGATAGTTCTTTCACAAACCTGCATGGCACCTGCACATTCAACCTGCCTGCCTGCATCTCCCATTTATATGATTCTGCAGCAAGTGACACTGTCAGGTTCACATTCAAAGGTAAACTGAAGACATATCTTCTGTAAGCTAACACAATTTATGTTTGGTTTGGGTTTAAAATATTTATTTAGAATATCCACTGGTAACTTGAACAAGTGGTCCAAAGCTTATTGGCTTTAGACTATTCCCATATAATGCACTTTTCTTTCTCTGCTGGCTGTCTGATATCACCAGCATGAATATGATTCTGTTCCAAACATTTTTGTTACTTCATTGGAAATCTACCTTCAGTGAAACATTTTTTTTCTGTGAGTAAGAAGATAAAAGAGCATTCTTCTTGATTTATTACATTTTTGCTTGGGCGATACTAGGGTTTGCCATTTACACACCGAGGATTTCACTGGAAGTTACATTTTTGGCTTTGTTTTTTCATTTCTGCAGTTTGAAGAATTATTTATATTTCTCTTTTTCAAGTGCTGCTGTTGTAAATATTATTTTCAGTGAACTAACAGGCGTTTGCAAGCAGAATGTAAACAGACTGGCTTGACTGTAAGCAAACCTACTATGTAAGTATGTGCTATAGCCCAGAAATAATAAGGGCGGGTACAGTGAAAGAATTTATTTATTAACCAGGAAAGTCTGACTTGGCACAAAGCCAGTTTTCAGCAGAGACCCAGGGAGAAATGCTCCAGGTGCCCACCTGGAGGAAACCCACACAAACACAGAGAGGACATGCAAACTCCACCAAGAAAGTACCCCAGCCAAGAATTGAACCAGAGCACCCCTTGCTGGGAAGTGACAACGCTACCGCTGCACCACTGCACCATCCATGCTAAAGGATGGAAAGTGAAGCACGGACATTGTACAGAGATAACATTGGTTGTACTGCAGAAGTATTTATGTGGGTAGGGGGAATGGGGAAAATGTACTCAAATACTTGCAAGTAAGTGTGGTGAATTGTCAAAGAAACATTTGTAACATAAATACTGCCATATTGATGTAATGATAATTAATCTCAATGACAATCCTTGACATATGCACATAAATGCTGACATGCTAATAAAGGATGTGAGAGGGACAAAGGGGAGGTAATGTGATATACATGTTAATAAAATGCTGAGTTGAGACAACACTTAGCAAGGGCATATATACCTAATAGGATAAATGCATACACTGCAGTTATAGCATATGAAAGATATGTGTAGAGAATTTGTGTAGAGAATTTGTGTATGCTGACACCACTACTGTATTCTCCACTTCACCATGTATGCACACAAAAAGAAATGAATCTTACAGCAGCTGTCTTGCTCATCAGAAAAAGACATGTTTTTGCAAATAACTGTTGCAAATAACTATTATTGGGACCCACAGGAAAGGGTTTATCACCTATAAACATGTAATAGACAAACATGTGCTGTATAGTCATGTAACACTAAATGATAATATAATGACACTCAACATACATAAGTGGCAAATGACAACACAGATCCAATGAGGTTTCACGAGTTCAAGTATTCTACTGGTAAACGGCACACTTCTCATACATCATTATACTGGGCATGCTCACAAGCAATTACAGGGAACAGTAACATAACAGCAATTCAACAACAAATACACAAGAAAGTGTCATAACAGAGGCCCATTCACACTTTCTCATGAATTGGCAGCATGCCATACAGTGAGAAATGTTTTTTTAAGCCATCGTCTGTCATAAAGCTGTATAGTGTGAAGAAAGGAATTGCAGTAATAAACAAATGCTTGGATGAAGACATGCAATACATAGCACAATTGTTTTGGAAATAAGTAATACCTGTGAGCAGTGAATGACATAATTAAACATTCATGTAATTTCATTTCTGAATACATACCAGAACAGATTTCAGAGAGAGACATATCAGTGATGGACTCCACAGAAATTCACATATTGGTTGTGTCATGAAGAATACCTTTGAAGGCCTTATTGATCTTTACTGTTATAAGGTGTATGGATACCCTACCTTGTAGAAACAGGCCTGAAAATGTGGTCCTGTGACTATACCATAATTATTTTATGGGTGTAAGTCTCTGCTCTCTGACTGACAGAGTTTACCAGATTCAAACTCCTGCACTTGACACTAGGCTCTGTATAGACCTTAGCATTGACTGCATGTGCCACAGGAGACAGCAATGGATAATTGAAATTAATGTGTGAAGTAAGAAAGGAGTTAAAAATAAAAGGTCAGCAATCTGATTTATTCAGTCTGCTGAAAAGGAGCTATGCATTCTTCTGTCCACTCAACAGTTAGCAGTACAATATCAATGCTATTTTGCCAAGGAAGGTGTTTTCATCATGTAGAACACACAGTGTCCCAGAATGTAACCACTTTCTATCTGTGCAGGTATGCTATACAAGCCAGTACTGAATGAGTGTGCCACAGGATCACTCATAGTATGACATGCCCCAAATAACAGTTTCCCTGCCATGCAGTCACAATATATTATATATTATTGTTCGATCTAAAAATGGACATGAATAACTCGATACAATGATTTTTGTGTAACAAAACTGCAGTCATATAATGTTACTCTTTTTGAGAATTGCTCGGCAAGCTATGTAAGTCTACTGACTAATGACATGTGGATGAAACACTAGTGCCACAATGGAAGTCTGACCACAAGCATGACACTCCTCTTATGCTAAGTCATTATTGCATCCTATCATTATGTCACACTCTCTTTGAGATAAAAGGGGTTGTGAAGTCTTCTCCCAGTGTAAATGTACACATTATAAATGTGGTGGATGACATTCATGCATTACAGTTTAAAGCCACACCATGCTAACCTTCACTGATTGTAGATGGTGAATGCCTGAGCATTTGACGACAGAAAATACATGATATTGTAGAGAATGAATGCACCACAGTAGAAATATCACTACAGTTGTGAGATATGTCAGTATTCCAAGGCATTACACAATTTTATTGCTGCAAAGTTTATATGTATCTGTAGTTGATGCACTAATGCAACAAGTACAGAAGATTGTCTCATGTATTCATGCCAGAGGTGAATGCTTACTACAAATGTTATGTAAGGAAAATGCAGTCACATGACATAATTACTCTGAATAAAAGCATCATTATGTGAGAAATTATTATAGCTTGTTGTAAGAGGAATCAACATCTACACAGCAGTTGTGGTTGACAACAGTGTTAGCGATGTGTACAGCATCAATAAGACTTAACACAATGTAGTCTGAGCAGTAATAGTTGGATTTAAACTATTTATGTAAGATCTCAAGCTAAGGATTAGTGCCTGAATTGCACTTGCCACACTGCATGTTGCTGTATAACTGTGACAGTGCACACATAAATGGATAGCATCACCATTGTTTGTTAGCTGGTGGGTCTGTATCACCACATCGAATGGTGATGAGTTTGAATGCCCTTTGTTCGAACTGAAAAGTCCGAAAGCCCTAAACCACGAAGTTACAGAACATCAATTTTTTTCCCAGGAAAAAAATTGGTGGGCCGTCTTTGGGGCTTTGCTGTTTCCTCCACTGTAGTGTGATCTTGGAGTTGGTATATTTAAGTATTTAAGTAGGGGGGTGTGGGGGGCACAGCCCCTCGCATTGGGGAGTGTGAGTGGGTGAAGCCCTCCATTTCAGGTTGTTTTAAAGTTGTGATTTTTTTTTTCACGGAGCAGCGATTTTTTTCCCTGGTAAAAAAATAATTTTTCCGTGAATTTGCTGTTTAGGGTTTTCAGACTTTTTGGTTCGAACAAAGGGCGTTCAAACTTACAACCATTCAATGTGGTGATATAGACCCTTAGCTGGATGTTTATCCTAAAATGTGGTCAATGGGCACAATAACACTGTACAGCTACAGATCATATATGTATTTGAAGAGTATTCTATATAGTATGAAAGTGAAAGAGACACTCACAGCTGGATACATGGCTGCTACCTTTGTAGGTATGCAATGTATAAAGCACAGTATCAGAGTCCTGCATTACAGGGGAAGTCACACTACAACTGTGAGATACTGCAGTTATGTAAGCATTATGCAGTCATTGTGTTGCAAGAAATGTAATCTCCACAGGGTTGCCATAATTTGCTAGTTTAGCACTGTGTCACTCAAAATACATCTCACAAATGAAAGTGTACAACATGAAGGCTGTGAGGTAGCCAACTTTATATGAGAGTAATCACAGTCGCACTAGTTAAGAAAAGATAAATTCAAACCACATACCTGTCGAGTTACATAATCTATAGAGCATAATGCCAGCATCTAGAACCACAGGGGAATTCCGAGTACAAGTGAGGCATAGAGCATCTATGAAGGGATGACAGTAGTGTATTGCCAAGGAGATGTGTTTGTGAAAATGATTTTATAGCCATCAGGGGCTGTAAATGTTGCCATTACAGATTTATTTATTTATTTATTTATTTCCAGTTTGATGACCGGGGAGGTTCACTGGGCTCAAAGAGCCTGTTTTCAGTGGAAGCCTGGGGAGAAAAGCTCCAATAATACATAGTACAAGCTCCATAATATGAAGTACAATACGTAGTGGAAACAGAAACAAACTAAGCAAATTTTAAATACAAAAATAGCAAAAACTAAACAAAAGTTAAACAGCAGCTTGGAGAAGGTTGTAAAGCATATTTACATGTTTAGTGGTTGAGAACAGTAGTACAAGGTTAAATTAATACAGAAGTTTAAATCATCTGAGAATGATATAGAAGTAACATTAGCATGGATGAGTTCTTTATGCATGAATATTAGCATGAGTTAAATTAATACAGAGGTTTAAATCCTCTAAGAGTGGTATAGAGGTAGCATTAGCATGAAGGCAGTACATAGGGTTAATCAATAGTGTGTAAGGAAGAACAAACTTTATGTGTTATAAAATATTTATGTATTAAGCAGGTTAGGTAGGTGGAGTGCAATTGCATTTCCATTTTTGGGAGAGGTAAGACTGCAGCTGGGTTTTGAAGTATTCAGAGTTTGCAGAAATTCTTAGAGATGGAGGGAGAGAATTCCATTTTTTGACGATGGAAAAGTATAGGAGAAGCTGACCAGCGGGATGGTTTGGTTTATAAACAGAGATTAGATTTTGGTGGGTAGATCTTAGAGTTCTGTTTGGGGTGTATAATGTTAAGATGTTTGTTAGTGCTGGACATATAGTTGGTTTGATGAGTTGGAGGTAGTCAAGGTAGTTTGGGAGTTCTAGCCATTGCAGCTAGTGGGAGGTTTACAGTGGTGAGTGGAGTATTTGGAAGTGTCTGGCAAACTTTGACATTTTATTGTAACAGGATTCTAGTTTAGAAGAGATGGAGGAAGATAGGTTGGTTAGCAGAGGAGCCCCATACATTAGTGAAGGTAGTAAGAAGGTAGTGGTGAGGGTCTGTCTTCTTGAGGGGGAGAGGAAGTGGGAGTTTCTGTACAGCATGCCAAGTTTCTGATGGGTTTTCTTTATATTTAGCTGAATATGAGTATCGAATTTTAGGTGTTCATCAATAGTAACTCCAAGAAGTTTAGCAAAAGGAACAACTTGTATAGTGGAGTTGGCAAGGCTTGTAATATTGAAAGAGGTTTTGTCTAGGTGGATAGATTTTGAGGGAGAGAATAGAAGGATGTTTGATTTTTTGGCATTCAAAGAGAGGTGACTTTGGAGCATACAGTGCTCAGTAGTTGAGAAGGCAGTTTGAGTTTTTGTTTGGAGCTCAGGGAGGTTTGATGCAGAGCAAACTAAAGTTGAGTCATCTGCATAGTGTACTATCTTAGTGTTAGGAATGGCCGCATGGAAATCATTAATGAAGATGTTGAAGAGCATAGGGCCAAGAATGGATACCTGCGGTACCCGGTTGGGGTGGGAAGGAAAGCTGAGGTGCCAGTCTTCCATTTTACTGCCTGAGATCTATCAGAGAGGTAGCTGCTGAACCAGGTAATGGTGTTTTGTGAGAGGTTAAGATTGGAAAGGTGGTGAAGAAGGTGGGTATGGAAGACTGTGTCGAAAGCCTTGGAGAGGAAAAAGAGGACTGTGGATAGAAGTTCTCCGGAGTCACGGGCATGGTTTATGATGTCTAGAAAAGAGAGAAGAGCTGTTATTGTGCTATGGCCAGGATGGAACCCATGTTGTGTTGGGGTGAGGAGTTGGTTATGTGTAATGAATGGCATGAGCTGCTAGCTCAGCTATTAAAATACGTGTTAGTCTTTATGGCACCAATGATATAAGTGCTGTACCATTTAACTAAATAATTTCAGTTTGAACTATAACTGTTTACTACTATTGTTAAACAAAACCTATCTATACTTCTTGTAACTTGTAATTAATTGTAGTTTTTATTGTGGAGCTTTTCTCCACTGGGCCTCTGCTGAAGAAGGACCTGTGTTCAGTCAGATTTTCACAGTCAACAAATGTAAATAAATAAATAATAATGAATAATGAGCTGGAGATGGATGCATTTTTCAAGACTTTTTGAAATAGGGGAGAGAATCGCTATGGGTCGGAATTGGAGATGTTATTATTTTTGCCTCCTTCATGGAGGGGTATGATAAAGGCTGCACACCACAGTTTGGGGACATATGATTCTTGTATTAATCTGTTGATGAGTATGCTAATGGGGATGGCGATGCTGTCTGCTGCAATTCTTAAAAAGAGTGAGGGGATATTGTCAGGGGCATTGGAGCAAGGCTTAAGCTTAGAGAGAAGTTTTTTATATATAAAGTAGGGATGGGTTTGAAGTGTAATATGGGAGGTGAGTTTAGGGTGGAAGGTTGGGCAGAGGGTTTGATCTGGTGGGAGGTATTGTTTGGGAATGTTTTAGTGAGTTCTGCTATAGAGTTAGTAAAGAAGGAGTTGAACAGAGTACCTATTTCTGGGTCAGATTTACTAGTGTCAGGGCAAGGGTTGTCTTTGGTGCCTGGGTTGAGAAGTGAGTTGATGGATTTCCAGAATTGTTTGGGGTTAGAGGAGTGGTTAGACTGGAGTTTGATATAGTATGCTTTTTTGTCTTGTATGATACATTTTTTGGCTAAGTTGCAGAGTTGTTTATATTTAAGAAGGGTGTCAGGGTGCCTATTATGATGGTAGAGTATCCAGGTCTTGTCCCTTTGTTGCATGAGTGTTTTGGAATCTTTACAACACCAAGGGGCTGATTTTTTTTTATACATTTTATTCTTGGAGGGGCTTGGGAGTTAAGAGTGTCTAAGAAGGTTGAGTTGAAGAATTCGACAGCACTGTCCAGAGGTAGAGTTTTTAGAGTGTCCCAATTTATCAGTTTGAGAGAATTGGAAAAAGTTGTAGGGTTAAAGTTGTTGAGATTCTGAGTATGGATATATTGGTGTAGATGAGGAGAGGAGGGATCGCTCTATGGATGAAGGCTGGTAAGTGATCATTGATAGAGTCTGGTAAGGTGCCAGTGTGGGAGATTTTGTTTGGGTGGGAGACAATGATCCAGTCTAGTATGGAGCCTGGGGGTTATTTTTATTAGGTCTGGTTATAGCATTTGTGAGTTGAGTGAAATTACAAAGACTGATTGAAATGGTGGGGTTATTGGCAGTAATTTTGTTCCAGTCAATGTTCACATCTCCTAGGATGTATGTCTCAAGCTTGATATTATATGAGGCCCATAGAAGAATTTCCTCAAGTGTGTTAGTGTTGTTTCCAGAGGGGATGTAGAGGGCTATAACACAAATGCTTTTCTGGTTATTTAGTTTGAGATTTCCTATGACTAGTTCAGTGCTGTTGAACTGTGGAATAGGATTTTGGTGATGAAGAGTAGGCTAGAGTAGATTAAGGCTACTCCTCCACCCTTCTTTTTTAGGCAGTCTTTTCTAAGTACTTGAAACCCAGGGGGTAGTATTTCAGAGTCTGAAATGTTGGGTTTTAGCCATGTCTCAGAGACAGCTGCTATGTCAGGTTTGGTATGGGACAGACAATTGTGGAAGTGGGATAATTTGTTTCATAGACTCTGGGTATTGATGGTCAAGATCTTGAGGTATTTAGGGTTGGTAATATGGGTAGTAATGGGGGGGAGATGGATTGCTACTGGTACTAGATCCTGGGTTGGGGTGTATGTCTCCTGCTAGGCATAGGCAATTAAATGGAAATGAGAACAGGGGTTTGGATTTGGTCCTAGAGTTTGGTGGGAGGTACAGTAGTGCTTTGGGAATATGATGTTTCATTAAGGATGACAGGAGTTTTAGTTTAAATCAGAGAAGTGGGTTTGGAAGCACTAGAGAGGAGGAGGATATAGTATGGAAATGAGATGTGGCAGAGTTATGATGTGTGTTAGGAGTGATGGTTGGGTGAAGAGGGGATAGGAAAGAAGGGGTAGTTTGTAAGAGGAATAGGAGGTAGCATGGTATAGAGGTATTAGGAGTAGTAGGCTAAGGGAAAGGATGAGAATGGTTTGAAGAGACATGGTGTGGTTTAGATATAATGGAATAGTTGGGGGTTAGATGTTGAGGATGCAATAGGATTATTGGTGACAGTGTAGGAGGGAGGAGTATGGATGTGTATCTAGGACTTTAAGGATTAGGGATGGGGAGGGGTGAGAGAGTATTAGAGGATGGGAGGGGATAGTGAGGAGATTGGGTGAGACAGGGGGGAGGAGACTTATGGCTAGAATAATTGTAGGAGCACTGAGGGTGGGTGGGAATTGGGGGGAGGGTAGAGGAGTGGAGTGAGCCCACAGGGTGAGTGGAGCGGGTAGAGCCAAGGAGAAGGAAGAAGGCAAAACTGTGAAGAACAATCAGTGATTAGGTAGGTAAGCTGAGAGGTAAGGAAAGTATGGAGAATGTAGCACTTGTTTACTGTAGTTATTGTATGCATCACATAACACAAGTCTCCAGCCAAATTCCTTGTAAGCATAACAGCATATTTAACAGCACACATTTTATGCAGTAAAAGCAGTCACAGCTTCAGTTAGTCCCTTAGACTATTTTGAGCATAACATCATATGTAACAATAAACAGTTTCTGTAGTAAAAGCAATCACTACGTCAGTTAGATCCCTAGACTACATAAAGTTAGCTAAGTACTTCAGTTGGAAAACATAAACATGCCTGTTAAATCAGGTGCACCACAATCATTTAAGAAGAGCTTACAGATGTGTGTAAAAACTCCTTTATCCATTCTCTTAGAAGGTAATAACTGCTGTATTCAAACTCCTACCTATCTAATTACATATTATACAGAATAGTGTAAGAAATGCAAGCACCACAGGAGATGTTGTCTGACTTTTAGAGTGTGAGAGAGTACTTTTGAAAGAATGACCTCATCAGTATGTTATGAAAAGTGGGATAAGGGGATGGCAGACTCATCTACCTGTCTAAAGATTTCCCATGTAGAAGTAAATTAATTTCAGCTGTTGTGGAAGTAATACCTACCAGATTCTGTATCCCTACATACAGAAGTTCACCACATTGTGATTTGAACATCCGTACATAATCCACAGGTCATTGCATTCAATTCAGATGCTCCAGTAGAAGTCTGACTACTAGTGAGACATATAGCATCTTTTGAGCATGACATTACCATTTCATTGTTGAAACACTGCTATGGTTAAAACTCAATACATTGATGCTAGATTACTGTCCTAGGCAAAATGTGTCACTTGAATGGAATGTTACACATTGCAAGTGTGGGTGAAAGCATACCAATGTATTATGAGCTCTTCCCAGACATGGTAGTTAGTGCTGTATTTGAACCACCTAACTAACTAGTTACACATTATAGAGATCACTGTATGGACTGCAAGGGTCACAGAAGAAATCTGACTTTCATAGTGTGAGTGTGCACTTTAGAAAGAATGGCCTCATTAGAATGCTGCAGAAAAAATGTTGTTGTGAAAGGTGGGATAAGGGGATGGTGGAGTCATTGAGCAGTTTAAAATGTTTCTACAGAGTGGAAATTGATTGAGCACAGCTGTGTTGGAAAACATATTCATCTGTCTTTATACACCTCCACCCCAGCCACCAACATAAACATGAACAAGATTCCCATGTAGAGCATCAAACCTATCTAGGTTACACTCTCTAGAGCACAGTATTATTGACAAGTGCCAGAGAAGAAGTCTGAATTTCTTGATGTTAAAAAGCACAGTTGTAAATGGTAATAATCCACAGTTTGGAACAGATGATACTGTGGAACAAAGGTTTTGGGAGAAAATTATTGTTGCATTATTACTTTGCACCATTTAAATAACACAACTGAAGGACAGTAACAACTACTGACGTAGAAGGAGTGAAGAGAGAGAGAGAGAGAGAGAGAGAGAGAAAGAGAGAGAGACATATAGAGGGAAAAATAGCAGCGATATTTTTAGACCGTGTAGGACCATCCATATGGTGTGTTACATTTACATATTACCTCATTATTAAGCTGCTGTATTCTATACAATAAGGTGTTTGCTATAGGGAGAATGAAGGGGTAGGATAGATCAAACAACATTAACACATACACAGGATAAGGTTCACTTACTAAGTCTTCCTGTTGGGGATGCAATGTTTTTGCAAATGATGTCCACTATTCAAATGGAATGTTAATGACATTTTGCAAATGGAGAGAACAACAGATGTTTGCAGTTAACTATATGATAGGAATCTGAAATATCATAAAACAATAATTTGACCTACAGGTGTAATTGAACCCTTGACACTATGCAAAAACATCAGTCCAGAAACAGGAGAATTTTCTCAGCATGCCATATAGGAACTTTGAGTTTGTTACATCCAGCAGCATAAGAACTGCTACAGTAACTGTTTTACAGTACTGCCTTTCACCTGCCTTTATTCTATATTCCCATAGTGCCGTAGGTTTAAACACATTTGCAGAAAAGTAATCATAGTGCTATGGCTGAAATTAAAATATTCAGCTTATGCCATACAAAATTAAACAATATGCACCATCTCAGCATTGGTGAGCTATGCCAACCTCCATGCAAATGATGAGGTCAAAAATGTGACAGCTTTTCAACAGGCCATTTCTGACAATGTGTGTTCTCTGTGATTCTAATTTGTGACCAGATTAAATGTGTGAAAAAGCGGTTGATAACACAGTGGTGAAGGTGTGTCTGTGTATGGGGGGGGGGGGCAAGCAGAGGGTAGGACACCTGGGAAAGAATGAAGGAAGTTGCAGGAGGAAGATGGAAAAGCACAATAACTATTCACTTCTTCAGAAGATAAATGTAGAATTGTACAAAAAATTTCATATCTTTGTAAGGTCACCACACCAGGGATAGGATGATGTCGTAAAGCCAACTGGATCAAATCAAGTGTGTTAGCAAGACACATAGCTGAAGTGGAGAACTATGTGTGAGTTGTAATTTTTTGTGGGACAGGTGCAGAGTTTCTGTATTTTTCTATAGAGAGAGGAATGTTGGGGAAGAGTCTTAGGAATGTCAGGGCCAGATTAGTAGGGTAGGTTAGGAAGCAGGCACAGATATATAAGACATACAAGACTGACAAGGATGGTGATGGACACAAATGGTTGGGGGACACCATAATTGGAGATATGTAGGCAAAATCAAAGATGCACACATGTACAGCTTGAGAACAGTGGGAATCTCGTCCTCACCCTCAGAACTGTCATTGCTGTCTCCTATGTCAGCTGCCTGTGTCAGTGCCAGATGTGTCATCCAATACAGGACCTATTAAACCCTGTCAATTATGGTACTACTGCAACCCTCTCATTATATCCTCTACCAGCCCTGTCAGCTACTGCCAGGTGATAAAATTGCCTCCTGCACTCGTACTGCTCCCAGAGCTATCACTGCCCCAGCAGCTGGGGCAGAGCTATCTGAAATGTCTGGAGCAGGTAGGGCAGGGTCTGGGTGTTTTTTAGCTAAACTCACTGCTCTTACACCTTGTGCCATATACATATGTAAATAGCAGGTGGAATTTCTACACTCAGTACTGTCCAAAGTGCTGCAAAAACTGCACAATTGTCAAGCTTGTTTGTACTACATAAGGCATCCTAAATTTTTTTTTTTCATTTTTCTTGCCTTAGGTAGTAAACAGTGTTTTCATGATTCATGGCAGAGAGCAAATGCAAAAGGGGTTAGAAAATATATATATGACAGAGAAAAAAAAGTGACAGTAAACTGAAGTCAATAAAAGGGTATATCTAGCAATGGCCAGAGCACGACGTGTATTCAAGTGACACATTCATCCTTACCACATCTCCTTGCAAAATCAGAAATGTTCTTTCTGGAAAACATTATCGGAATTTTAGTTAATGACAAATAATGTCAAAGTGGACAACAAACAGCTCACATATTGTGAGCAATATGAAGAGTACTTGAGTTTTATATAAAAACACATTAAGCATAAATGTGTATAAATATGTATTCATACCCCCTCTGTAAAATTAATAATTAGCTGTATTTGAAACCTGCATCACCTGTCTTATTTCCCTAAATTCACTTCACATATACCTTATGCCACAGGGATAGTAATCTGAGATGTGGAATTTATTCAATAAGTACTATCCAGAGTGCTGACATCTATGCATCCTTGCCAGGCATGATTGCACTACAGAAGACAGGCTAAGTTAAGTTTTATTTACATTTTACTTTCAGTAGTAAACCCAGCTTGCTTGCTGCTGATCATCACACAAATACAAATTACAAATTAAAAAAAGGAATACATACTGAGAATTATTGAAATATGTTCTCTAAACAGGATTCAAACATTGTATCTGTTTTATTTCTCTCAATTCACATAATTTACACCTTGTGCTACAGAGTTTGACAGTTGTCATCTGGATTCTCTACAGTATTTACTATCCAAGGTGCTGATGACCATACACCAATCCCAGGAAGATTTGCTATATTGAAGGAAAGCCAAGTTAAAATGTTCACTTTTTCCCAAAGCCATGAAACTTGATTGTGCACTGCCAAGCAACATGCAAATGCAGAAACAATAATACAATGAATCAAAGTGTACAAATCACAATGACCAGAGCTACTAGTGCATCACGCAATCAGCCTTCTCACCTTACCTTGTCGTATCACTACAATCATGTATGTCTCACAATATCAGGACTTTAGGTAATGCCATCGTAATGGAAAGGGGGACAGGAAACAGCAGAAATGCTTTCATTTTTCACACGCAAAACCAAACAAATAGTGACATCATTTCAAATCACATTTCTGTCTGTCAGGTTTACTCAGTACTGAGATTACTTGAGTTTCCCAGATGAACACATTCTTACACCAAAATAAGTGTCAATGTTTATTATGAACTCCCTTAGTAAAATGATCTGTAAACAGGTTTTGAACCTTGCGTCACCTGTACTGTTTTTCTAAGATCACTTTATTTATACCTTATCCCATAGAGATAGGTATGTGACAGCTTGAATTTCTTCACTCAGTACTGCTCAGAATACTGAACAAAGCACACCAATGCTGATCTCAGTTGTGCTACTGATGGCATTTCAAATTACATTTGTCAGTTTTTACTTTAGGAAGTGAGCTGTCATTCACTGCTCCTGACAGCTGCCAACCAAGTGTATTGTCAAATGGTGCACAAAGGATAAAGGAATAAAGGAATAAAGGACACATTTTGAAACAAATATCTAGAATGTACATTTATGATGTTTCCTCAATTTTGTTATCTTGTAACAGTAACTTCTATGGATTTGAACCATCAAACCAGGGTATTAAGAACAAACATTTCAGATTATTTTCCATATTTGTGACAAAGACATATATTAGCAAAGAGAAAAAGTGTTTCGATGTACTCAAAATGTGACATTATATCAAGTCATATTGAAAGTGCAACAGAAACAAGATATGAAAGTTGTCCATTCTCATTTGCCAGTAAATTTCTCATTGAGTGGGATAGGATACCCATGTACGCAAGCAATATGACACAAAGAGTGAAAACACTGCAGCTTCATATCTCTCTTTATTAGGGTGCCTCATTCCTTTATCTATGCTTTCCTAAGAGCAATGCTATCTCATTTTATTACAAATGTATTTGTATCAATGAATAAAACACTCCTTTGAAAATGCACAACATTTCTTCGTAAGAAAAAGGAAATGTAGTCATGGAAACAGCATCTGAATACAAGGAATGTTACTCTCCTAACTCAGTCAACATACTTTCAGACTTTTTGGTATGTCTCTTTTCCCAGATATACCCTCAGTAAGCATACTTTAAAGATGGGAAACTGTGAAACACTGATTGCTCCTAATGCAGACTAATTGACACCTGCAAGCAATTAGCAGGTAACACTTCTCAATGTTCATCCAAGCAGTGCTAGGGCATGTGCATGCAATTATGTAGGTTTGTACGCAATGTTTAGCTTCCCCACACTTAGTGCAGATTATGATATTCAGGAATGCTAATGATTTAATACCTTATTTGCATACCCATAGTGTTCACAGGGCTGAATGTAGTGAGGAGACTGGATCCTGAGAGCCTGATACTGCTAAATATAATTTTAAGAGGTTTATCTACTTTCTAAACTGCTTTCTTGGCAAGGTATGTTGAGATTTTTTTTGTAAAATGCTTTTAGCTTAACATTAATGATGGATTGCAATGACCAATACAACCACTGTTTTATCTGTCTGCATTTCCTTTATATTTTACTGTTGGCGTAGCCCCTGTATATATGTTATTTGTCTGCATTACAAAGTTTGGTAAAGAATGCTACCTGACATAATTGTGTTAGTTTTATTTCCTGGGAATTTGAACAGTTATTGCAGAAGGGTGTAGTATAACTTCAGGTATTTTACGTGTGTAGCCCAATGATTGTGTCAAGGTTGTGATATCTACCTGGTTGCTCACCATACCAGTGGAGATAACACTATATTAGCTTTCTCCATTTCTAGTTGTACATTGCAAATTGGTATTATCAATGCTGCAATGTACTACATAGTTATGCAACTGTTGTCCACATTACAGAACTGTTATAATAATTATTTTATAAATTTTATAGTGGGAAGCTGTCCTAACTTGTGTGTAGTTATAGGGAGGATTGCCTTTTCAATTGTTGGGTGCAGGATGAATGCATGCATTCATATGTAACTGAGTTCCCAGCCATCCTATCTGTGTATTATAAATTTAATTTTTGTCTATTTTTTTTCATCTCATACCAGGATATGGCACCCAAGACATCTGTGCTCCACAAACTGTCATTTGCTGATGCAGAAAATGAAGCCTTATCCAGACCTTCCATCACTATGAAGATTTTCTCTTAGTGGGAGGTAGAGGTGACAAATCTGCACAAGACAGGATATGGCAGCAGGCTGTTGACAGTATCAATGCTGTCAAAGGGCATGAGAGAAATTATTGACAAATACAACACAGGCAAGTGATATGATCACCTCTACCTGCCACAGGGTGGCTGCAGTGGCCCAGGAATAGGTGGCTATGGAGGGTGGTCTTCTAATGAAACCATTTCTGACTGAAACACAAGAGTTCCTGTCTACTGTCAGAAATCCAAATAGCTCAGCAATGAGTTCACACTAGATTCTTGATACTGGTGCTGATGTGGATGTCAGACCCAAAGTGTCTCAAGCAGAACTTCCAGGCATGCAAAATAAAAATAATTTGTCAGTCCAAATATCTTTATATGTGTATCTCTTATATGTCTGATATATCTATAGCTAGTTATAAGTAAAAAAAAAAAATGGAACCATAACTGTAGTAAAATGGCAGGTTTAAGTATGCGTTAAAACATTGACAATAGATAAAATCCGCTAGCAAAAACTAACTTTTGCCTGTAGGTCTTCTTTAGGCAAATACTTTTACATTTTAAAATATCCCTATTTAAGCAATAATAAAATCACATAATCTAGTGCACCTGTTTCTGCAAATACTATAGCAGTGGTTTTAAAGAAAAAGTGTCATTCAAACCAGGTGCATTCTGTGCAATGAACCTTAAGATCCACTTCATCTCTTCTAGTTCTATGTGTGCTGTTTAGATGACCTCTTGGACAAGATGAATGATACCCTGGATCAGGCATTATCTGTGATGGAACATCTTCTGGGGGGAAGGTGGGCATTCATGTGGCCACAGAGCCACTACATCTTCTCTTGTTAGCTGACATGGTCTTGCTCGATCTCACTGCCATAGTGACACTACTTCTGCTGTTCTCTCAGTGATTGAGGTGTACACACCCAAACATGGTAGGCCAAGAGGTCATGTTCCTAGATGTTGTCAAGATGAGAGCTCTTCTAGCAGACAACACTTACATTCAGGTAGCACCCCTAATTCTAGTCAGGACTTTGGAAGAAGCAGTGTAATTCCTGGCAGATGCAGAACTGACTACTTTACCATGAACAGCTCACACGTATCCAAGATGCCATGACACAGTGCTAGCACAGTGCTTGACTGTTTTCATGCAGATGCGCACACACACACACACACACACACACACACACACACACACACACACACACACACACACACACACACATTGAACAAAAAACTTGCCCATATCATTTCGCACATATGCAAGCTATCTAAACAATACTGTTAAATGCTCTTGTTACTGGAAATAATGACTGTAAACTTTAACTAAACATGTCTTTCTTATTCACACATACTTTCTCCTTTCGTGTAAGCCTTACCCTCCTGCCACTCCACTCCCCCCAACCACCCAGTGCAAATGATGATAACTGTGCCCTGCCATTTGCACATGTCTTTGTGACTTTGGGTTGCATATATATATGATGCGCACATTGGATAGCTAATGCTTGCTTACTCACAAGCTCGTATTTATCAATGTGTATTGTGAAAGAAAAGGTTTTGACTTCTTTTTTGTACTCATTTGTGAATGATCATTTATATAATTGTATTTCAATTAATACTGTCAGTAAATCATTTGAAGCAGTAGGCATTTCAGTCTTGCCTGTTGCTATACTTGTGCAAATGATGGTATAATTGATCAGTTCCAAGGTTTATAAACAGTGGTCAAGTGACATGCTTGATGCAATGGTATTGGGCAGAATATATGGCTGCATACTGCAAGCAGCAGTCATCTAAACTATTACTGACATAAGTGCATGCCTCAGATGAATGATCTGCTTAGAAGCATATACATATTTCCATATCATAGTACTCAACTATATATTTTTTTTCCTTACAGGTTCCACAGTTACCTTGTCATTACTGCAGGTACAAATTGTGTCATTGGGGGTTGTCCCTGTCTGATGCTATTTGAACACAGTCGTTGTATGGTTAAATAAGGCTATGGAGTTTGACAGGCAACAGTTTTCATATTTGTATGTGCTTGGGATCTTAAGCTTTAAGCTAGGTAGTGAGTGTATGTGTTATTCTTTGCCTCTTAATCAGAGCCAGAGCATATTTTACATGCCTCCATCTGCCAGCACTATCTGCAGCTGGTGGTTCTCCCTCAGACTCCTCATCTGTATTTGCTGCTGCTGGCCTTGCCTGTGGTTCTTGAAACTGTGGGTCTGCTCCTCGCTGTACTTATTTAAGTTGCTTCCTGAGAATTATATTGTGAAACATGAATCAGACTGTATTTCAAAAGAGATGTCTGGGTCATGCTACAGGGCACCTCTTGATGTGTCTAGACACTGGAACCTTGATTTGAGCAATCCAAACACATTTTCTCTGAAATTCCTAGTTTGAACATGAGCCTTATTGCATTCTTGCTTGGTGGAGTTGTGTGGGTTTCTAAAGGGTGTCGTGAGCCATGGCTCCAATGCATAACCTGCATCTCCCACCTGATGCACCTGTGGAAAGTTGCACCTAGCAAAATCTGGTACAGCTTGCAGGTATGGAATATGTGTGAATCATGAATATTGCCTCAGTTACCTGCAAAGACATTGTAAATGATCCATTGGGCAGTGCACACAACCTGATGGTTTATAGAGTGGTATCCTTTACTGTTGATGTACCACTTCCCTGTTCACAGGGGGGACTTTTATTTCTATGTCTGTGCAATCTATGACTCCCAACACTTCATGCAAGTGTGCTATTGCATAAAATTTCTGCATGGTTCTTGCTCTCTCCTGTGTGGTGTGTGGGAAACAGATGCAATCCCTTGCACGTAGCAGCACTGAATTCAAAAACTGATGTAATATTCTAGAGTCTGATGCCCATGACTCCCCTAATATATTCCCTATGAGTCTGGAAAGTATCAGTAGCTAGTATGCATAAAGCTAGACATACTTTTGTTTCCACTGGGATGGGTTCTCCATGATTCCCCTGGGGCCTAGGTGGAGGAGGCAGAGTTGCATAGTCCGAGTGTTTCCCAACCCTCTCTGTATCACTCTTCAATTTCAGTGTCATGCAGTCCATGATAAGTTGAACAGGGTCTTTGCACCCTTCTTCTTTCCTGAGGTCTGACAGCAGCAGCAACACCCTGAATTAAAGCCTCTTGCACAGCATAATGATAGCAGCAACAACTCATAATATTTTTTGATGTAAGTATAATCACACCTGTATTCCAAAAGGTTTTGGAGTTCTGGACAAAAGTGAGCACTGGGTGTATACAATTGCTTTACAGCTTCCTGAATAGCTCCACTGTGTTGGATTTTTTTAATTGGCATGTAATTTGTTCCTTATGCTTTCATAGGCATATTCTATTTTTCTTTTGTGGCCCTACCCAATGTGTAGACCCCTTTAATGAATACCAAATAGCATGCTATCATATTCGTGGTACGCCATGCTGCCAATGCAATAGCAGGAGTTTGTGTAGCTACTAAGGAATCCAGCCCATTGTCATTTGATCTTAAAAAAAGATTTCCTGCTCAATATCACTTTTTATTTTGAAACAAAAATATGCTACTCAGCAGATAGAATCTTAAAATTTATCAATCATTATTCAAAAATAAAGGGATCAGGTTAAAAATAAATCATTTTCCTATACTTATTTCCAACCATTATCTCTACTTAAAATTATCATGTTTTGTAATTAGGTAGGACAGAAAGTCAGATATCCTAGGCAGGACAGTTATGTAGTCATATAAGTAGAATAAACTGTTGCAAAATGTATTTCCTGATATCTAGCCAAGATATTGCAATACCTTGACTAAGGTTTTCATTTATTAGTAAATACAGTAGGTCATCTGGCCGTTTTACAAGATTCTCATCCAGATAAAATGTGGGCTCAAGCTTGTCAATTACAGTAGATGAAACAAATGTTCATTTCTTATAAAATCAAAAGTATAAGAAAATGTATAAAAATTCTCCCTCATCATTTGTAGTAACATCCCTTGTTTCACCTTTTCCAAAATAATCCTGCACTTTAGATATCAGCTACGGAATCAAAAGAACAGCATAGTACTTTGCAACTTTGCAAATATTTTAACATTGCTATCCATAAATGCAGCTGTAATATAGTTACATGTTGCTAGACAATCCCTTCTCACTTATAAAAGAACTGAAATATGTACCAACCAAAATGTTCTCTGGAAGTTCATTTTTCTGAGGCCTCATTATAGGGTTCCCATAGAAAAGTGCTGCTGTGCCCTTTTGTAGTGTGAACAAATCTAGACAAACGCCCTTGATGCCTACTGATATGAGTGTTCATGACCCTAACAGTTTTTTTAATTTATGTTGTTGTTAGTACACCATTCTGATAATGAAGATGCCACAAGGCACTCATTCCCTTAAGTGGAAGGCCCACCCAACTTAAGGGTATATAGCAGAATTCTTCCAGTCCAAAAGCAGGAAAGGAAATAATTTTATTGCAGAAGGATGGAGGCAAGTGGCAGAAAGAGAATGGGTTCCCCAGAAATGTAGATGTTATAGGAATTCATTTCACAGAAGAAGACATTGTAATATAAAACTGATAAGGCATTGCTTTACATACTATTATCAAAATCCAAACAAAAATAGTACAAAAAAGAATATACAATTAATATTTTGCTACTGAAATAAACTAATTTAAATTATACTTTTTATGAATACAATAAACTTATGTATATATATATATATATATATATATATATATATATATATATGTGTGTGTGTGTGTGTGTGTATATATATATATATATATATATATGTGTGTGTGTGTGTGTGTCTATATATATATATATATATATATATATATATATATATATATATATATATATACACACACACACACACACACACACACACACACACACACACACACACACACCCACATATAGTTAACAGATTGTAAGCATTTGATCTCAGGATTCTACCTCATAATGTCCATGATGGTGCAGTGATGTTTGTGCAACGGTTGTATCTTAATGTCTTGTTGTTATCACAGCAATTGCATTCAAAGATGCATGGAGATTTTTTATGACTGGTAACCTTTGGGAATAAAACCTTTTATTACCAGTAAGTCATACAGTGCCAAGCAGCATAAACATAAAGTGTATAGAGTGCAATGGGGATGTATAGTGTGACTGTACTCCAAAGTGTGTGATGTTAGCCCAACTGCAATTATCTAACTTATAAAATCTATGCAAAAAATATACTTTCTATGTCTTTAAGCCATTTCATTTGACTGCAGAAACAGCAATTATATTTAATAAATCAGCAGTGTCTAAGAGCACTGATTGTTAGGTTTAATTTTAGAAAAGAATTAGAAAACCATAAGCAGGCATAGATCGTTAGTGATAAGATTACATCCTCAGTTGTATTATACTTTTGTGATGGTGTATTAATCAAGTGCCATCAAATTAAATGCAAATAGAAGAAACCGTGAACACTTGAAAATAATGAAAAATGCTATGATTTTCTGTGGCTGGGGTCAAAGCTTCCACATTTCCCATGCTGGGAGAAATCCTATGCACATTATGTGTGCTTCTGTCTGACTGTACGTAGGCTTCTAAATTTTCCCTTGGACTCCATACCCACACCACCCTGGATTTTCCAATTGCTTCTGTCCAGGCCTTGGTCATGACCCATTGCAGGAAGCAAAACTTACAGCACTGATAAATAATGCCACGGAGTGAGGGATCCCATGGGGGTTTCTGAATTCAGAATCAAGAGTCTTCATGTATCTAGCAAGTGGTCAGAACCATATCTTAAAAGATCAGTATATGTAATGATGTGATGATTTGTGCCACCCAATTATTAGGTCACTACCTGCAAGGCTGCTGGTTTACATCAGAGATCACAAAGGCATGGTATACCCCTGAATCCTCCGCCTAAGATAGGGGAACTGGCCATGGAATGCATTATACTATGATGCCTTGGTGAACTCACCATGCTTTGAAGGCAGTAACTGAAACTGGGTCATGTGGTGCAGTTGGACACTCTGCATCCATGGCTTAATGAACTGATCTACATTGCTGTGGTTACAGACATCTTTGAAATATTATCTGGTTACTTTATTGGAGTAACATTTAAACATTAAGTATTATTGTGCAGTTCTGGATACCTAAAGCATCTGTTGAGATGAAAGATGTTGAGGGGGGCAAGTGTGTGCATTAGATTGACTTAGTGAATAATTCACTGAAAACATTTGCTTACTGTACATGCTGATAGAGGGCTATATTTTCTGTGATGATGTTGTGGACAGGGAACTTGGGATGTAGATGAGCTGGGTGCAACACTGTACTTCAACAGCACTTGATACTGGTCTAATAAAAGAAAAGCTAGTCAGACACTGATCAGTTTTAACTTCTGCCTTTTTGCCAGTGACCCTTAAAAATTACATGATTTTGCATCATGCTATAGATGATTCAAGTAACACATTAAATGAAACTTAGGGTTACCTACATATCAAGATTTTATTTGATCCTTTTTGGATCATGACTGAAGGTGTTCTTTGATTCAGCATATTTTTCTATTTATCAAAAGAATGTTAAAAAATAAAATAAATGAAATAATCTGCATCATTGATCATTAAAATTTTGCAACTTACCTTGTGTACTCCTCTTCATGTCTGCTCTGGACTCATGTATTTCAAAACCTAAAATTAAGCAAGTCTTTGTGATTCTTCCTCACCCTCTAGTAGGCACTGTCGTTGGAGAATGGTAGTCACCTGACAAAAGGAATATATCTAAGATGTGGCTGCATATCTTCACATCAGCAAGAATTAATGTAGTTTTCCATTATATCCCCAATACGTTTGACCTTCATTGATTTACTGGGCCTAGCTCCCCAAAATTTTTGTGTTTTTGTTTTGTTTAGCATGTTTCATATTCTCATAAACCACCTCTTGCTTTCTTCAACTTTTGAGTCGGTCACCATCAGTGACACTGAAAAACAGACTCACCATTAATATATGAGGATTAAAATTAGATGAGTCTATTGCCATACCAGGTGATTTTATTCATTTTCCAGACTGACATTGCAATGGAGCATGGGGGTACATTCCCGAGTTCACTATCCTTTATTTGAGACATTAAACTGAGATGCTGACTGCCTGAGATGGTGGTTACTCAGGTGGGTATAAAAGATACCGTGGCTGTTAACCAAAAGTTGTATGAGATGTTTGTTTACAGAAATTACATTTTCACATATGCAGCCAAATGAAATTGAAGAAATATTTCTTACTATATACAAGGTATAAACATTTACATATTGTCAATACAAAATTTTTTATTTTATTTTTTTTTTATTTTACATTTGTTGACCGGGCTAGTCTAACTGGATATATTTCCATTTTCAGTAGAGGCCCGGGGAGAAAAGCTCCAACATAGTATAAACAGTATTATGCAATTATATAACAAAAACAAGTACAGGTACAGAAAAAAAATAATAAGAGTTATATACAATCAAAAGAAGGCATACTCAAAGTAAAAATACAAGTAGGTCAATAATATAACAGTTGTGAGATTGTTTGATAAGCGAGATACACTATAGTTCATTGATGGTTAACATAAACACTAGTGGTTATAAGTTTTCGGAGACCAGATATTAGCATACAGAGGGGTATGTAGAGTGAGATGTAGAACCATAAGTAGTAAAAAGAAAAGATGGTTAATTAATAAATTAATTAATTAGGAATCAAAATTCAAGGCAATATATCTATTTGTCCTCCTGTTCTTTCTCCTACGACTAAACCCTTAAAATTTTAGTAACTTCATATAAATTACATTTTAGTTATACATAATTTCATGACTTCATTCAGTCAAAATAAACGACGCCCCTTTCATGATTACTTTATCAATTTCCTCAACATTATAATGCCATTTCCTCATATAATTCACATATATCATGTACCTAACAGCATCATTTATTCCAATGTGTATAAATCATAAATCTTCCTTCAATTCCTCTTTATCAATTACACCTAGAAATGTTTAATATTTTTCGGCTTTTGCATGCTTTTAAATTCACTGCCTTTCTCCAAATATGTTCTACTTTATACTTCCTTTTGCTAGTAAATATGTATATAGATATATATATATATATATATATATATATATAGATATATGTATGTATTTCCTTCTACCTAATACTGCATACCCATTTTTGAAACAATGACCATATTTTCCTGTATTTTTCAAAAAATCATCTACATTAAGCTTCAGCATTAAAATCGTACCTGATGTGTGTCTCGTATCTACTTTCATTTACCTTTTTTAACATTTTTCTCAGTAATCTCTACACAATACACTATTCCCTTCATCTCCCATTTAAGTAAAACAAAATGCATGTGATATGAAAAAAAAATGATCTCATGCCTTCTTCTCATTCCACATGATTTACATATGGCTGTAAGTTATGCATGATTTAACAAAGAATCCCTCTGAAAAACTAAACAATGTCCTCAGGATGCTGAAAGGCTTAGCTTTATTCAGAAGCCATAGCTGAGAATGTTTCCACAATGTGCTAAGCCTTTCAGATTCAGAAACTTTTCTACCAGTAAGGTTTTCCACTCATGGGGGTTTTAGCACAGAGAACAATCTCATGGATGTAGATTCATATCAATGCAACACTCCCAGTTAGTGGATAATGCTAACTAAGTATGTTCTCACTCCCTGACATGTCAGTGGCTCCCATTTTCCTTGAAACGAATGATTTACAGAATCACACGGTGAGGTGAAATGTTAATTTAGGAGGAAAAAAAATGATTGCTGTAAAAACCCAGTTGTCACCTATTCACTCCTATGGAAATACTCATGTTTGAGATAAATTCAATTCAATTATTCATTTGTTCAGTTGTTTAATTGTTCATGGACCATTGAGAGTGAAGAAATTACCCTTCCCTTATACCTGACTGAAACAGTGCTTAAGGGGTATCTGACATTTGTTATACACCATTGAAAGTGCTGTTACAGTCGGGTCTCGCTCTACAGAGGTGTGTAATAGGTTTATCTTTTTCCAGTTCTGGGGTGTAATCACAGCACCCTATGCACTACATGACTGTTTTAGCTCACAGTGGTGTTTACAAGTGTATCAAGGCTGAAGCCAACAAAAAATACTGACTCAGATCAGTGTTGAGCTTTCTTCTTAAATGGTAGTTGGAGGAAAGAGCTGGGCAGGCCTACACAACTTGGATATATAACTACTTTGTGGCCTTTGAGCTCTGTTCTGTTACTTGAATGTATTATTTATTCACCAAGGCCTATTGCTGTAATGTGGCCTGCTCCCTACCTAGAGTATTTAGGTACAGTGAGATGGAATATAATTGAAATGCATAACCAGCTCTGTTTAGTGCTTTATTTCTTGGACAGGAACTGAATATAAGTTGTATATATATTTCAACATCTGTTGTGTCATCTATTTGCTGACAGTACATCTTTTTTGGTGTTGCATGCTTTTATGGTGAATGATTTATCCCTCCCATGACTATACTGGTATGTTTTTGTTAAGTCTTGAATGTATCCAGTCAATTTATTCTTGTAAGTGACTTCTGAATATTTACGTGTAATGCTGCTATAACGTGTATTGTGGTCCATTGTTTGTCTTGTGGTGCATAGAAGTTCATCTCTTTAGAGGCACTAATCCATATCAAGTAATACGACCTCCACATCTGGATTGTTCATTGCTGTTTGGCAGTCGCTGTGCAGTGATGTTTTACTTACATATACAAGCACAATGCACATTTTTAATTGTATGGTGGCACTTATTAGCTCTTACACACATATTAATTATCACTTACTGCTCTATTCTCTGTTTTGTCTTTCTGTGAATGTTCAGTGGGAAACATGACATGAACGCACACTCCAATCTTTATTTACTTTTTAATTACATTGATTACAGGCCAGATTCCAAAACATGAATGATTAGGTTAGAGTGCTGCCTTCAACTTACAAACATAAGTAAGATAGTAGAAATTTGAAAATTTGAAAAGGATGCTTACTCACTTCCCTACAGGACATAAAAAATGAGGAAGCACACAGGTCTTAATGACTGACCAGATAAACACGTCTGATTCCACAAGGACTGGTGTAGGCATTGTTGTGAAAATAACAGCAAATATAAATTGGCACAGCATTGCTCTGTAGATGCCCCTCCCCCCACTGACAATCCATTTAGAGCCCACCATGGGTGGTTAAAGCAGTGACATTGTCATTGCAGGGTGCCTCTAAGTTATGGTATGTGGTTCCTTGCTCCTTGCCTTGGTGTTATTTTTGTTCTCAGGGGGTATGCCTAAAAGTAATGGAAATATTTAGTTGCTGAGTGCTTACACATAACATACATATTGGGGGGGGGTAAAATGAATGAATGTTTTGCCATTTAAATACATTCATTATTGTGCTGTTGCCAGTCAGTCCACAATACCACCACTGCCTCTCATTTCTTGAGTGTAAGTCTTCCAGGATGAGTAACTTTGCCCTGCAGATATCTCCACAGTATGGAACAACCCAAACCAGTACTGTGTAACAAGCTGTAATAGCAGATGGCATGCTGCACCATTCGCAGGACATTGCGACTATGATAGTTCATTCCCCCTAATTTTTTTTTTGAGTAAGAATATAAAATTGCATTTTCCCTTGATTTATCAGCATCTTTTTCTATCACTTTTCAATATATTGGGGTGATGCCAGCTTATGTCATTTACACAGCAAGTGGCTTTCACTGGAGGATAAATTGCAGGCTTTGTTCATTTCTGCAGTTTGAGAAATTATTTACTTTTGTTTTTGAAATGCTCTTGTTGTAATTATTATTTCCAGTGAACTAATGAACTGATGATCTACAGCTAGGACATTTGCAAGGTTTTGCTCAGAATTATTTATGAGCACTTTTCAGCTGGAAACACATGCAAAGATTATTTCTATATAATCAGTATATCTTAAAAAGAGACACAAAGGGAGCTCAGTCTAGATTTTTATCCCACATCACTATATCTCCTAATATAAACAAATTCATTAAAGATATAAATAAATTATTAATAAACGTCTTATGGTATCCTAATAAGAATAGAATTCCTTACCTACATCATATTAGAACAAGGGATCAAGGTGGTATAAAGTCCCAGACATTGACACATACATCAGTGCATCGTTATTTAAGAAACTCATAAACTGGACTGATCCAAATTATAATTTGAACTGGAAATCCTTACATCTTATAGTATTATTAAATGAAAATACTTTGTTAACAAAATTACCTTTAAGTGACCTTTCTAATACATTTTGGCATTTCCTTTGCTATATTGTTTAGTATAATATAACTAAACCTACAAAGATACTGTAAATTCCTTAAACTACATCTTCAACAGCTTCAGGAAATTTGTCATTTCTAATGTAGATATCAAAATCTGGTTGATTTACTAATACCTTTCATAATCACAAAGAATTTTCCACACAAATTACATTTCAACATGTTTAATACTTGGGAGGTTATTTAATTGTTGGCAACATTGTATATACGATCTAGACATTGAAGACAACAATTGTAGCTTGGAGGATGAATGACTCACTCAAAAATACAATTGTAGTCCAAAAGTCCATAAGAGTGAGTCAAAGCAATGCAACGGTCCTTATTCAAACATCAAATAGGGATGAAAAAGCATAATAAAATAGCAAAGATTTATTACAAATGATAGCACTTTCACAGTTAAAATACCGCTTCTTCAAATGTTAAAGAACATACCAGACAACTCCATTTTTTAAAGCTCACCTACAAAGTTACAACCAATCATGTGATACAATGTAGGAACATCTCAACAAGCAATAATAGCTTAAAAAGACAGAATAAAAACAACAAATATAAAAATGTAAACACATGTATGAAAAATATCCAATTAATAATCCATTTATGAAATGTACTAGCATATACAAGGATGCCTAAAAGGTACCTGGGATATAAAGTACATAAAAAATAAAAAATATATAATTAATTATTTATGTAAACACCTAGCTTTAAGGACGGGTTTTAATGGTACCTTATCACTGAGACCCCTATAAACAGCTACCCTCATCTAATAATCCAGTCAAATTTTTAATATCCCTACCACATTCACTGAGCACAACTTAATATTTGAAATGTCCATTCTTTTATCTAGGGAAAACCAATAGACATTTTAGAGATAGAATAACAGAACATATATATAGCATCAAGAGTGGGTGCACCACTAATGCCCTGGGAAAACATGTGATTAAACATGATTCAATGCATCTTTTTAAATGTTTGATTATAGAGAAGGTTGTACTCAGTGAACATGGTGGGGATATTAAAAATTTGACTGAGGCTTCAGAGACAAGATGGATTATTAGATTGTATCACTAGAAAGTGGAATTCTGTTACTTTTCCAAAATGCAAAGATTTTGTGGCTTTATTAAAAGAAATGATAATTAAGGAAATGAGAACAAAAGAACTTAGAATTTATCTGAAGAACTTCTCCAGTAATCCTTGGATAAAAGTTTCATATTTATCTGAAGAACTTCTCCAGTAATCCTTGGATAAAAGTTTCATCTCTCATCAAGACTTTTCAAATGGTCTCTAACACTTCTAAGATTATGTAAGACTTTATAAGCAATTTATTTTTACTAATTTGGAAATATCTCATACACTATTTTAGGCCTATACATATATTATAAATAGTTATTGTGTTTTATATTGAAATTTATGTTCTAAAATATATATTGTATTATTGTAATGTTTTAATGAATTTACATAAAAATATTTGAGTAAAAAATAACTAAATATTGACATGCTAACAAAAGATGTGAGAGGGACATAAAGCTACAATGTAACAAAGGGGAGTTAATGTGATATACATGTTAATAAAATGATGGTAGATACATTATGGTATAAATGCATAAACCGCAGTTATAACATATGAGATATATATACACGGAATGTATGTATGCTATCTGACACCACTACGTTATTCTACACTTCAGCATGTATGCACAAAAAGAAATAAACCTTAAAACTGTCATGCTGATCAGAAAGGGACATTTTTTTGTAAATAATGGTTGCAAATAACTATTTTTGGCACCCAAATGAAAAGGATTTATCACCTATAAACATGTAATAGACAAGCATGTGCTGTATATCCATGTAATGCTAAATGATAACAATAACACTCAACATACATAAGTGACAAATGACAACACAGATCCGATGACATTTTATGAGTTCAAGTTTTCCACTTGTAACTGGATCTTATACTTCATTATACTGGGCATGCCCACAAGGAATTACAGGCAACAGTAACATAAAAGCAATTCAACAACCGACATGCAAGAAAGTGCCGTAACAGAAGCCCAGTCACACTTTCTGATGCTCTGGCAGCATGCCATACAGTAAGAAATGCTTTATGGAAGCCATCATCTGCCATAAAGCTGTACAATGTGAAGTAAAGAAATGCAGTAATAAAGAAATGTTTGGATGAAGACATGCAGTACAGAGCACAATTATTTTGGAAATAAGTAATACCTGTGTGTAAGCCTCTGCTGTTTGACAGACAGAGTTTACCAGATTCTAACTCCTGCCTAAAGACCTTAGCATTGACTAAGTGTGCCACTGGAGATAGCAACGGAAGCTGTCACAAATAAGTGAAACCGATGTGTGAAGTCAGAAAGGAGTTACAAATATAATTTCAACAATCTGATTTAGTCTGAATGCTGAAAAGGAGCTAAGGATGTTCCACATTGAGCAGTACAATATCAATGCTTCTTTGCCAAGGAAGGTGTTTTCATCATGTAGAACACACACACTGTCCCAGAATTTAACCACTTTCTTTCTGTGCAGGTATGCTATACAAACCAGTACCGAATGCATGTGCCACAGGATCACTCACATCACATGCCCAAATAACTGTCTCACTGCCATGCAGTCACAACATATGATTATATACCATTGTCCAATCTAAAATAGTGATTAATAACTTGATACAATGATTTTTGTGTAATGAAAGTACATTCATATAATGTTGCTCTTTTTGAAAATTGCTCACCAAGCTATGTAAGTCTACTGACAAATGACATGTGGTTGAAACACTAGTGCCACAATGGAAGTCTGAACACAAGCATGACACTCCACTTATGCTAAGTCATTATTACATCATATTAAGTTGCAAACTATCTCTTTGAAATTAAAGGGATGGCATAGGCCTCTGCCACTGTAAATGGACACATTATAACTGTGGATGCCATTCATGCATTACAGTATAAGGCCACACAATGTTAACAGCCACTGAATGAGGATGTTAAAAGCCTAAGCATTTGACTACAGAAAACACATGATATTGTAGAGAATGAATGCACCACAGTAGAAACGTCACTGCAGTTGTGAGATATGTCAGTATTCCAAGGCATTACATCATTTTATTGCTGCAAAGGATTTGCATATCTGTAATTGCTGTACTTAGGCGGCAAGTACAGAATAATGTCTCATTTCCTCATGCCAGAGGAGAATGCTTACTACAAATGTTATGCAAGGAAAATGCAATCACATGACATAATTACTCTGAATAAAAGCGTCATTATGTCAGAAATTAGCTTGTTGTAAGAGAAACCAACATCTATACAGCAGTTGTGTCTGACAACAGTGTTAGTGACATGTACAGCATCGACAGGACTGACACAATGTAGTCTGAACAGTAATAGCTGGATTTCAACTACTTATGTAAGATCTCAAGCTAGAGATTAGTGTCTGAATTGCAAGTTTTACATGGCATGTTGCTGTACAACTGTGGCTGTGCACACATGAATGGATAACATCACACATACTCTTAGAATGTAATCTCTGCTGTATTCAAACTCCTACCTATCAAGTTACACATCCTAGGGAACAGTGTAAGAAATACAAGCACCATAGGAGAAATCTGACTTTTAAAGTCTGTGTGAGTACTTTTGAAAGAATAACCTCATCAGTATATAGCAGAGAAGATGTTATGAAAAGTGGGATAAGAAGATGGGGGTCTCATTTACCTGTCTAAAGGTTTCCCATGTGGATGTGGATTAATTTCAGCTGTTGTGGAAGTAATACCTTCCTGACTCTAATGCCCTACACAAAGAAGTTCACTACAGTAGAAATTTGACTACCAGTGAGAGATACAACATCCTTTAGGGATGATATCACCACTTAATTGTTGAAACACTGCTATGGTTAAAACTCAATGCAGTCATGTTGCATTAGTGTCCTAGGCAAAATGTATCACTTGAGTGGAAATGTTAGTCATTGCAATTGTGGGTAAAAGCAAACCAATGTGTTATGAGCTGTTCCCTGACATGGTAGTTAGGGCTGTATTTGAGCCACATACCTAAATAATTGCAAATTCTAGAGAACACTGTATGAACTTCAAGTGTGCCAGAAGAAATCTGTCTTTCATGGTGTGAGACTGTAGTTTAGAAAAAAATGACCTCTTCAGTGTGTTGCAGAGAAGATGTGAAAGGTGGGATAAGGGGATGATGGTGTCATCTAACAATTTAAAATGTTTCTCCAGAGTGAAAATTGATTGAGTATAGCTGTGTTGGAGGACATAATCACCTGAGTCTATACATCTCCAGCCCAGTTGCCCACCCAAACACAAACAAGATTACCATGTTGAGCATCAGACCTCCTTCCTATCTAGGTTACTTTATCTAGAGAGCACAGTATTATTTAGAAGTGCTAGAGAAGAAGTCCGAATTTCATGCAGATAAAAAGCACTTTTAAAAATGGTGATAATCCACTGTTTGGAACAGATGCAACACAGGTTTTGGGACAAAATGATTGTTGTATTATTACTTTTCAGCATTTAAATAACACAGCTGAAAAACAGTAACAACTTAATGAAGTAGATGTGGTGAACAAAGAGAGAGAGAGAGAGAGAGAGAGAGAGAGAGAGAGAGAGAGAAACAGCAGCAGTAATTTTGGGCCATGTAGGACCATCCGTATGGTGTGTTACATTTACATATTACACCATTATTAAACTGACATACTCTGTACAATAAGGTGTTTGCTATAGGGAGAAAGAATAGTTAGGATAGTGCAACCAACATTAACACATACACAGGTTAAGGTTGGCTCACTAAGTCTCCCTGTGGCAACGCAATATTTTTAACAAATGCTGTACTGCTGCACTATTCAAATGTAATGTTAACAAAATTATGTAAGTGGAGAGAAATAAATATGTTTGACGTCAGCTATTTAATAGGAATATCAAATGTCATAAAACAATAATTTGATCTACAACTGTAATCAAACCCTTGACACTAAGCAAAAACATCAGTCCATAAACAGGAGAATTATCTCAACATGCAATACAGGAACTTTGAGTTCATTATATCCAGCAGCATAATAACTGTTACAGCAACTGTTTCACAGTACTTCTTTAGTCTGCCTTTACACTGTATTCCCATAGTGCAGCAGATTTAAGCACATTAGCTGAAAAGAAACCAGACTACTATGCCTGAAATTAAACTCTTCAGCTTTTTAAGAAATTAAACAACACTCATCATCACTCAGCATTGGTGTGTTAAGCCAAGCACCATGCAAATGATGAGGACAAAAAGTGCAGGTTTTTCCATGGGCCATTTCTGCTCATGTGTGTTTTATTTGATTCTATTTTTTGATCAGATTAAATGTGTGAAAAATGGGTTGATAAGACAGTGGTGAACATGGGGGACAAACAGAGGGCAGGACACCTGGAAAAGAATGCAAAAATTATCAGGAGTGAGGTGGAAAAGCAGCATAGCGATCCACTTTTCCAGATCCTAAATGTAGAACTGTACAAAGGATTTCATGCCTTTGGAGAGTCACCACACCATGGATGGGTAACAACAACAGAATGATATTGTAAATCCAATTGAACAAATCAAGTATGTCAATAAGACACTCAGGTGAAGTGAAGAACTATGTATGAGATGTAATTTTTTATGGGACAGGTGCTGATCTGTATTTTCTTATAGAGAGAGGAACATTGGGGAAGGGGCTTAGGAATGTCAGGGTCAGATTCATAGGGTAGGTTAGGAAGCAGGCACAGACATATGAGACATATAAGATAGATAAGGATGGTGATGGACACAAAAGGTTGGTGTCACAATGATTAGGGATAAGTAGGCGACATCAAAGGAGCACACCTGTACATCTTGAGAATAGTAGGAATCTGGTATTCACCCTCAGAACTGTCATTGCTGTCTCCTATGTCAGCTGCCTGTGTCAGTGCCAGATGTGGCATTATTTTTGCATCCATAACAGGACCTTTTTAAACCTGCCGATTCAGGTACTGAGGCCCCACTCCATTATATCCTTGCCGGGTGATAAAATTGCCACCTGCACTCATACTGCTCTCAGATGTATCACTGCCTCAGCATCTGGGATATAACTTTCTGACACAGGTAGAGCAGGTAGGGTAGGGAATTGTGGAGGCAATGCTGACAGACTGTGAACTCAAAGTGCTAGGTGTCTGCACTGCCATCTGTGGAAGTATGGCAGGCTGTGCCACAGTAGTTGGCCTACCTCTCTGTGCTACTGGGCATTTTGTTTTCGGCAGCAAGGTATGCAAACTGAAGAGTGTTAAGAAATCATAAAAACAAACAAAAAAAAAAGAGCTAGAGTATAGGAAGACAAAAAGTATAAAAGAATTAGATCATGGCATGTTACATTTATTTTTTAAATGCATTTTTTTTATTCATAAACAAAAATGATAATTGACTATTGTGCATCTTTGTCAGATGCAGATATGATGGGAAGGTATTAATGTGTCATAAAGTAGATGAATCTCACTGTTAAGATATAAGAAATAGCAAACATTATTTCCTTATGCCATATAGAATATGTGCACTAACATGTAACAATTCCACTTAACATAATCAAATTGTTCCTGACATTCATTATTGGTGTTAATATTAAAGAAACATTATCCTATAATAAAACCTAATTGTAATTGTTGCTTCAGGATATTGAACCCATGCACAGTTAAGGTGGTGTTCCCATTGACTAATGCATGCAGCAAGAGCTATTGGAGAAGGCATACATGTTTCATATCAAGGTTGAGGTATGCCTGCTCAAGATGCTAGTGAGTAAGAGATGGAAAATACTTATCTGGCATTGCATGCCTCTCTGAGGCTAGTTAGTCTTTCCTGGTGTGCCTCATAGTTTGTTGCTATTTCCTCTGTAGCTGTACAGTATAAAAAGAAAAGAAATATATATATATATATATATAAAAGCATAATGAACAATGCATTGGCTGGCTGAATAATTAATGCCGTCTCATAGACAGCTTATGACTGCAAAACTGGGGGGTGTTTGAAGTCCTAAATTCATTCTTACTTATACTTTTCAGGTCACTGTAGTGTTGATGACATTGTCTTCAGTGAGTGCAATGCCAGTTGAACTGGATAAAACCTTGGCCAAGCTATTCCAAACCTCAGCCTTGTACTAAGACACAGTAAAATCCCCCTCCAGCAACCTATGGCTGTGGTGCTTCATGAGGAGTTCCACAAAAATCCTGGAGTCCTGAACACCCTAAATTTGCATTCTAAATTTACCACCATTCTTTCCATTGCCAGCCATGTCTGCCGAAGTCAAGCTAACAATATATGTCTGAAGTGATTCACAATTCATATCTCACATATAACATGTTGTGAGCAAGGACACACAACTTTTCCAACTGAATTTGTACGATTGCAACCATATGGATTCTTTATAAGACACATTGGCAGCTGTTGTATCATATAGCATTAAAGGTGTGAAACATTTTATTGAGATTTATGTGTGATGCTCATCCTACTGAAATGTGTTGCAATGTTCAACAATGAAATGTTTAACTGGTTGGTTTTTTAATCGTTGGTGTTTGAGGTGATATGACATATTTTGCTTATGGGACTTACACACTATAAATGGTGTTTTACCATGTGGGGACTGAACCCATGAGATAAAGAATGCAACAATTTAAACTTAGCTTATTAATTCTCATTCCTAAAAGAGAACTTTAATTTAATTATTAGATATAACATAATTTCAAAATGAATGAAAATATACATCAGTGTGGCCTGTATGTGTGTGGCTTTAGTTATTCCTGGAAATGTATTCCTATGTAAAGGGCAGTATTTCTGTTTGTAAATATTTTTCTGATGGATGGAGTTGTATGACTTGAGGAATACAGGCTAGGGTATGTTAGATACTTCTCAAGACACACAGTCCTAAACATATAGTCAAGATATGTGATGAGTCATGACGATTGCAACAAAAATATTGTGTCCAGCATAGATTTGCAACTGGATTTTAAATTATATATGAATATTGTCATGTTTAACAAATTGTATATTAATTATCTTGAGGTTATATGTGAAGCAGTAAAGATATATACTAAACATAAATTTAAGTTATGCAAGCATTACTGATACATTGCTTGTGATAAACATGTTTATCATTCTCATTTGTCTTTAATTTTGCTTTCCTAATCAAAATGTTGTAAGAAGCGAGATTCTGACACCTTTTGTAAAATTATCTTTTGGCTCGCTTCAACCCATTAATCAACTGTGTTTTTTATCTAAACTCAATGCACTTAGACCTTCTGCCATACAGATAGGTAAGTGGCAGGTAGAATTTCTTCACTCAGTATTGTCCAGGCTGCTGATAAAAGTGCGCCATTGTCAGGCTTGTTTGCCCAACATAAGGCAGCCTAAATTAAATGTTTATTTATTTTTTTTTCTTTAGGTTGTAAATCATCTTTTTGTGATTCTAAGCAGAAAGCAAATGCATAAGGCATTAGAAAAAAAAACTGTATGAGAGAGAGAGAAAAAAAGCTGATAGTAAAATGAATTCAGTCATTGGGTATATCTAGTAATGACCAGAGTAAGAAGTGCATTCAAGTGACACATTCATCCTTTTCACATCTTCTTGCAACATCAGAAGTGTACTTTATGGAACACATTCCCCAGGATTCATGAAGCTCGGCACAAGGATGGCATTAGCCTTGCGCCAACCATGTGGCATAGAGATGGCGCAGCAGCACCATATGCATATTAATGAAGGCATGCTGCCGCAATGTCCACGTGCACAGGAAACATGTGCGAGTGCAGGGGGCATGTCTAAGCACTGCACGGAGGCTTGAACATGTTGGCTGCAGACGCGCAACCTAAAATGCTGACTAGTACAGCCTGCCTCTAATAGTAATCACTCCTGTCAGTGTCCGTGGATACTGAAATGTATGCAAAGCATACAAGACAGTTCCGTGAACACCAAAATAAAAAGTAAACACAAAGGCACGTAGCTGAATATTGAGCCCCCATCCCTCGAACAAATGACATTTAAAACCCTGTGCCTGTATTTCATTGTAGTGTTGATTGTTATACCAAGTGGAAGCGAAACGCAGCGTGTTTGTGCACTGCTGCCCTTTGCTAAGCCTAGCCCAATGGTTAGGGTTACCACCTGTCCCACTTTGTGAGGGACAGTCCCTCTCTGGGCAGTTGTGTCCTTACCAAAAATATTAAAAATGGCAAATGTCCTGCGATTGTAGGACATAATTATGTCCCATATTTTATGTAATAGTTGCATAAAATAGTTATTTCTGTATCTAAAATACCTAAATGTTACAAGAAACAGAATAAGCAACTAAACTGCTACAAGAATAAGCTTTTATTTAGGCAAAAAAGTAAAGTTCTATCCTTTGTACTGACCATGGGTATGTGTCAGCCTGTAAAATCTGATGTGTGTCCTGAAAATGTCCCACTTTGGCCATTTGAAAAGGTGGCAACCCTACCAATGGTCAGAGCATTCGCTCAATATCTGCCCATTCATGGTCCAAGTCATCCTTGTCTGGATGGCCCAAAGATGAATGGGTATTACCCGGGTCTACCTACCATGTCATGAAAGATAAGTATTTGCATGTACCTATGTGCGTGAAGTACAGCATGTGGAAGATCAAATATGCTAGGGTTGTCCTCACAACCATATTGGTACCAGAGATATGTAGAGTACGCAATGTGTACTGCTGTCTGTGCCATGGGCCATCAACCAGAGAAGGGATGGATGGTGTGTTTGTGGAATATGGGGGGTGATGGGTAATGTAATAATTTGCCAAGGGGAGACTGGGTTGGATGTACAATAGGTGAACTGGAGGTGTACGAGGGAGCAGTGGGTGAATCAGAAAGGAAACCAAAGAACATACATTCACATCCACAATACACCCTGACAGGCCATACTGCAGAACACAATCCCACAAACATATGAACATTAAAATGTGCGATACACATGTACAGAAATGTTACCGGCTCACACCCACATAATGGTCTGGCCTGAACTGAGCCATCCAACCCCAACACACCTGGATACATAATTGAATACCCATCATCCCCTCCACAGCACACCCCCCCTTGCTGAACGTCCACCAAAACCACCCATACTCGGGCTGCTAGCTTGGCGCAGCCATATCTGCACATAGTGCCCCCTACCCACATCTAGTAGGCAGTCTCACCCTAGGCAGTCTCAGGCTTGCAAACTAGGTATCCCATGCATGCATAACCCTACCACATTTTCAAATAGCCAGAAGAATGGGGTTCGTCGTCCACAATTTTTGGACATCCCTCATGGGATAAGTGTCTGTTCTCAAGATTAGACTTTGTGGCATAACACGATGTCCACCCCCATTGACATCTGGGCACAAGTCAGATTAGCAGTACTTGTCCACAACCCTGCTCAGCCTCCACCCGGTCCTGCAGAACCTACGACCCGGGATTAAACACCTGACTGTGATGCACGTCTTCCCATGTGCATTATCAGGAATATATACCTTTCACATGTTCCCATGAAGCTTCCCCATAGCCATCTTCCAAATAGTACATGTCCACAAATTGTATACCCCGTCCAGGTTCCTCATCGTAATGATGCACACAACCCCTGTATACAAACGGTACAGGTACCTCCCGTATGCAGTTGTTCATATACATGGCCATGTATAACTCCAGATATGTAGTCATATATCTATAAATGTACATACTTATATTCGCATAGCTACACATCACACATACATGCATATAAGTAGTTGTCAAGTATGTGTCCTATTCATAAATATGTATACTTGCAAATGTATACATATGCCTCTCAGAAACATATGAACAGTAACATGTACTATACATATGTACACCAACCGACTGTCACATTTGTTGCCAGTACTGTGGAATGCCTGTAGTAAAGTCATATATCCTAATTACCATCCATACAGAATGTATCACGGATGGTTTAGTGGTAAAACCAGTGACTATGGTGTTCCTGTTCCCGGGTCCAAGCCATGCAAGGGCTGCTAATTTTATATGATGCCCAGAATAATGGCAGTCGGATATAGGGTGATTAAGGTGCTTTAAAGCAGACGTAAGCGGGTATGCATGATGGTAAGTGGCGGTCATTCAACAGTATGGGAAATGTAAATAAGCATGTAGGTGTATATGCATGTGTATGTACAGATATATATATATATATATATATATATATATATATATATATATATATATATATATATATATCCATGAAGAATGAACATGGTCACAATAAAGCAGTCATAACGAATGTGAAGGGAAACAGCAGCGTAACCCCCATAGTATTTAGTGCTGTCATATCAAGCTGCCCAGAGGTGAGCAAACCTCCTGCATCTCCAACCACAGGTAGGATGCTAACAGTGGAACTAACTTTGTCCATGTGCTAAGTCTGACTTTCAAACAGGTACAGGGCAGTCCCAGTCACCATTCGGATGAGCCAAAAACCAGAAGACTAATTGAACACCCTGACCATTATATGAACATATGTCCCAGGACTATAAGCTTGGGATGTCTGAATATACTTGGAGTGAGCCAACATACGGGATGTGTCTAGAGCAGTAGGGAGTGGCGCATGTGTAGTGGTGTGGTTTATTTCTGACCAGAGAATGGATGACTGCTGTGTTAGTGATGTTTTGCTGTGTTTGTTCTGGTAACTATGAACCATGGGTATACATGCAAATGAAGCAGCACAGCAATAGTGTAGTGGTTAGAGCATCCGCCTATCGAGCAGACGTTGCCGGTTCGACTGCAGCACACACCATTTATGATGCGTAATCTGTATATGAGCATATCTTGCTAATTTTATGCTGTATAATGATATAATACCATTGAAATGTGAACTGGGGTGATGTATCACAGTAAGAATGCAGAAGGTGTTTGCGTGATGGGAAACGGCGGTTAAACGGAAAACCGCTGCTGAAAAGTGTTGTACTCACCCTTTGTCCAATGGCCCTTGTTCTGCCCAGCAACACAATAAACCGCCTCAGCCAGGCTTGATGCCAGGACCCTACACATCACAATCAATGTGATTTACCACTAAGCCACGGCAGTTATACCTAACTCTGATGTTATCACAAACATAGCAGACAGCACAGTCATTCAACAGTATGATCAAAGTAATTAATCATGTAGATGTATATGCATGTGTACGTACACACACACACACACACACACACACACACACACACATATATATATATATATATATATATATATATATATATATATATATATATATATATATATATATATATACAGAATGAACATGGGCACAAGAAAGCATTCATAATGAATGCAAAGGAAAACAGCAGCGGAACACCTGTATTATCTAGTGCTTGACATATCAAGCTGGCCAGAGGTGAGCAAACCCCCTGCATCTCTAACCACAGGTAGGATGCTAACAGTGGAACTAACTCTGTCCACGTGGTAAGTCTGACTTTCAAACAGGTACAGGGCAGTCCTGGTCCCCAGTTGGACAAGCCTAAAACCAGATGACCATATGAACACCCTGACCATCATATGAACGTATGTGCCAGGACTATAGGCTTGGGAAGTCTGAATATACTTGGAGTGAGTCAACATGCGGGATGGGTCCAGAGCAGTAGGGAATGGCGCATGTGTAGTGGTGTGGTTTTCCTAACTGGAGAATGGATGCCTGCTGTGTTAGTGAAGTGTTGAGGCATGTGTATGGATAACTATGAACCATGGGTATACATATAAATGAAGCAGCATACCAATAGTGTAGTGGTTAGAGCATCCGCCTAATGAACAGGCATTCACGGTTCAAGTTCGACTATAGCACATATCATTTTCCATGTGGAATGAATGTTGTCCTGCTGTAAAACCGACATAATAACATGTAAAAGTGAACTTGAGTATCGCATGGGATTTTTAACCAGATCATTTCAATCAAAGTGGTACTGTCATAATGAATAAGGCACAAGTAAGCACAAATAAGTGGCAGTAAACATATATAACAAACAGTAAGCATATGCGAGTGTGCTTGCACGGGTGTAAGCAGCGCCCAGCATAGGAAATGTATATGAGTATGTACAGATGTAATATATATATATATATATATATATATATATATATATATATATATATATATATATATATATATATATATATATATATATATATATATATATATATATATATATATATATATATATATATATATACACACACACATATATATATATATATATATATATATATATATATATATATATATATATATATATATGACGAATGAACGTCGTAACAATAAAGCATAGACAAGGGATGAGAAGGGAATCAACAGCAACTATAGTATCATAGAGTGCTGTCAGCGTATGCCATATCACGCTGGCCAGGAGTGAGCAAAGCACTGCTACTCACACCACAGGCAGGATATTACCAGTGGGAGTAACATAGTTGAATTGCTAAGTCCACTTTACACACAGACAGAGGGTAGTCCCTGCTGGGACTACCCAAAAATTATATAGAGCATTTAGCCCTCCGACCATTACACAAGCAAGGGCAGGTATGTTCAAAGACTAAATGGTGGGAGAGCCTGAGAATACACGAGGTGGGACAACATATGTGTAGGGCCCCTAACGCTCTGGAGAGGGCAATGTTTGGAGGTGTGTCATGGCTGCGATAACAAGTGGATAATGGAAGTTACGCATGTAAGTTGAACACGGGTGGGGTGGAGGAACTATGGGTATGAAATTATGGATCCAGGCGTGCCAGGGTTGGATGGCCCAGTTCTAATTGGACCGCCCCGTGGAGGTCAGTGAGTTTGTAATAGGTATATATGCATACACACATGCAGACATCAATATGTAGAAGTACATTCTCTGTAACACATGCATTCCATTTGTAGACATAAATAATAGGAATGTGCACATACAAACATCGACAGTAGATGGAATAATAGGCTGTGCAGAAGAGGGATGGGATGAAACTGCTAGAATGCAGAGGTGTGTACAGTGTCCAAAGTCAGTGCTGTGCTGATGATAATCAAATGTGAGGGCTTCCCCACACATGGAATCATTCCTGTGATCTGCCTGCTATGGCAACGCCAAGTACTAAACCGGTCTAATTGTAAAAGAAATACGCTGAACACATACATAATTAGGCTCCCATGTGTAACGTGTGCGATACCGCATAGTCATACATATTAATGAATTGTAGTGTCATGTTAACGGGAGTAAGGATGTAATAAAGTATAGAGTCTAATCTTGCCATAAACACATGCGTGTTCCATGTGGGGCAACCCAATAATTGCAAATAGTATTCCTTTGGTCGCTCACATCACCAATGTTTGTGGACTAAATGTATGGGAGGTCTGAGGATACGTGGAGTGAGTAAACTGATGGGATGGCTCTATAGGAGTAGGGTGTGGCCAGTGTGTAGTGGTGTCGATACACCATGAATCCGACAGGAGAATGGATGACAGCAGTGTTAGGGAGGCATTGGGGTGTGTTTGGGAACCAGGAGCCATGGGTATATGGGTATATATGCATATGGAGCAGCACAGCAATAGTGCATTCGTTAGAGCAACCCCCTAATGAACAGACATTCTTGTACCGAATCACACTGTATCACATTCCAATTACCATCGGTAATCCATACATGAACATATTGCGACATCTGTCTGCTGTATAACGTGCTAAATATCGATTACAAGATAACTGGAGTGAAGTGTCAGTGTCATAATGAATAAGGCACTAGTATGCAGGTGAAGCATATATAAACACCATTACGCATGTGTAAGTGCGTATGCGTGGGGTATGTATTGGTTTACAGACACACACACACACACACACACACACACACATATATATATATATATATATATATATATATATATATATATATATATATATATATATACATATATATATATATATATATATATATATATATATATATATATATATATATATATATATATATATATATATATATATATATATATATATATATATATATATATATATATATATATATATATATATATATATATATATATATATATATATACATATATATACATATATATATATATACATACATATATATATATATATATATATATACATATATACATACATAAATACATATATATATATATATATATATATATATATATATATATATGTGTGTGTGTGTGTGTGTGTGTGTGTGTGTGTGTGTGTGTGTGTGTGTAGATATACAGAGATATACAGCTATGATAGGAAACAGCACACAGGAATGACATATGTTCACAGGCTATGCCAATGGAAGTGAGGAGCCCAGGCAAGAAACATGACACACGCAGCATGCCCTTCCACCCCCCCACAGCTGGACATGGGAAATATACATGCAATCAATGTAAAGTGTCCACTGCTCCCCAGACCACAGGCAGGATACAACTGGGGGGGTACACAGTGCACCCGTGGATTCTAATCATGGAACACAGACTGGAGCGTCCCTTGCGGGACACCCCAAAAATTGGCCAAACCAAAAGAAGGTGATAGACCATCCATTTTGTCTGCGGTGTATACAGACTCGGAATACAAGGGTGGGTAACCCTGATGACCCATGGGCTGAGACAATTGTATGAAATGGGTCCCGTGAAGTGGAGAGTGGGCAGCGTGTAGTGGTGTGTCCAGAACAGACCAGGTCCCAGAGTAAGGATGGGTGCTGTTGAGGAGGCGAGGGTGGGGGAACTATGGGTAGCTACTTATGGGTCTAGGTGTGCAGGTGTTGGCTGATGTTGGCCAATATGGACAGCCCTAGGGATGCAAGCGAATGTGTTCATTGGGCAGAGGCATCACCCAATGAGCAGCCACACCCACTGCGAGACCCACTAAAGCAAAGTGTAATCTATATGGCAAGGAATGGAATAACCAGATGTAGACGTATATATGTAGAGCTATGTGTGTGTATATCTACCCATAGCGACATAGAGATATGCCTCTCCCTCACCGTAGTATGAATGTATACATACAGAGAAAGAATACAGATACATACCCACATATAAATATATACATATGCAGACAACCATAGACCCATATGTCGTTAGATTTTATATATATATATATATATATATATATATATATATATATATATATATATATATATATATATATATATATATAGACAGCAAGATATAAATATACATGTATGCATACATATGCAGATATATCTGTATATATTAATGTAAATATATATATATATATATATATATATATATATATATATATATGTTACAGTAAATATACACATGTATATAGCTAGGATATGATACAGCAGTTATGAGTAACATATGTTCACAGGCCATGCATATGGTGGTGGGAGGTCCAATAAACAAATGTGTAACATGTAGCATCACCCCCACCCCCCCAGCTAGGCCAGTGAGACATACAGACACACAATAAAGGTAAACACACCACTGCTTCCCAGACCACCGGCAGGATACTACCAGTGGGAGAGACCTGCAAGGTCTACACTTGAAACATAGACATCGATGTCCCTTGTGGGACACCAAAAATTAATGATCGGAGCCAGTCCTGGTAATGATTTATCAAACCAGGCTGTAGATGTACACGGACCAGTAGGTTGTGCAAGCCTGATAACACATGGGTCGACACAACATGAGTCCTGACACAGGGAGAGTGGGCAGTGTGTAGTGGTGTGTTTATACCCCACCTGCACCCACAGTAAGGATGAGTGCTGTAGAGGAGTGGCAGGTGGGGGAACTATGGGTATGCGATTATGGGCCTAGGCGTGCAGGTGTTGGCTGGCAGAGCCATATTAGGACCGTCCCGTGGATATAAGCAATATTCCGATGTGTGCATAGCTGACGCCCATACCTCACAACCCCTAAGAGCACATCCACTGGATAGTCCGTAAACTATTGGAGGAACACATAAGGATCATACCATTGAACTGTCCCGATTACTAGGGACGTCCCTGATTATGACTCAGAATCTAACTCTGTCCCACCTAAACCCTCCTAGAACTAGTGATATTAGGAGGAAAGGTGGTGGATTACACGTAATGAATAATGACAACAATTAAGAGTCATAAACAGCATGTACCTCAGACAATGTGTATGAATACATATGCTCTGGGTCTGTCAATGTGTCAGGTTAATAGCACCAAAATTTTAAATGTGTCCCTGATGTTGTTATGCAGTGTCCCTGATTCAGTCTTCATTTTTCCCCATTCGTATGAGAGGTCTGATAGGGACAGAAAGCACATATTCCGCTGACTACCTTAGAAAGATGATAGAATAATAGGTATGCAGTAGCATGACTCGGCTGATGGATGTGGGTCCCAAAACCCAATTACTTGTCTGTATTGAAGAGTCTCAGTTCCCATGTATCAGCCAGATGGGTGCAGATTGTAAGAGGAACACACAAATAATATGAATAAAACACTGGACAGGCCGCTGATTCCATACAGTCGAACGGCATGCCGTCGCCTAATGGGCAGCCATTCCCGATACTGTAGGCATGTAATCTGATGTAATAGGCATCACAAGGTAATATTGTGGTCCTCGCTCCCACCCAGGGGTGTGAGTGTCAGATGCAAGCACCAATGTCGGTGCATTTGCAAGTGCGGGAGCGAGTGGGTGTAAGCCTGTTTGGCTACCAGTATGCGAGTATTGCACTGGTAAAGCAATGTAGAGGCTAACTGAGTGTAAGAAGCTGTAACCAGAGGTTAGCATTGCTTAACACCATGCAAACCCATGCACACCCGCTCACAACTGCTTTAATGTGCCTTACTCCTCCGTATCCAATGGCCTTGTTCTGCCCTGCAACAAAATAAATGGCCTCTGCAAGGCTCGGAACCAGGACCCTGCACACACAGCTAATGTGATTTACCAATACGCCATGGCAGATATACAGACATCGGACATTACCACAAACATATCATACAGCGCAGTCATTCAACAGTATAGGAATGTATCCCATCATGTAGATGTATATGTGAGTGTTTATGTCCAGCATATAGGTACATACATATATAGAGATATATCAGGAACATACCATGTGGCAACAAAGCATTACAAATGAATGAAAAGGGAAACACCAGTGATGCCTGTATTATGTAGTGGTGTTGTCCTATGTAATATCAAGACTCCCTCAGACAGACATGTGTCATTCATACATGCAAACAGTTGTACATTGGCCTTATACATCACTCTGTGCATGTAATGTACATTAACACAACAGTACCTGTCCAATCATTATGTGAGAACAGTACTCTTGCAAGGTGCTGTGTGCAACATCATCATCATGATAAAGGTAAATGGGGTAACCATAGAGGGACCGGTAGTGTTGTGTGTACAATGGGGTCATCCACATCACATGTACCTGGACCATTTAGGAGTGATGTGCATACCAGGATCGTGTGCCTGAGGGACAGGGGTGAGGATAACAGGAGTATGTTGTGATGCATATTACAAGGGTTACATGTGTCCAGTGGGCACGTGTGTGAAATGGACAGCTATGTATAGGGCAGATGTTGTCCTAGGAACCGATTGGCCTTATGTTTCCGTAGGGTGAGAGTGGGATGTGGGGGAAGGAGAGTAGGTATGCCCGTGGAGGATAGGTAGGGTAGGATCACAGACAAGACAGCATACAGGGTCGGTATATGACACATGTGGGGGGATACACCTTGGATGGGGATGGGTGTTCGGCATTCACAAGCCCATGGGAACAGTGGGATGGAGGTCCCCAGCCATGGGCAGCTGCCACTGCACCAAAACAGCTGCAAAGGAGGCAGTGCTGGGGGCTGTCCAGGAGGGGCAGCCTCACCCTGTAAATGTGACACTCTGCCCTTGAGCTTGTGTATCTGGCTTTGGAACCCCTTAGTGAGCCCCCAACGCACCACGTCTGGGACTGCACGACAGCAGACATGTTCCTGTCTGGCCCTGCTCCCAGGGGGGACATGCCCCATCCTCAGTGGTGGTACCACCAGAAGGTGGTGCAGAGCCAACAGAGGTTGAGGTCCAAGGCTGGGCCCCAGATGTGCTGGTGCCCAGTGCCATGGTCAGCTGAAGTGGGACAGGAGGTTCTGCTGGGACCTCCCAACCCATACAGCCTATGGTGTTGCAGTTTAAACTCAGATATGGCTTAGTAATAGACAACAGCATTCAGGATTACCTACAACAGTATGCATAGATATCACCATCAACCCAACACAACAGATGGTATACATTTGCAGAGGGAGCACAACACATGCATATATACTGCATGACATCTGTACAATGTGTAGTAGATGTGTGACTGCAGCTATGAACAGTTGCCCATTATTGGCTTGTCACTGGGAACCCCAGACAGTGTCTGTCATACCACTGTTTCATGTGACATATGTCCAGTCAGGGATGTGATGGCAGTAACACATCCCTATCACCATGTACTGTCTGCAATCCTCACACTATGCTCCTGCTGTGCACAGATGTGTGTTCAGTGTGTAACACAGGAAACAAATGGTTCCACACACTGACCAGTCCACAGATGGCCCTACAGATGGGGTCCCTCATGAACAGAGCACTGTCATGTCTGTTTTAAAACATGCAGAATAGCCATTACCACACACAACATGTTAAACAGGCAGTAGTCTCAATGCAGCATAGCTACACTTACATGCTGTAGTCATGTGTGGCACATCACCCTCCTGTCTTTAGGCTATTTCCCACTGTGTATGATGTTTGAGGAACATCCAGATATCATCTGTGATGCTGTTTCAAAACACCACATCCAGGTACCACTCACAGCGACTGTCATGGCCAAACACCAACATGATGTTCCTAGATAATGTACTGTGTTTATCATGCGAATGGCTATGGGAACACCATCACAGCTGTTCCACATGCAATCAGCTAGAGGAGGACTGCAATAGGTGCAGAGGCCATCACCTGATCATGTCCATCACTTACAATACACATGCTGCTGCTGAGCAGGTGTACACCTCCACATCCACCAGAGAGTGTGTGGGAGGGACAGACAAAGTACACCAGAGAAGGGCTTGGAGACTAAACCCTAAGCATCATCTGCCACATGCCTACCAGTACAGGGGTCAAACCCCTGACTGACTAGTCATTACTATTACATGTGCATGAAGTTACTACATGTGCCACAAAGCCGACATGTTGCTGTGCTGTAAGAACATATATGTGTGTAGGTGAGAGACATCTGCAACAGAGATATAGTAGACATACATTAGGTGTAGCACACATGGCTGTCCACATGAATGGATGCCATTGTCACCACAACCACACTCTCTAATGGACTCACATTGACACTCTTTGCCAGGGCCACAAATACACACCCTAACTACTTAGTTTGCCACACTGCAGTAATGCACAGGACTACATGCACCACAGGGGATATCTGGAGGTTCTATGGGCTAGGGCATGTGAAAGTGTTTGACATCTGTTGGTATGCCAATGAGGGTTATACTGGGAGTGACTGTGGTTGGGAGCATCATAACCCACATGCAGACACAAGGTGCCAGTACTGACATGCATGTATGCATTGCTTCATGGGTGTGTAGTGGTTGGCTGTGCAAGATGGCTGTACAAGGCTGGGTGAGGGGTAATCCTTGGCATTGCACCACCTGACAATGGTGTGCAGTGTGGTACAGGGGTGTAGTGTCTGCAATGTCCCACACAGATGGGTACTGCATGATCTGCCCTGACATCCTGGTTACCATTGTGTATGGCCATAGCTTTGCAATGCATGCCATGTCTGTGTTTGATAGTCCTTCACATGGACATTGCCTGGGATGTGCATGTCCCACAATACTGTACAGTGACATGTACAGGTGTACCTGGTTTGGCAGGCACATGTTGTGTACACAGACTGTTATCCCCCGATATGCCAATACTGGCCTGGTGTGGCAAAACCTGCTTATAGTCAGCAGGTCGACCCTGCACCTGCATTGATAGCATGATACAGGTATTCCCTGGTGTCAGTGGCATTGGTCCATACAGGGCACATGTGTACGGCATTGTATGGCCTCTGTGGATCACATTTGATGGCACCACATATGTTGCAGGCATCCAGTGGGGAACATAGTGAAGGCACATTGTCCACAATTATGTGCCTATTGTACTGCTGTACAGGGTGCCATGTCCTCTGCAGCCCACTGCAATCACACCATGCCTACTATCTGTCATCAATGTGCATGGTACTAGCAACATAGCGGGATATCCTAGGCAAGTGTGTTTGTGTATGACACATGGGTGCAGGACATATACCGGGTACTAGTAGGGTTGCATACTTTGTTCACCAGGCCTTTTGCCAGATGTAGGGGTATGGCTTGCCAACACAGTCCCATGGCTGACTGACATCTGTACTCCTCGTGAGGTGGCCAATGTGTCATAAGATGGACACCATATAGGAAAACTACAAAATCCACTCCCCAACATGTCCAGTGGTTAGACACTCACAGCCACCTCCACACAGGCTCTGACAGCCAAACACACACACTTGCCATGTCCTGTATTCGAACCCCTACCTACCATATCACACTGCAGCAATATGCATTTAGGGCATGCACTATGGTGAATACTGGGTTACAGCACTCCTAGAGGTGTATTCCTAGGTGGGTGACAACAGCAGGATTGACAAAGGTGGTCATGTGATTTGTACAGAGAGTGCATACTCTACAAAGCATTGTACTTGTCTCATGCAGACAGACACACACACACACACACACACACACACACACACACACACACACACACACACACACACACACACACACAGTTGGCAAGTCTGGGATTAGAACACTGACCTAACTACTTTATCACACTACAGCATTACGCAGTTACAGAATGTGCTACCAAGATTACTGGGTCACAGCACTCCCAGAGGTGTATTTCTAGGTGGGTGACATCATCAGCCTTGCCAAAGTTGGGTATAGGAATTGTATGGAGTGTGAGCAGTCTAAAAGCATTATTCTGTCCTCAGGCAGATGGAGACACACACACACACACACACACACACACACACACACAGTTGGCAAGTCTGGGATTAGAACACTGACCTAACTACTTTATCACACTACAGCATTACGCAGTTACAGAACGCTACTGAGATTACTGGGTCACAGCACTCCCAGAGGTGTATTTCTAGGTGGGTGACATCATCAGCCTTGCCAAAGTTGGGTATAGGAATTGTATGGAGTGTGAGCAGTCTAAAAGCATTATTCTGTCCTCAGGCAGATGGAGACACACACACACACACACACACACACACACACACACAGTTGGCAAGTCTGGGATTAGAACACCGACCTAACTACTTTATCACACTACAGCATTATGCAGTTACAGAATGCACTACTGAGATTACTGGGTCACAGCACTCCCAGAGGTGTATTTCTAGGTGGGTGACATCATCAGCCTTGCCAAAGTTGGGTATAGGAATTGTATGGAGTGTGAGCAGTCTAAAAGCATTATTCTGTCCTCAGGCAGATGGAGACACACACACACACACAGTTGGCAAGTCTGGGATTAGAACACTGACCTAACTACTTTATCACACTACAGCATTATGCAGTTACAGAACATGCTACTGAGATTACTGGGTCACAGCACTCCCAGAGGTGTATTTCTAGGTGGGTGACATCATCAGCCTTGCCAAAGTTGGGTATAGGAATTGTATGGAGTGTGAGCAGTCTAAAAGCATTATTCTGTCCTCAGGCAGATGGAGACACACACACACACCAGTGGTGGGATCAGAACACCTGCCTATCTACAGATCACTATTACAATACTACATAGTTACGAGTCGCCACAGAGACTACACATTTCAAGGCTGTCATTATGACCTTCTAGGAATGCGGACATCAACAGGGATGCTGGCAGTTAAGATGTACATACCTGTGAACCTGTGTGTTTAAAGTAGGAATCCATCCTGAACTGGAGTATGCCCATCTGTGGAATGGATGACTACTATCACTATACAGGGTTACAATGGCCATGCCCATACACATAGAGGCACATAACTGACACAAGGTGTCACTGGGCATGCTCACACACTTAGTAGCACAGGGCTGTTTGGAATGCACTATGTCTCCATCTACACAAGGTTATACTGGGCATGCTCATACACTTAGTAGCACAGGGCTGTTTGGGATGCACTCTGATTCTAAACACGGAAGGCCACAGTGGCCATGCTATTACAGTTAGACATAAAGAACACATTGTAATGGACTCCAGTGTTAGTAGTTGTCATTGTTAGCAGGAACGCTGCACTACATATATCTGACACCGGTCATCTACACAATGTCTGCTGCTGTCCGTCACCTTAGATGTACCATTCTATACCAAGCACAATACTACCACTCACAGTGATGTCTTGCTAGGAGTGGCAACTGCTTGACCAACACAATGAGCCAATGTCCTGCTGTAATTACGAGGTTGTCCAGTGTTTGTCATTCTGGGATGACATGACTGAAAGTAGACAGGCCTTTGTCACATATCACATGCATCCATGATTCAAGGGAGTGGGGATAATACCTAGGTCACATTCACCCATATAGTGCCATTCCAAGTCAAATGTCCTAAACACAGGATAACACCCTGACACCTAGAGGACAACTGCATTGTATGCTTATGCTAACCAGTGCTAGATGTGTAGCATTCGTAATCACAGCTGCTCACTGTAGATCCAACAATGGGGAATACTGACATCTGTGCAGTGAGGAACACCTGGCTGAAGGCTCTGTAGTGCACAATAGCACTACCACCATATACCTCAGAACCAGACATGTGGGCCATAACACAGGTATGGACCGCTCCAGGTGGTGGTGTCCCCACATACATAAAGGCCACTCACATGTACTGACCAGTACTCCCACAAAAGGCATCACAGATGAGTCAGGTGCAGGTCACAGTGTCAAAAGCTGCATTCTAGGATGTAACCCTCAGACACCACCATGCCCTCGGACCACCAACACACATCCATACATGTGGTAGGACATATAATAGTACAACACCATGTGACCTTTGACCAGTGGACTGTACCTAGCTCTACATCAACTGTGCAGAGTACCCATGTACTGACACAGTTGCATCATGTGTTATGCAATGCAATGATACCACTGTTTGTAACCAGGTCAGCTGTACACATACCAGGGTCCCTCGGTTATTTACAGCATTAACAGATGACTGTTGCTGTACACCAGTAAACACCCTCATGTTTGGATATGACATACATGTACCTGCCCTGGATATGTACATGCCACACACATACAACATATATGTAAATAGCATAGCTGTTGTTGTCCTTTGTGCAGACAGGTGGCTACAGCCATTACACACATGCACATGGAAGGTAGGTCCATGGCTGCTGAATGCTAACAGTACATAAGGTGTGATATCAATGTTGACAGAGGTAACATTCCCTCTGTACTGGTCACCCATGACACCTATCATATCATACAACAGTCCATGTGTCATGTATGTCATTACACATGTCCACCAAATGCAATGCCTACAAACATGCCCAAATGACAGGAATGTAGGACCTACACACATGTACATGTAGTGGTGTGCATTCAGATACCTTGCTGATGTTTGCAGGTGACGTGTGTCTTAGTACATCATGCAGTTGCAATGCAGCCTCAACATTGCCAACTGTATATGGTGATATGCTGAAAGTACGGTAAGATGTACTTCAGGTATGGACAGATGTGTGGACATAACTAAGTGGTGGGGCATCTTTGCAGATGGATGTTTGCTGAGGACAGCTCACAGGTGTGTCACAAGCAGTCCTACAATAACCTGTGTAACCGCTAAGCTATGGTTTTGTTAATTGAAGGGGAACACACACAACTTAGACAGCGGTCAGGGTGACACCGAAGGTAAATCACTTGACACCTGTAACAGTTAAGACCTCCCATGTGCATATATCAGCACAGTTGCCAAAGGAAGCATCAGTACACTTTGTAATGCATGCAATACTGCTGTAAGTCTGTCATACATATCATGAGATAGGCAGGTGTTTGATTCACAGTACTGGCATGTGTGGTTGCGTGTGTGTCCATATATGTCACGTATGGTGGGAATACATCTCAATTGTTACTCACTCTCCTGTACACTGTTGTAGACATCTGTACAGACTGCAATGTAGAAAGCAGGACATAGGCAGGGTGTGTATCTCACACATGTGAGGTATCTGTATGTGCGTGACATAGGTGTATTCAATAGTGAATGCCACAGTGTGTGTGTGTGTGTGTGTGTGTGTGTGTGTGTGTGTGTGTGTGTGTGTGTGTGTGTGTGTGTGTATGTATGGCTGTCTGGTCCCTGGAGTGAGGATGTATGTTACCATAGTGAACTGATAAGACCCCTCCCCCCATCCAGGCAATGCAATCTACTATCCCTGTTGATGTCCTCGATCTTAGGCCATACTGACTACCTGTACATGTGTAATCTCTGTGGCACATCATGTAAGTGCACAGTACTGTAATGATGATTTGCACATAGGCAGGGGTCCTCACCTCAACACTAGCAACTGTGTGTGTGTGTGTGTGTGTGTGTGTGTGTGTGTGTGTGTGTGTGTGTGTGTGTGTGTGTTACTGTGTCGGTGAATCTGTGAGTGTGTGGGTGTGTTACTGTGTCTCTGAATACATGTGTGTGAATACCTGAGTGTGTGGGTGTAGTTGTGTGTTTGCATCCTGTCATGGGAATGTGTATTACTGCTTCCCAATGAGGCATCACGCTTTCCACTGGCCTCTACCCTTGTCATCAGCTAGACCGCTCTCTTACCTCCCACTCCATGTAACTGTACCTGTGATGTCACCCAGTATGGATGTCATGTCTCTAGCCACAGTAGCTTAATACACAGCTATCATGCTCTTGGATCAGTAGATCAGTAGACGTGTTTGGAACATGGGACTTTCTAACTGTGATGTGGAAGCTACAAAGTGCATGCTGGTATTTTCATACATACCTGTGAGTAGTCCACATTTACATATGGGACACTAACTGCAAACACTGACATCCACCGGCACATGCAATTAGACCTGAAGGAGGAAGGCAGAACATCAAGACCAACATGCAGTTACTGTTGTTACACATGACACATACTGTTAACAGTACAAAATGCATTCTAAACCTGTACTACATGGTATGTCTGCTGCCTGTCAACAGTACACAACAATTGTAATCTACACTTATCTTCCTAGTCTGTTCACCCTGTGCATCAGACCATATGAGCATGTCCCTGCACCGATGGTGTGGATGACAGGGATGCGGCACAGGCATCATCATATGCACAGGGTGATAATGTTTGCCAGAGGCCTAGGCTGCACCATTGGATGACATCATGTGTGTGGGTTAGGGCCTTTGATCTCATTGGGCATGTGTGGATGTTATGCATGTGTGTGTTGCGGTGCCCTACATATGTTTCCGGTGTGTGCGTATGTATGCACACAGTTCTGGCATGTGTCTGGCCTACACAGGGGTATTATTGACAGCTGCAGACTGTACAGGCCAGGTTTTACAGTTCACGGTGTCCAGCCATGGCCACGTGACCTGTGCCTGCCAGGGGTTGCACGGGCACTACCAGGCAGAGGTGCAGATTGGGTACTGTCTGATGACACATGTCCACTGGAACTGTGTCCCTGTTGGGACCATCCAGGGCCATGTGCACATGGCCTGCTGTGTCCTGGTGTGGACAGCACAGCACCAGCTGCACTGCTGCTGCTACCGCCACTATGGGAGCGGGCATGTGAGGTAGCTCATTCATGTAGACCTGCAACAGGTGATGTAGCTGGCCTACATCCACATGCCTGATGCCTCACTCCTACCAGATGTTCCAGCACAGACATCTCATGCTCGCAGATTGTCATGCCATGGTCAAGGACTCCAACCATGTCACCCAATCATCTATCCAAAACTTCAGCAAGCTGCTGTTGAGCATTTGCCATTGCCTGGATGTTGTTGTTTAAAGAATGGACAGCAGCCCTCTGAAGCCTCTGACCTTCTCTGTTGTGCCATTCAGCATGTGCCTGTGCCTCCATTACAGCCTGAAACATGCATCTGGTGACACCAGCTGCTGCGCTCTGTCTTGCAGGGGCATGTTGGCCAGAGGTCCTCCTATGAGCAGCACTGGCCACATGCCTGTGTGGGGCATCACCAGTCAGTTGGCTGACACCATGGTGTGCAGGCACACCTTCCATAGCCTCCACACTTTCCTGTTCCAAGCTACCACATGCCAACTGTCCTTCCTCTATGGCCACTGGTGATGGGGTATGTGTTGGCATGAGAACTGTGTGTGGGGATGAGGGGGATATAGGTGGAATGGCAACCAATGGCACAGATTCAGCCCCTGACAACCCTGCCTGTGCCTCAATCATATGTTCATCATCACTGCTAGAGTCTGTGGGGACACTAACATCAGATGGACCGCAGGAGGGGAATGCACCTACATCAACACCTGTGAGGGGCAGACAAGAACTGTACATTACAATCTATACAATAGACACACACACACACAGACACACATGCTATGGCACCCAACATGCATGTGATATGACAGAAGGCATGCAACATGCATGTGATATGGCAGACGGCATGCAGCTCAGACAATAATAGTGGTAGTTATCATACATCCCTGGGTTGCACACAACAGCATGCATGTGTCATAGCAGAAGGCATGCACATTACACAATCATAGTAGTAGTTAGCATACATCCCTGTGTTACACCATGTAGACCAGCACAGGTTAACAGTACACCTGCCTGATGTGTGGCATATGACCTTGACAATCACATGTAGTATGACATGTGATCTGCTGATGTGTGCAATGACATGCATACATGTTTAACACAATGGTGTCCTGTCAAATATACAGTGGAGTAATGGTGTCCCAATGCAGGGATGTGTTATACTACATGGACCTTCCACTGATGCACTGTTGTCTGTCTGCCCTACAGATATACTGCACATTTAGCTGATGTGCATGGCCATTGCAGGGAATCATGTGGCATCTCTATTGCTATACAGTGTGAGTTACAGACACAGTTCATAGCCATGACTGTGTTCAGATACAATACATATATACTGTGGAATGTGACCCACATCACTGAGGTGTATACACACTAAACCATGATGTGGAATGTGTGACACAGGTCACTGAAGGGTATACGGATGACACCCTGCACATCTGCAACCATATTGCTGCTGCCTGGCAACTATGGCCAGACATGGCAAACTCATCGGTACACCATGTCCCACATGACATCTGTGTACCACACACACACACACACACACACACACACACACACACACACACACACACACACACACACACACACACACAGGAGCAAGGATGACAGTGATGTCCGACACCAGCAAGGGGAATGTACTGTATCTGTGGGCTGATGTGGTTGTCTGTGTATGTATGTGGATACTGTACAGGTGACTGCTGTCATGTTGTGACACACTCAAGATGTTCAACACATCTTATGTGGTGGATTGATGTCACGCCTACACAAGATGTGCACAGGCCTGTAGGATGTCTAGTGTTCCACATCTGCAATATAACCATTACACAAAGGCCATAGTTGGACCATGTGGAGCCAATGTATGACAGGGTGTACACACAAGCACATCACGTCTACTGTGTGTGTTGCTTCATGTCTCTGGCCATCCTCCATGGCCATGTGTGAACATGTGTTGGCCAAATGGTTGTGACGGGCATCTATTTCACATGTCTGTGTTGTCCCATATGACATACACCCATAGATGTCATATGCTCCACTGACGACAGGGTTATGCAGACAAAGGGTGGTATGTTTGGTATGTGGGATATGTTTTTCAGGATAGTTAGGCAGTGTTGCAGCCAGCCCACTAGATGTCATGGACATGTCAGATAGCACATAACATTGTGTGACATTCATAGCAGGGGTATAATCCACACCGGTGAATCCTGTGGGCTGGCCATACTCCAGCTCACTGTGTAGTACTGTTTGTATTCCCCACATGTGTAGTTCTGATCTGTAGTACATGTCCCTACAGTGAACAACACCTCCACCATTGTATGCACAGCTGTCCACACATCTGGCAATGACAGTTTGTGAGGTTTCATGTCGGTGTTTCACATAGTTTGCAAGTATTGCACATGGGTAGCCATTGTGATGCATTGCAGGTCCGACCTGTATATTGTGACAGGACCATACATTATGTGTACATGTGGTAAATGGCCACATGGCAGATAGATCTGTGCATTAACATGCCTGATAAATAATAACAGTCTCACCTGCAATGGGCTGCTGTCACAGCAGAATGCCAGAGGTACCTAAATAGGAGTGACACAGCAGTATGATCATTATCCATGCCTGTATGATAGCTACAGGGTGCAATGTGCATGTTAACACATACGCCAGTACAATAGACTATACTATGGAGTATGCACATGTGTGCATACACAGAGTAGCATACTATAGTATGCATGTGTGTATACATGCCTTGCATATGATGTTACATTACATATTGTACAGTGACACATGTAACTATATGGAATATAGTTGTTATATGTGCAGTAGTGACTTACCAGGCAACTCCAGGCTCGGTGGTTGAGAGACACCCACCTCCACGATATCAGCTAAGGCTTGTGGATGTTGTTCTGCAGGTGTCCCCAGGTTGGCCAGTAGCTCCTCGGTACATGTGAGTGGGGGCTGGGTTGGTGGCCCACCACCTGTTGCACCTTGTTCCCTGGTGATTGCATTTGCATGCTGTTTTGCCCATCTAATTAGGTCTGTACAGTGTCTGCGCACCTGCTGGTATGTGCGGTTGTGGCCACCCACATCATTAACCCTCCTGCAAAGTTCCTGCCACAGGGCATCCTGCTGCTGTGCATCCTGTGGCACATGGCTGAACAGTACATGATGATTATCAAGTAGGTATGGGATGAGGGCCTCATCCTCCAAGCGGGTATAAGGTGGCAGCCTTGCACGTGGCATACCTGGAAGACATAATGATGGAGACAGGTCACAGTAACTCACAGAGATGTACAGAGCTACAGCTGAACATACATGTGTATCACATTTATTATGATTAAATAGTTGTCTTTGCAAATCTACATGACACTGACACCACTGACATGTTTGTGTCACACACATTTGACACTCAATGGTGATTGGATATTATCACCATATATGTGTGTGTGTCACCTGATTACATTGCTCATACTCCATGTGGATGCTGTCTTGATGTGGGCATGTCTGTTTGCCTGTACTGGTGTTCTTACCTATCAGCACATGCCTGGATGTGTCCACATTAATGCAGTCAACCTTGATGCTGTGTATATGTCACATATAAAGACTTACACTGCCTTAACGGACATGACCTGTGACCCTGCAGACTTGCTCATGGAAGGTTTTACATGTATGTGTTTTGCCATATACATCTACATGGCACTGTACAGCAGTTCAACATCCTGCCATGTATCACCTGTGTTGCACATGTGATACACATGGGACACTGGCTAGCCTGATGGTATTTGCAGGGTTGGATATCAACTATAGCATGTACGGTCAAAGTCAACTAGTAGGCTATATGCCCTGGGCCATGTATGAGCCTAGGATGAAAGGTTACCTAGCTGTAGCTGACAGGTGGGTTTCTGGGGCCAGGTCAAGCAGTGCCACATAACTGATCCACAGGGTTAATGATATATTTACCATGCGGTCATCACACCATGTCTGAAAGAGGGCAATGTGCAGCTTTGCTGGACAGGGATGCATAGTATGGCAGGAGTATGTAAAGTGTATGGGACAAGGATCTGTCCAGCATGTGGTGATCCTTGTACTAGGAAGGTGGATGTCCATGAAGTATGTGTTTGAGATCAGGATGTGTACGTGTAGCATGTCCAACATCACTGGGTTGGACATGGCTTTATTCAGGGTAGGCATCATGCTACATAGTGGAGATGGGGATTGGGAAGGCTGGTGTAGGCCATCTGAACATGGCCAATACCCCTTAAAGGAAATATGTGATCTGATATGGGTCACTTGAGTGTTGAGTATGGCTGAACAATGATCTCTATATTCATGGATGGCACCCTGTCATGATTAGGGTTGCCACTTATGACTACCTGACAGGTGTGGTGATGTAACTATCACAGGAAAGACAACTGCCCAGCTGCATCCCTTACACACAGTGTCCATTATGTTGACCGCTGCCTAGGTGGTAGTTCATGGGTACAGGGTTATTAACATAGGGGTGACAATGCAATATGTAGCTGTCAGATTGTGGCCATATGTCACACACCTCACCCACAAAGCCCCTTCTGTATGTTGTCCACAACACTCATTGAGTCAGCTATTGCTCCTAGGTCATAGTCATTTGCATACTTCAATAGGCAGATGCCTTCTGTTAGTCTGTGTGGTATAGACTACAATGAGGGGAGTACAATGAATTAACCCTGTCTTACTGTAGCTGGCACTGGTGTGATGTGCATGTATTATTCAGACACCTTCTGTAGTGTTGGTTCTGCCAGCAGTCCAGTTGCAAAACACTCCTGTGACATAGGAATGTACATCTAGTATACTGAGTGTAGGTGGAACACAGTATGGGTGATGATGTCCTATGACCTGGCAAGGTTATGATATGCTGTGTGAAATCAACCTTACTGTCATCTACATCTGTACTGCTGACATCAAATAAGTTGATCAAGGTTCATGGCCTTTCAGACCAGACTCAGCAGGGTAGTAGTGCAGTACTTCCCATTATCAGTGGTGTCTCCCCTTTGTGGGTTGTGATAACTGTTGGTGTGCACCATTCAGTGTGTACACAGCCTGACATGAAGCTATGTTTTACATGATGTGTATGTGGAGAGCAAATTGTTTTGCCATATGTGTATGATACAACCTGGGATGTGGACAGGTCCCATGCAGCCTGAGTGCAGCTTGTACCTGCATAGTTGTGGTTACAGGGGCTCTGTAGTGTACATGGATATATGATTGTGTACCTGTTGGGGGGGCAGTGTGTTTATGTTATCCAAGACCCTATCTGGATTGCTTATTCATGCTCAGCACTTGTTCAGAACTTGTAAGCACTAAATAAGCTACTAATTACTATAGCACTCAATCTTCCTCATTACCTAGAGGTAAACAGTTTTTGTACTTACTTTTCTCACTTGCTTAGAGAAAAACAGCTCTTGTACTCACTTTCCTCACTTATCTAGAGGAAAATAGTTTTTATTCAGGCATGTCCAAGGGTCAGCTCCCAGTGTTCTCTCCTGTCTATCTGATGAATCTGGGCATCTTGAGGCAATGTAGAAATTGCCTCATGTACACAGACAACCCTCTCCTCCTACCACCCAACACTACAACCTGTGAGAGATGCACTTATCTAGCCAAACTGGAGGTAAAGCTCTCTCCAACCAAGACTGAACTTGACAGTCATGTGGAGAAGGTAAACATTTGCACCACACCACACTCATCACATAGTCTCACTAAATCTACACCACCAAAATCCACACATAGTAACACAAAAACATTTGCAGAGGCTCTCAATAATAATCTGTCTAAGCAACAGAGACCTCCAAAGCAGAAACGCAAGCAGCCTCCATCCCCAACACAACCCAAATGACACATAGCCCACAGACTCAGTGTGCCACTCAACCACAGCCAATAAGGCAAAACAACGTACCCAACACACTAGTCATAGGTGACTCTATAGTCAGGCACACTGATGTCCCACTCACCAGGCTAAACAAGGAGAAGGTTACTGTCAGCTGCCTGTCAGGTGCCAGGATCCACCACATAACCCACGCACTCAGGTCACTCCACAACAAGTACAAATATGACTCTGTCATTGTCCATGTTGGTGTGAATGACCTGAGATGTACCTCCCTGGACTACATGAAAAGAGACATGGAAGAGCTCTCTGATCTTGTAGCCCAGGCAGGTATGACCCTAGCCCTGAGTAGCATTCTGCCATTGCCCAGAATGATACCGCAGTACAAGGACAAAATGATTGACTTCAACAATTGGCTAAGCTTCTGGTGTCATTCTAAGGGGATCCAGTATCTGTCTGCTTGGGATGACATGGTCGACAGACCATGATGCTTTGCCACAGATGGCCTGCACCTGTCGCCCTGGGATTCCGGATACTGGCTAAGGCTCTTGCTGCCCCTATAGTGCCTTTTTTAGGCAAGGTTCAAATAACAAATTCACCACCATAACAGGAACAGGCAAGCAAAACTGAGGGTAATGCTACTCAATGCTAGAAGTCTAAATCTCAAAATGCACTCACTCGAGGCACTCCTTAAAATGGAGAACATCGATATCTGTGCAGTGACTGAGACCTGGTTCAAGGCTCCAGAGAGCACCCCTGCACTACCAGGCTATAACTCATACCACACTTTTCGGCCATGTAACCTGGACTGAAACACCAAAGGTGGAGGTGTGTCCATATTCATTAAGGATATCCACACCTCCAGGCTAGTTGCTTAGCACAATGCATCCGAGGTTATCCAAGTGCAACTAACTCTGGGCAAAACTGCAATCCAAATTGTAGCTTGCTACAGATCCCCCACCATGCCCCAGGATTCCCACTCCTCTTTTCTTGATGTACTGGAAAATATTAGGGTTCAACCAAACACCCTAATAATGGGTGACTTCAACTACCCCACCATTAACTGGGAAAACTACTCATGTACCAACTCATTAGCTCAATGCTTTCTGGAATTCATAAACTCCAATGCCCTGGATCAACTTATCCACACCCCCACCAGGGGCAACAATATCCTAGACCTAGTCATTACCAACATGAGTGACCGGTGTTCCACACCTGAAGTCAACTCCTCGTTGGTCCGATCCGACCATAAGCTAATCACCCTTGATATCCACATCCCACCCACCCCCATTAAGGAAACCACAGTAAAATATTTCTCCAAAGCCAACTTCATGCTTCTTAAGACAGAAGTGGTGAACTTCATGACACCCATGCAGATGGACAATACAGTTACAACTGCTGAATCCTACACAAATGCACTCTATAAGCACTTACACGAGTGCATGGATCGTGCTATCCCAAACAGAACCAAGATGCTATCCTCCAAACCAAGGAAGCCAATCTGGTGGTCCCCTGCCATAAACAAACTGTACAACAGAAGGAAGAAACTGTTGCAAAAGAGAGTACAATCCCATGAGTGGAGGAGCTCCTTGGTCAGCCTCAGTAAGAAGCTGAGATCCCTTATAAGATCCTCCAAAGCTAGCTATGAAAACAAAATCACCACTAATTCCAAGGACAACCACAAAGCATTCTATAGCTATGTCAAGAATCTCGATGGCAACACCCAGATCTGCTCTGAGTTACAGCACAAAGGCACAAAAATTACAGAACCAACTGATATTGCCAACATCCTGGCAGATAGGTTCAGTGCTAACTTTACCCCCTCTCACCCCCTAAAGGGCCCATATCTATACAGGAAGAATGCAGAGTCCCTGTAATCACAACTATGCAGGTAAAAGCTGCACTCTCTAAAGCCAAAAACACAGCATCCATGGGACCGGACAACATCCCAGGCTGCATTTTACATGAACTTCAGAATGAACTGGCTCCCCACTTAAGCACCATGTTCAATAATAGCCTCACATCAGGCTTTGTGCCCACTGAATGGTGCACAGCAACAGTTATCCCACTCCACAAAGGTGGCACCACAATGGACCATGGGAACTATTGCCCTATAAGCCTGACTAGCCTGGTCTGCAAGGCTATGGAGCACATCATCATGGATCTCATTCACAGAGACATTGGGTACCTCCAAACCTTTGACCCCACCCAGTTTGGCTTTGTTAAGGGCAGACCATGCCTCCTAAACCTGGTGGACTTCTTTGAGACAGTTACCAAGGCATTAGATGAGGGTAAGGAGGTCCACACAGCCTACCTTGACCTCTCAAAGGCTTTCAACACCATTCCCCATTCTGGTATTATCGACATACCCATCCACCTGAACATTAACCCCTATGTCATGAGATGGTTTGCAAAGTGGCTCATGGACAGAACCCACACAGTGAGAGTTGCATACCCTAGGTCCAACTGTAAACCAGTTACAAGTGGCATCCCCCAGGGCTCAGTCCTAGGACCCCTCATGTTCGGTATATACTTCTCTGAGGTACAGGCAAGCACAGGAGGACTTTGGCTGAAAAGGTTTGCAGACGACTGCAAACTAGGGGCCATAATTGGTTCCCCAGCTGATACAGACACCCTCCAGAAGGGTCTCACTGAGACGGATACCTGGTGTCAATATCATGGCCTCAAGCTGAATGCCAAAAAGTGCATAGTCATCCCCTTTGGATAAAACTAATTACCCATGGACTACCACATAGGTGGTAGTCCCTACATACAGAAAAGGTAATAAGGGATCTGGGAACCCAAGTAGATAGCAATCTCTCCTTTGATAACCATATTGCCAAGGTGGTTAGAATATCCTTCTACGTGGCCCCCCTAATCTCAAATGGGTTTGCATCCAGAACAAAGGAGGCCATTGTGCCTCTCTACTCATGACTTATTAGACCCATTAAAGAATACAACACCCCATTTGGGATGTACCTTACAAGACAACTGCAACAGCTTGAAAGACCACAAAAGTACCACACCAAGAGGATTACTGACCTCAAACAGATGACCTATGCAGCCCAACTAAAGAAACTCCAGCTGTACTTGGTTGCATACCGCATACTCAGAGGTGATCTCTGCTTGACATACAAGGCCCATGTCCAACCCAGTATTGATGGATATGCTCCACCTAAACAAAAGCCCCTGAGAGCCACATGCTCTAGGGATATAAACCTAACCACAACGATAACTAGGACATGCTGGAGGGATAGATTCCTGACCCGGAGACTCCCCATGCTTTGGAACATGATTCCAATGTACATCAGGCAGGGCCCCTCACTAGCACTCTTCAAGAGAAACCTTGATGGGTGGATGGGAGACAGACATGTACCCTGGGGATCACTGCAGTGGCTCTGCTGGACAGAGGCACAGGGAACTAATGGCTCTGCTGTTCAGAGGCACAGGAACTAACCTAAGGGTGGTGGAAGCCAACACACTCTAGCTAGGCTTATAAATGCCCTTGGGCAGACAGCCTAGTACCTACCTATGAACCTATGAACCTATTACATGTCTTATGTGCATGGATAGTTAACTAGCTCTTCCATTTTACTTTGCTATCATGCTGATAAACTGTCGGGTGACTACAAGTCATATGTATCCTGTTATTGTGTATTGTAAATGCCAATAGACATAACTAATGTTTGCCTAACATAACAGTAATGCTATGTAAAATGTAATACATATCTGCCTACAATACTGTACATTACACAGTTATTGGCACAATATCCCACAATGCAAATCATAATTGCACAGTAGGCCCACCTTCGACATGTTATTCTCAGTAATACACCCATACATATGCCTACTGTTACAATATATCAACATATACTATCCCCTGTTATAGCATGTACTTGTTGGACCAACCCTGCCACTGACAGTGGCTGGAGAGGAATTGTTGGGTTCAAAGCCCTTATATAGCATCCCTTGTGGTGTATGAGGTGTTTGCCTTGTGACCTACAGCAGTACACACATAAATACTACAAGCATTACTATGCTCAACAATACATCACTACAAGATAACTGTTTCCACTATATGCATTGCATACACTTTAATTATTACAGAACAGGTACTACATACACAGACATACTGAGTGTTCTACATACCTTATTAGTAACCTGAGGTGTCGTTGACTGTTATTTCAATCTTTTTCAGTTTGTGTTTCAATCTTCTTTGTAATGTTCTGCTGGTATATACAGATGGTTTGAATGTGTGACAAGCCATCCTTTTATAGTTAAATATCAGTAACATGTGCTATCCTGACCACCAATTGGTGTTCCAAAGTAGTTAATTACATGCACATCAGCTGTGCAGCTACTCCATTAGCCAATACCATGGCAACAGTGGTGTATAATTGAGTACTCCACTTGGGCATTGTCCCTTTGCCTTACTTTTGAGGAAGATGGCCTGGATGTGTTGTTTGTGATGTATTGCAACAGCTATATGGAGACACACAGAGATATATTAGCTTCATGACTCCCGTGGATTGTGTGTAATGCCTAGAAGATGTTGTTCTACATGTGAGTACAGCTGTTATATTTCAGAACATTGCTACTTATGCAGGGTTTGTTTGTACCTGATACTTCTGCAGATGTTTCAGTCTGGCAAGGATGTTTGAGCAGCTCAAGGCTGTATGGCTATGCATATAATGTTAGGTGGTTTACAGTGTGCTCACCAGACATCTTTGGTTTGGTGTAAATGTGTATCATACTGTGCTGTTAATCAGTAATTGGTAACACTTCCTGGTGTACACACAACCCTCTGAAACAGGATTAGTGCAAACAAACCCTGTAACATCAGCAGCTGTTCCATTGTATAACAGCAACTATTTCACATAGGGCCATGTTAGTGTGTCTCTGACAAGGTATGTTAAGGCTTCTGCAGATGTCGTACAGTGAGTGAATGATTTGTGATGTTATTACAGTATGTATTGTAATTGGTTTGGGTGTGGGGAGATGTTGGTGGGTGTACATAGCAGATGCAGGTGTGTAGGAACTGCTTTTATACATATTCGATATGTGTGTGAGGGTTCCTTCCCTATTTGAACACCTATCCTTTAGTGGACTAATACTATGGTAATTGCAGGCTGATTCATTAAGGCACTGTTAAATGGTTCCTGTATAGCATGCAGGTGATGTTAGTCCTTGAATCCTTTTGGCAATACATCGGAATGTAATAAAGTGTTGCTACATGAAAGCTGTCTGTGTATTTCTGTCATAGGTATTTGCAGTCATTGGAGTTGTGTTGGTGACTGACCCTCTTTGGCTCATGTCCATAGCACATATTTGTAATAGTGTATAGGCATATACTCTCCATATCCTTTGTTCATATAGTTTGGTCATGGCAGAATGTGTGATTGCTATGGTCCATGTTATACTCATATATGAACACTTCAACCGCTGTATACGGGATACCTATGGAATCCCAAATGCACACAATTCCAATGCCCACAGTACTGGGCCCAGACTCCCAAACCCCACATTACGGAACACTCAAACTCGCGACAGTCAAACTCGCAAAAGTAACACAAACACAGAACACACACACGCACACACAGACACACTGCTACCCACCACATCCAAACAAACCATCCTACACTACGTATGAGCAGGTGGGCAAGCAACCCTACACCCCCATGTAGGTGGCTGCACCCCCCACACCCCTCCTACTTTAATATTCTTCCTCCGAGATCGCACAGACACACAAAGCAAACCCACACCCACAAATTACAGTCCCCAGAAACACACAACACACTCAGAACACACACTTACACACACTAAAGCCCTCAGAAACACACTTACACACAGTAATCTACCTGAAACGCAACACCAGAAGCATTAACTAAAAGTCCCTTAACATCGGGATTTTAAAACTCCTGCTTCTGGTGTTTCGGTACTGTGGTCTTTCGGTCTTTAAGCCTCGTGATTACGCGTGTCAGTATGTCAAGCATTCGGTATTTGGTAGGTATCCCATTTATATGTACCTCCATGGTTGTGTAGATGTTGTTAACCTATCTATATCTCTACATATGTATGTATATCCCTATATATCAACATATATCTCTCTCTCTCCCATATATATATATATATATATATATATATATATATATATATATATATATATATATATATATATATATATATATATATATATATATATATATATATATATATATATATATATATAGCATACACCTTTCATTGGGTACATGGCGGTTTGTCCTATTTCCACACAATCCTCCCTTTTGTGTTTTAACCTGTCAGAATACACAACTGCTGTTGGTACATCTCAGGTAGCTTAGTGGTAGGTTATTGTGAAGATTGTGTACATGGTTGCATGTTCTAATCCTGGCAGTGGTCATTTTACCTCTCAGAGCAGGCACTGGTAGTGCAAGGGTGATTAACGCACATTTCAGCGGTTGTGAGCGGCTTTGCCCGTGATCTGCGCGATGTTCAGCAAAGGTTAAACCTGTGTGGCGCTTATCCATGTAGTCATGTTTAAGCGCCGCTTACCAGCACTTACTGGCACAATAACCCACTAACATCTGCTTAAAAGTGCTTTAATCACCCTGCATCCAACATCCCTTATTCAGGACCTCAAAATGACATAACAGCCCTTGCAGGTCTTGAAACTGGGACCATGAACACCACAGTCACTGGCTTTACCACTGAGGCATCTGAGATATGTACAACTTTTATGGTGTTTAGTATGTACAGTGTACTACAGCCATTCCTCACTACTGCAAACAAATGTGTAAGTCAGTTGGTGTACATATGTATGATACCTGTTAATGTTCATATGTTTGTTGAAGTCAGTGTTGCAATGTGACCTGACAGGGTGTATTATGGATGAGAATGGTTCTTGTTTTCTGTCCTTTTTACATTGTCTCCATACTCCATGAGTACCCTCCAGTTCACGTAATGAACATCCGACACAGGCCCTCCTTGATGCATATTCCATTAGCCAGTGGTCCTCCCCCACACCAATCTCCACATACACAGCAACCATTGCTTCTATGGGGAATTAGGTTAATATTAATAGTTATAATACCAGAGCTGCATGTGTTTTGCATACACTTCTATCCATTTGGAATGCTTCTGTGTCACAAAGTGTGTTCATAGATGTTTATATATATATATATATATATATATATATATATATATATATATATATATATATATATATATATATATATATATATATATATATATATATATAGATAGATATATACATATTTCTATCTATGTACACATCAGTGACATATATATATATATATATATATATATATATATATATATATATATATATATATATATATTTAGTATTTGTAACACTTATACATATGTAGACTTGTATATGTTGATTCACACATTACAGTACATTACAATGTACTGTACATATGTACACAAAGTGACTGTCCCATTTGTGGTCTGTACTGTGAAATGCCTGTAGTATAAGGTGTAGTCTAATGACCACTTACCATGTATACAGATTAGATGGCTTAGTGGTAGGTCCCATGACTATGGTGTGCATGGTCCAGGGTTCAACACCTGCGATGTATTAGACATGTTTTACTACAGAATAAGGCTAATTTAAGCAGTTGTAAGCAGGTTTAAAGGTGTTTGTGTGACATTATACCAGCGGTTGTACACAGTTAAACAAACTTTACATCCTACAACCTGTGCACGCAAATATGGCCACTTCTGCTAACTACTCAGGATATATACATTTCAGTGACGTAACATCTCACTATGTGCTTACATAACATTACATTGTCTGTTAACTGTACTCTCCAGCACACATGGGTTTATGTGTGTTCCAAATGTTTATTATTCTGTGGAATACTACCTATATATGCAAGCTGTGGTTAAGGTATACTATGTAACATGTAAAACATCTCTGACTTTATTGGGATTTGAACCACGACTGCACAGATATTATGCAAATGCTGTAGCCATTACACTATTGACATTAACATTCCTTCTGCCTATTTCCTATGTCCATGAATCCTATGTGTAAGCTTGGCTACACAACAGGCGGAGCCACCCACACCCAGTGAGCTTCTCGAAATACCGACATAACACATGAATTGAGAGACTATACATTAACATCCTAACTACATTTGGCATAGCCCCTCACTGACACACTTCAGGGAAACCTTGATGTGTGACTGGGCAACAGTATATACACCCCTGGGATCATGTGTCCCAGAAACATACAGCCAGGGTGTGGGGGAGCCACTCCAGTTTTATAGCTGCAAGACCTGTTGGGGAAATTGAATGCTGTTGGGTTGTCATGTTAACATGCCCTTTTGAGATCACTATGTGCCCCTATCACCCTACAGCACCCCAGTCTTCAACAGCTTCCAGCAACTCTGCCTGGAATCACTTCATTGGCTATGCTTGACAGAGGCTCAGTTACTTCATCAATGGTGCAGATAAAGCCACCACACTGTAGCTATGCTTCTAAATGCCCTTGGGCAGATAGCCTACTACCTATCTGTGAACCTCTACAGTGCAGGCCATCTCCAACATCATATGTGATTATACAGAGTTTTCTGATCACAATATACAGTGTAAAATCACCATGTAGTCAGACAACAGTTAAGTACAGCAAGAGCATACAGACTACTGATACATAATCACTCCAAAAGCCTATCTTGGAAGCTAGTGGACTTGTATAGGTTTCAGGCTTTGTATTGCTTACCAGTAGGTTACCTACAGGAAAGATGGGACACAAGCACAGATGGGAAACATGCCTGCAACAATGCCATACCAACTTGCATGTGTCAGCCTAAGGCTTTGGAATGCTGGGCAAGGCTATTGGCACCCCATGGTGCCATTTTTAGGCAGGTCTCAGAGGTGAATCTCACCTCCATGAACTGCACAATAGTGGAATCAATGAGGGTTAGGCTACTCAACACCAGGGGTAGTACTCACAACATGCATGCACTCACAGCACCCCTCAGTATGGACAACATCTACATCTGTTCTGTGACTGGGACCTGTATAAGGCTCCTGTGAGCACACCGGCACTACCAGACTACAACCCATAACACACATTTCAGCCACTGAACATGGACTGGCACAGACATGGAGGGGGTGTATCCATATTCATCGGGGATACCTACACCTCCAAGTTAGTGGGGCAGCATGATACCTCTGTGATCATCCATGTGCAGCTAACATCAGCCACGACTGCAATGCAAACTGTGAGCTGCTACAGATAACCCTCCATGACCCAGGAGCACCACTACAACTATCTGGAGACAGTGGTAAACATGACAGTCCTACCAGACACCCTGTTATTGGTCAATGTTGGCTACCCTACACTTAACTGGATAACCTACTTGAGTATTCACTTCCAGGCCCAGCACTTCCTGGGATTTATCACCTCATATGGCCTGTATCAGTTGGTAGATGGACTAACGAGAGGTGAAAACATACTAGAAGTGGTAATCACTGACATGTGCAACAGGTGCACTACAGCAGAGGTAAACCAGTCACTGTTTAGATCTGACCATGAACTATTCACTGATGATTTCCACTCCCAACCATCTCCCCCACCCAAGGAACACACAGTGAATACCTTTCCTACAGCTAAATTCACAGTACTAATGACAGAGGTGGGAGGGTTCACAGCTCCCATGCTCAGGGATGACACTGCTCAAGATACAGACAGAATTACAAATGCACTCTATAAGCACCTACAAAGATGTATGGGTTGTGCCATCAATGGTAAACCAGGACTCGCTACTCCTACACAAGGACACCAGTCTGCTGAACCCCTGCAATATACAGGCTATACAACAGAAGTAGGACAGTAGTCCAGAACAACAGCAAATCCCAAGACATGCAGACATCCGTGACCAGTATTAGCAAGATACTTATGTTACTCATGTAATCATCCAAGGCTGACATCCACAGGTAAATAGGCATGGATTCAGAAGATGACCACAAAGGCTTCTTTGGCTATGTCAAGGATCTAAGCAGTAACACACAGATTTGCACTGTGCTGGTGCAATATTGCACTGAATATACTGACCCTACTGATATCACCAACACACTTGATGATACATTCGGTGCAAGCTTCACCCCTACAGGGCCCACAACAATACCCAAAATGTACAGTATCCCAGACATCTGAGACATACAGGTGGTAATGGCCCTTTCAAATGGCATGACAGAGCATCAATGGAGGCAGATGGTGTCCCAGACTGCATCCTGCAGACACTACAAGACAAAGTGACCCCCACCTAATATAGCAATTCAACATCAGCCTCTACACAGGCTACATGCCCATTCAATGGTGCATGGCAACAGCTATTCCACTCCACCAAGGTGGTGACACAACTGACCATGGTAACTACCACCCCATAAGCCTGAGTAGCCTGATCTGCATGGCTATGGAGCGCATCCTCATGGCACTCATTAACATAGACAATGGTAACCTCCAGACACTTGACCCAACCCAGGTCAGCTTGATTGAGTGCAGATCATGCCTACTGAACCTGTTTGACATCTTACAGTCACCTAGACTTTAGGTGTGGGGTGTGGTAGTTCACACATACTACCTGGACCTCGCCAAGGGTTTTGACACCATTCCCCACTCAGGTATTATTTCTACACTCACCAGCCAGTACATACACCCATACATCACAGGTTGGTTTGCCAACAGGCTTACACACAGAACCCACATGGTAAGCCTAGCAGCCTCCAGGTCCAACTCTTGACCAGTCACAACTGGTGTCCCACAGGACTCAGTCCTGGGACCCCTACTGTTTGCCATATACTTCTCAGAGGTATGGGCTAACACAGGTGGACTACAGCAGACCGTGTTTGGTGATTACTGCAAACTGGGAGCCATAACTGACAGTCCAGCTGTCACAGATGTCCTTCAAGGGGCCTCACATAGACCAACACAGGGTGTCAGAGTCATGGCCTCCAGCTAAAGGCCACATACTGCATGGTCATTCCATTTTGGGAAACTACACACACACACATATTAACACATGAGTGGCAGACACTATAATTCAGATGACGTAATGGGTATGTGGGGACTACATTAGATAGTGATCTCTCCTTTGACAATCATATCTGCGAAGTAGTTAGGACATCCGTCTATGTAGGCCATCTGATTACTTAAGGGCTTGCATCTAAACAGACTGAGGTTATTGTGCCCCTTTACTCATCACTCATCAATCCCATCATTGAGTATGATAACCCATTTTGGATGTACCTCAGAAGACACATCCAACAGCTGGAAGGGCCACGAATGTACCTCGCCAAGAGGAATAATGCCCTCAGACATGTGTCCTATGCTGCCAGACTGCATAAACTCTTGCATTACTCAGTGGCATCTCATTTACTCAGAGATGATATTTGCTGGCCAACAAAGCCATGTCCAAGTCAGGCTTAATGGATATGCTCCACCTATGGGAATCCATGTCACAGTGAGCCACACACTGTAATGAGCTACACCTTGCCACAACCATAACTGGAAGATGCTGGAGTGACAGATTCCTGTCACAGGTACTCCCCATGCTTTGGAACTACATCCCTGATTACATTATATGGAGCCCCTCACTAACACTACAGGGAATCCTTTCAGAGTGGGTGGGGAACAGTGGATACAACCCAGGGATCCCGCAATTGGCTCTGCTCCACAGAGGGACAGTTGGTTAATCAATGGGGTGGGGACAGCAGCCATATTTTGGCTAGGCTTATGAATGGCCTTGGGCAGTTAGGAAAGTACCTACCTCTGTACCTATGAACCTATACATACAATATCAACACATGCTGATAGCTTAATTTACTGTTCAGGTATTGACTTACCTTGTGCCAATGGCAGTTGTGTGTACAATAGTTGAGGGCTGCCTATGTAGGATGCACACAGTAGACCACCTATACATGACAATTTACAGGTGGTCATGTGTGTGTGCCATCCATATTTACTGTGTGTGCAGGTGGAGAAGGGTGTCAGTCCATAGGTGCCTACACTGTCAGTGTGTGTGCTATACGTTCCCTCTTTGCCAAGGCATGGGCATACTGGGCATGCCTCTGTCTGCATACTGCGGATGGCACAGGGTGTTCGTGATCTGAGTCCCTCTGTGACTGTGGGGCCCTTGGCAATGGTGGTGAGCTGTGAGGGCCTTCACCATTCTGTCCCTGCTGCAGCTGTTTCCACAGGATCATATTGTGTAACATGGCACATACTATGAAGACGTGGGCACACATGCCTGGAGAATACTGCAAGGCTCCACCAGATATGCCCAAGCAATGGAACCGTGATTTCAGCATCCCAAACACATGCTCTATTATGATTCTGGTTTCTGTGTGTGCCTCATTATGGTGTTCTTACATGGGTGTGTGTCCATTTATGATGGGAGTCATCATCCATGGTTCTAGTGCATAGCTAGCATGCCCTACCAGGTGGCCATATGGGATGTCCCCCCTGGAAAATACCTGATACAGCTGTGAGGCATGCCAGATGTGGAAGTCGTGATAGCTTCCAGGGCTGCCAGCACACAAATCCATGATAATGCTCTGGGCATTGCACATGACCTGGCAGTTGATGGAGGCATATCCCTTGTGGTTTATGTACCGCCTACCCTGCTCACTGGGTGGTGACTTGATGTATATGTGCATGCAGTCTATTGCACCCAGTACCTCCGGGTAGTCTGCCACATGGTGGAAGAGATGCATATTGCTGGCCAACTCCTCCTGCATTTGGGGGAAGTATATGTGCTCATTGGCATGTGGTAACATGGCATCCAGGAACTGGTGGAGTACCCTGGATGCTGATGCCTGTGAGATCACCATGATATCCCCAGTTAGCCTTTAAAAGGTACCTGTGGCTAGTATTGTCAAGCTTACACATAACTTCGTGTCCACTGGGATGGGTTCCCCTCTGTTATTTCTGGCTCTGAGGCATGGCTGGCACAGCTCAAAAAGTTGTTGTATGATGTCCCTGTCCACCCTGTAATGCTCTACTATCTCCAGATCATTTAGCCCCTGGCAGGTTACCCTGGGTCTGAACACTCTTCTCCTCCTCTGGTGCCTGAGATGGCTGTCAGCATCATCCTTCACACCACCTTCAGTCTCCAACACATGCTGGGGAATCAAAGCTATGTCAGCCCCTAACATGTACATATTAAAAGTTCCCCGTCTGTATGCACCAATGGTGCAGAGTGTCTGGGAATACACAAGTGTGTGTGAGGTGCTTTCACACTTTATACTATTGTGCTATGGATGCTGCTGGTGTAATTGGGTGTGTATGTGCAATTCCAGCTGCAGAGTATTTTAATTATGGGTTTTACAGCAGGTACTGCTATTGTCAGGCCTTTGGTGTTGAATTAGGCTTGGCTGCTGTGATTCATCTATTGCCCTTTACTTCACTTTTCAACCCAATTCCCTTCCCATTGTTAGGCATGCATTCAGCTGCCATCTTTCTTGTTTTCTTGCTTTGTACTTTCCCAACCCAGGATTGTGTTGCAATATTTATGTAGCTGATCTAATGCAAGTTTGTTTTGTTCTGCTGTGACAGTTCTCTTTTCTTTGCAGTATGGCACCTCCCCTTTCCTGTTCTGCAGGTAGCTGCTAGCAGCTTTGTTAGCTGTTGTCAATGGCCCACTGTGGGCTCCTAGGTGTTAAATACTCATTTGTGCTCCAATTACCATACTGCAGCATTTCCTTATTTTCTTCCTGCATCCTTCCTGTTTCAGCTCTGGTGCACGCCACGCACAGCCATTTACCGTGTTTCAAGCATGTTTTCATCCACGTTCACATGCACATTCGATTACCTTGTGTGCTCTCAGCTAAGCAAAGCTATGGCTACTTCAACACACCCCTATCCTGCGGCTTTGCTTAGCAACAGGCAAACCGGATTAGCAATGCTCCAATGTGCTTACAGCTAAGGTGGGGCACCCCTCTCTTGATGTCATCTTTCTCTACACTGTGAGGTACATCCTTACACCGATGGGGATTTTGTGATTTAGTATTACTTGTCTCATTTGCATGGCATTGACTTCTAATTCCTAGTTACTGCACAGAACACTGTCACAGCCCCTTAGCAACCCTTGCGCCATGGTGTGGTGTAGCATGCGTGCCATTGACTATTATGGGGAATTCATGAAATGTGTTACATTGCAGTTTTATGACATCTAAATCTATTTTCATTGTGATCCCATTTGCGCACTGATGCACTGGGATTTTACTTCGCGTTAGTGTGGGCATGACATTAAATGTTCTTTTTTATATGTTGTGCATGCTTTTTTATGCCAATGGCTATATATTTAGCCATTGGCATATATTAACAGTATAATACGTGAGTTTGGTCCACTGTCATGGCTCCGATTTTATGTTTGAAAAAATGTAAACAATTTTTTTTTTGGTTTACATTTCTGCATGCTCACGCTATGCCTGCACCACTTCCTGAATTGCTATATACCTTCATTTGCATGCTATGCTGCTGCACATGGGGTAATTAGCATACATGCACCAGGAGCTGTGCGGCCGTGGCGTACGCAGATAGTGCATGTGGAAACAGCTCGTACCTGAATTGCTCGGCGGTCATATTTCGTGTTAGATCGCCAGAGCTACGCCTGCACCTGGCGCAAGCTTCATGAATCCCGGGGATTATCAGACTTGTAGATAATGACAAACAATGTGAAAGTGGACAGACAACAGTGCACATGTTGTTAGCCATGCTAGAAATAGTTGAGTTTTAAATGACAGAACAATGATATCACAAAATGTGAGAAATATGTATTCAGACCACCCTGTGTATAATTATCAGTTAACTAGATTCAGATACTACATCAGCTGTCCTATTTCTCTTAGCTCATTGCACTTACACCTGGGCCCCAAAAGAAGTTACCTGACAGCTGCACTTTCTTCACTGTATATTATCCAGAAAACTAAAGGCTTCACAATGCTGCCAGACTTGTTTGCCATATGTAAGGCAGTCTAAATTAAAAAATTCACTTTTTTTGTTTTCCATAGGCAGTGAACCATGTTTGCTCTTTTTTGAGCCGAAAGTAAATGCAAAAGCACTAGAATTAATATAAGACAAAAGAAAGCTGACATTAAAATGAATTCAGTCAATGGGTATATCTAGCAATGGACAGAGCAAGAAATGTATTCAAGTGACACATTCATGCTTATCACATCTTGCACCGTTATAAATGTACTTTGTGGAATACATTATCAGGTAAGTAGTTAATGACAGATAATGTAAAAGTGAACAGACAACAAGTCACATGCTGTTAGCAATACTGAGAATAGTTGAGTTTTATAGAACAATACAGTGATAAACATAAATGTGTGTAAATATATATTCATACACTTTCATACCTCTCAACCTGGAAACATCAAAAATCTGGACAAGGCCCATGAAAAATAGGTATAAATCTGTGCGATGATTAATGTAAAATCTGCATACATAATTACGTAACCCCACCCAATGGAATTGTGGGATACCAACTTTCAAATTCAAACTGAAGAACAGACAACCAAAATATGGCACCAGAGTCCCCTGCAGCCATTCCAATGTCCCATTACCTGGGTATTTCGACTCATTTACCATAAACACTAATGTGTATATACTGCTTTACTTCTACAATGATTATTTGGATTTTGTTTTTACATTTATAGCACAATGCACAAACACTAAGATATCTGCTAAACAAAGCAATACTGTCTCACAATGAAAATAGACTTGGCATTAAAATGTCTCTGCCCTTGAAACTCACATTCATTAAAACCCACACCACATCAAAGAAAATGCATCTGGCCAATGGTGGATAAAGATTAACTTTGGGCTGCTTTCAAATCATAGGCCCCTTGCACACAAAACAAGAAGCAAACATGCATGCATTCTTTGATACACCTTCCTGACTTTAAATTATATTCCTTGTATAATACAGCACATTTGTTAGAGTTAAGTTAGAGCACATTTTAAATTTATTGTTTGAACATTTTTCCAGTAGGCAATGAAACAAAATGAATGAACCAATAATGACAAAACTGCCAAATTCAGAACATTTCCATCATAAAAGTGTACTTCCACAAACAGACACACACACACACACACACACACACACACACACACACACACACACACACACACACACACACACACACACACACACACACACACACACTAACTGATGAGAAAATACGCTTGCACATTGAAATAGAATACAACTTTGTCTAAATGACAAGAAAATACGCTCACAGTAGCAGTCTAACTTCTAACTGATGAGAAAATATGCTACACATTGAAACAGAATACAACTTCTAACTGACGAGAAAATACACTTGCACATTGAAACAGAATACCTTGTAGCAGTAGCAGTTTTCACATCCAGAACGAGAAAAATGAAAAGTAACTCTGACTCTGGTCCCGAGTAGTCCAATTGCTCTGAAAGAAACTCTGGTCCCGAGTAGTCCAATTGCTCTGAAAGTAACTCTGGTCCTGTGGTCCCATACCCTTGCTTGCAGCAGTCCAGTTGCTCTGTAAGTCATTAGAAAGCAGTCCTGTACCCATGCTTCCAGCAGTCCAATTGCTCTACATGCTGTTTGCTTGCTGATTCATTCATTCAAACACTAGCAGCCAGCTGGAAATGTATGCATGTGAGCCCTTGAGTTCAATTCCGACATGCTGGCGGAGCTGACGTCATCGCTCATGTGATGTCAGCTCAAAATACTAAAGAGAAAAAAATTTAAAAATAGCTGGGAAAAATATCAGAAATGAAGGGGTGCCACTCGGAAATCATGGCACCCCATTATTTGGACCCCAAAACTCAATAAAAACATAGTAATTTAGCACAGTTGGGAGGTATGTACCCTTTCTGTAAAGTTAATACTTAGTATTTGAAACCTCCATCACCTGACTTATTTCTCTAAATTCACTTTACAAATACCTTATACCACAGGGATAGTTATGTGAGATGTGAAATGTATTCATTAAGTACTATCCAGACTGCTGATGCCTGTGTACCCTTGCCAGGCATGTTTGTGCTACAGAAGGCAGGCTAAATTAAGTTTTTATTTTTTATTTTTTTTTTTTTTTCTTGCTTGCTGCTGATCAGTGCACAGATACAGATTACAAATTAAAAAAGGATAAATTTTAAAAATAATTGAAATATGATCTCTAAACAGGATTCAAACACTGCATCTGTTTTATTTCTCTCAATTCACATCATTTACACCTTGTGCCATAGAGGTGGTCATCTATCAAGCTGATTCTCTGCAGTCATTTATATCCAGGGTGCTGACGACAATGCACCCATCACAGTCTTACAATTCTTCACTTTTTCCCTAAACTGTGAAACGTAATTGTGTGCTGTTCAGCAGCATGCAGGTGCAGAAGGCAATAATAAAAACAAATTACAAAACTTGTTTTGGATAACACTTTAAAGGAACATGAAATGAATCAAAGTGCATATGTAGCAATGAACAGAGCTACCACTACATTACACTAACACATTCAGCTTTCTGAAATCTCTTTGCTACATCACTATTATCATTTATGTTTCACAATTTCAGGACTTTAGGTGATGCCATGGTGATGGAAAAGGGGTCATGGAACAGCAGAAATGTTTTCATTTTTCACACAGCACACCCAACTAATACTGACATCATTTAAAATCACATATCTGTCTAGTCAGGTTTAATCTGTACTGGAATTACTTGAATTTCCTACCTCAACACATTCATACACCAAAAGGAGTGTCAATATATATTATGAAATCCCTAAATGATGTGTAAACAGGTTTTGAACTCTGCATCAACTGTACTGTTTCTCTAAGCTCACTTTATTTACGACTTAGCCCACAGTGATAGGTATATGACAGCTTGAATTTCTTCACTCAGTAACATCCAGAATACTGAGAAAAGCACACCAATGCAAATCTCAGTTGTGCTACTGATGGCATTTTAAATTACATTTATTCATTTTTATCTTAGGAAGTGGGCTGCCTTTCACTGCTCCTGACAGCTGCCTGTCAACTGACCCTATTACCAAATGGTGAGCAAAGGATATAGGAAAATGGACACGATTTTAAACAAATTCTTTGAATGTACATGTATGATGTTTCTTTATATTGCAGAAGCAAGCCCTATAGATTTTATCCATCAAACCATAGTATTAAATACAAACACTTCATATTATTTTCCATATTTGTCACAGACAAAGACAGAAACAAGTTATGAAAGTTGCAGGTAAAAACAACACCTCAGACAATTAAATATGGTAATTCAAAATAATAGCAAACAGTAAAAAGAAAAAAAAAAAAACAAAACCACACAGAAACATGACTGAAATAAATCAATGTGGAAAAACAACTGCTATTTGTAAAACATAGAATAAATCTTAAATTGCAAAGAGGTACCAAGTAGTAAAAAGAAAAAAAACAAAACCATATAGCACACGACTGAAATAAATCAAAGTGAAAAAAAAAAACAACCGCTATTCGTAAAACTTAGAATAAATCTTTAATCGCAAAGAGGTTTTTGGTCACATTATTTTTGTTTACGTTTTATAGGAATGTGCCTTTTAGAAGTAGATTGGGGGTTTATATGAATGAGAGGCCTTGATGCATCATGTGACAACTGTATCATAGCAACATGAGACCCCAGTGCCTTTATTGGCTGATTGTATAGTTAATTAGATTTCTGATACTTTTTATTGGTATGCAACTTTGTTATTAATATGGTCTGATGAAGCAATGTAAATTGTGAAAGCGCTTACCTCTTTGCTATTAAAGATTTATTCTAAGTCTTACAAATAGCATTTTTTTTTTTACATTGATTTATTTCAAGTTATGAAAGTTGTCCAGTCTCATTTGTCAGTAAATGTCTGAATAAGTGGAATATTGGCAACAGTTAGGATACCCATGTATTCACACAATATGAAACAATGTGTGGAAACATTGCAGCTTTACATCTCTCTTTATTTAAGGTGCCTCATTCCCTTATTTATGCTTTCCTGAGATGAATGTTATCTCATTTTATTGCAAATGTATCTGTATCAATTAGTAATGTACTCTCTTGAATATTCGCAGAATTTCTTAGTAAGATGCAGGATCTGTGATTACAGAAACAGCATCTTAATTTAAGGAATATTGCTGTCCTAATTCAGTAAACATACTTTCAGACATTTTAAGTCTCATCTCCCAGATACACCATCAGTAAGTATACATCAAAGAGGGGGCAAGCCATTAGCAGGTAACACTTCTCAATATTCATCCTTGCAGTGCTAGGGCATGTGCATACAATCGTGTAGCTCTTAACATGATGTTTAGCCTTCATTTGAATACCCACGGTGCTCAGAGGAGTGAATGTGCACCATGTGTTAGTAATCATGTAGCAAAGGAACTTATATTGTAGTAGTTAGACTAGATCCAGAGAGCTTGATACTGCTAAATATACTTTTAAGAGATTAATCTAGTTTCTAAGTTGCTTTCTTGGCAAGGTATGTTGCTATTTTTTTTTACAAAATGTTTTTAGTTTAACATTAAGGATGGATTGCAATGTCCAGTGCACCCATTCTCTTATTTGTCTGCATTTCCTTTATCATTTACTTTTGGCATAGCCCCTGTATTATCAGTTATTTGTCTACTTTACAAAGTTTGGTAAAGAGTGCTGCATGACATATTTTTGTAAGTTTTATTTCCTGGGAATCTGAACAATTATTGCAGAACAGTGTAGTATAACTTCATAGCAAGGTCAGGTGTTTTTACATGTGTAGCCCAATGAATGTGTTAAGGTTGTGATATCTACCTGGCTGCTCACCACACCAGTGGAGATGACACTATATTAGCTTTCTCCATTTCTAGTTGTACATTACAAATTGGTATTGTCAATGCTGTGATGTATTATACAGTTAAAACAAACTTAAAAATTGCAGCAACTAAAAATAAAATGAATAAAGGTTGACAGCCAGAAATAGCAGACACCAATTTACTATACAAAATGAAAGCACTAACATTATTAAATTGGTGTCTGCTATTTCTGGCTGTTGTCCTTTATTCATTTTAGTATACAGTTACACAACTGTTGTCCATATTACAGAAGTACTATAATTGTTATTTTATGAATTTTGTAGAGGGGAATTGTCCTAAATTGTGTGTAGTCATAGGGAGTATTGCCTTTTCAATTGTGTGCACGATGGATGGATGCATTCATACCTTACTGAGTTCACAGCCATCATATCTGTGTATTATAAATTTAAATATTTGTCTGTTTTCTATTTCATCTCATGCAAGGATATGGCACCTAAGACATCTGTGCCCCACAAACCACCATTCACTGATGTAGAAAATGAGGTCATTATCCAGACCTTCCTTCACCATGAAGCTTTTCTCTTAGGGGGAGGTAGAGGTGACAAATCTGCCCAAGACAGGATATGGTAACATGTGGTCGAGCATCAGGTATATAAAATAAAAATAATGTAACTGTCATTCATATATCTTTATACGCACATCTCTTATATGTCTGATAAATCTAGAACCAGTTATAAGTGTGCATACAAGACAGAAGAGGAGGTTTGGAGGAGGATGTTTGAGGGAGATTCAATTAGTCCATAGAGTACTGTGAGTTGATTCTTAATCTGCACATGTAAAGGGGATAGTTCTCTTTCTTGTCTCAGTTGCATCGCAATGCTTATCATCCTTCTTTTCTGTCCCTTTCTTACTTGCCACGACCTTTGGATTGCAGTCTGCAAGACCATCTGCACATGGTAAGCATATCTTTTTATTGTTATTAGTGTATATAAAGCAGATTTAGGTCTAACTGAGACTAATATTTATTATGTATTTGAATACTATATTATTTAGCATATATTGTAGTGTAACACACCTTTTGTATAACAAAGTCTTGGATTATTTTCATTCCCTATTTCTCTCTTCATTGTGTTTATTGCTTTTTATCATACGTGATCCTGACAGTGAGACTGGAACTCCTACCCCCTGATTTCAGAGTATCAGTATCTTGTGGTTATGATGGTAGCAAAGTTGAGGTATGGCCTGGGGGTGCAGAGAGTCTATCTGACACTGAAGGTGTGGCTCCCACATTCCCTGCACACATTTTAGAGATAACCAGTATGCTTACTCATACCCATGCCACAGGGCTATCTGATATAGGACAGGTCGAGGGTGACAAAGTGTAGCAGGGTAGTGTGGTTACTCTGGTTACAGAACTTGATTGATTTTTCTCAGAATCATCATAAGGATGAGGTGCCACTCAGGAGGGTTGATAGAATTGCTCTGAGGAGGTCTGTTGTCCACTTTATTCCCAATGCTGGTTTGTCATTAGGCGTCATCAGCCATAGGCACAGGGCCCTAAAGGAGGCACAGGCATGTTCCACCAGGGCCTTGTAAGAGATAGAGCAAGCATTAAACATAATGCATTCTGATGTGCATGACTCCCTGAACCATTTAGGTGACTTTTTGGAGAGGATGAATGACATGTTGGATCAGGAATTGCTTGTGATGGAACATCTAGTGGGGGAGGGTGGACATCCATGAGGCCATGTAGCTGCTACATCTTCTGGTATTAACTGACATGGTCTTGCCTGACCTCTCTCCATATTGGACTATTTCCACTGCTTTGTCAGTGATTGTGGTGTCCACACCCAAACTTAGTAGGCCACAAGACCATGGTCCTGGATGTAGTCAAGATAAGAGGCTGTCCAGCAGACATCACTTACATTCAGGTATGTACCAATACATCTAGTCAGGACTTGGAAGTAGCAATTTAACTCTTGGCAGATGCTGAATTGACTACTTTACCATGAACAGGTCAAACCTATCTAAGATGTCAGGACATATTGCTAGCAATGTGCTTGACAGTTTTCATGCAGACACACCCACAAACATACACACATTGAACAAAAATCTTGCCCATATCACCTCACATACATGCAAGCTATCTAAACAATAGTGTTGAGTGCTGTACATCTCTTATTACTGGCCCTGACCACTGTGAACTGGAATAAATAGATGTGTATCTCACTTGTATGCGCTCACTCCTTTGGTCTCAGCCTTGCCTTCCTGCCACTACACCCCCTCAACCACTCTGTGCAAATGATGATGACTTTGCACATGTCTTTGTGACTTTGAGTTGCATATATATATATATATATATATATATATATATATATATATATATATATATATATATATATTTATGATGCACACAGTGGATAGCTAATGTTTGTTTACTCACAATCTTGCATTTGTCAATATGTATTGCAGAAGAAAAGGTTCTGATTTCTTGTTTGTACTCATTTGTAAATGATAGTTTATGTAATTGCTGAAGTTCATTTTACTTCAGCTACTATTATAAGTAAATCAGTCGAGGCAGTAGGTATTTCAGTTGTGATCATTGCTATACTTGTGTATGATGGTATAGTTGACCTGTTCCATGGTTTATAAGCAATGGTCAAGTGAAATACCTGGTGCACAGTATTGGGTAGAATACATGGCTGCATATTGCAAGCAGCAGTCATATAAACTATTACTGACATAACTGCAGTCCTCAGACAAATGCTTTGCTTAATGGCATATACATATTTCCATATGAGAGTACTCGGCTGTATAATTTTTTTCCATACAGGTTCCACACTCACCTTGTCATTACTGCAGGTACAAATTGTGTCTTTGGGGGTTGTTCCTGTCTGATGCTATCTGAATAGAGGGATTGCATGGTTAACTGATGGAGTGGAGTTTGAAAGGCAGCAGTTTTCATATTTGTATGTGCATGGGATCTTAAGCTTTGCGCTAGGAAATGAGTATGTGCACTGTTCGTTGTCTCTTAGCCACAGAAAGGGCATGTTGTGCATGCCTCCATCTGCCAGCACTATCTGCAGTTGGTGGCTTTCCCACAGACTCCTCATCTGTATCTGCTGCTGCTGCTGGCCCTGACTGTGGTCCTTGAAACTGTGGTCCTGCTCATTGCTGTCTTTGTTTAAGCTGTTTCCTGAGATACATTGTGAAACATGGATCAGATTGTCTTTGAACAGAGATGCCTGTGTCATACTGCAGGGTACCTCATGTTGTGTCTAGACACCAGAACCTTGATTTAAACAATCCAAACACAAGTTCTCTGAAATTCCTTCTTTGAGCATGGGCCTCACTGCATTCTTGCTTTGTGGGGTTGTATGTGTTTCTCATGGGTGTCATGAGCCACAGCTCCAGTGTCATCCCCCACTAGATGCACTTGTAAAACGTCACCCCAAGCAAACCTTGGTACAGCTTTCAGGTGCACCATATGTGTGGGTCAAGAAAACTGCCAGAGTTGCCTGCAAAGACATCTGACAGTTTCTGGAGTGGTATCCTTTAATGCTGATGTTCCTCATTCACTGTACATTGAGTGGGACTTTTATTTCTACATGTGTGCAATCTGTGGCCCCAAACACATCAGGCAAATGTGCTATTGTATAAATGTCCTGCATGGTTCTTGCTCTCTCCTGTGTGGTGTGTGGGAAACAGATGTGATCCCTTGCATGTAGTAGTATTAGTTTAAAAAACTTATGTAATATTCTAGAGTCTGATGCCTGTGACACCTCTAATAAATCCCATGTGGGTCTCTGGAAAGTACCAGTAACTAGTATGCATAAAGTACACATACCTTAGTTTCTACTGGGATGGGTTCTCTATAATTTCCCTGGGGCCTGAGGTAGGGGAGGCAGAGGTTGCATAGTTCTTCTACTATTTCCCTGTCCACCCTGTATCACTCTGCAATTTCAGTGTCTTGCAGTCCATGATGAGTCATACTGGATCTCAACACCCGTCTTCTTCTTGCTCAAGGTCTGGCAGCAGCAGCTGCACCCTGATGTAAAGTCTCTTGCACATTTTTGCTCTACATATAACCATGCCTATATTCCAAAGGGAGTTCAGGGCAAAAGTGAGCACTAGGTGTACACAATTGCTTCATAGCTTCCTGAATAGCTCAACTGTGTTGAATTTATTGATTAGCATGTAATTCAGCTCTTCATGCTTTCCAAAAAATATTCTGCTATTTGCCTTTATTTTGAGGCTCTACCCAATGCGTATAACCTTTTAATGAATACCAAATAGCATGCTATTGTGTGCGTGGTGTGCCATGACACCAACGCAATAGCAGCAGTTAGTGTAGCTGCTAAGGAATCCAGCCCATTTTCTTTCAATCTTAAAAAAAAAAAATCCTGACCAATATCTCTTTTTTTTTTAAACAAAAATATGCTGTTCAGGAGATCGAATCTTAAGATTTATCAATCATCATTCAAAAATAAAAGAATTGGTGTAAAAATAAATAATTTTCCTATACTTATTTCCAGCCATTATCTCTACTTAAAATCATCATGTTTTGCAATTAGGTAGGATAGAAAGTCAGATATCCTAGGGAGGACAGTTATGTAGTCTTATAAGTAGAATAGTCATTTAAGTAGAATAAACTGTTACAAAATGTATTTCCTTATATCCAGCCATGATATTGCAATGCTTTGGCTAAGAAGTTCACTTGTTAATAGCTGCAGTAGATCTTCTGTCATTTTTTACAAGATTCTCATGCAGATGACAATTACAATAGTTGAAGCAAATGTTCATTACTTATAAAATAGAAAGTATGAGAAAGTATATACAAATACTCCCCCATCATTTATTGTAACAGACGCAGTTCCTCCTTTTCCAAAACAATTCTGCACTGTAGATATCAACTATGGAATCAAAACAACAGCATAGTACTTTGCAACTTTGCAAATATTTTAACATCAGCATTAATTAATGCAGCTATCCTGTTATCTGTTACTAGACAATCCCTTCTCACTTGTAAAAGAACTGAAGGATGTACAAACCAAAATGTTCTCTGGAAAGTATTTTTTTCTGAGGCCTCATTATAGGGTTCCCATAGAAGAGATGTTGTTAAGCCCTCTTGTAATGTGAACAAATTTTATTTATTTATATATTTGCAGTTGGTTTACCAGGATGGTCCATTGGGCCAAAAGAACCCGTTTTCAATAGAGTCCTGGGGAGAAAATCTCCAAAACAATTAGCAAGGTTACAATAAGGTATTTAGTTTCAATCATACAATTCCTATGGACTTGGAAATACAGTAGACTAGTGTACAAACATATACAAATGTTACAATCTTGTATCGCTGAAAATAATTTATAATATAGAAACTGAGAGGCTTTTACAACTTAGAGTGGGTTACACTGGAGATATCTTTCATACATTCAGGATGAGTAGCTTAATACAATCAAGTGAAAGGTATATGAGCTGACATAGAACCTTTCAATATAGAAACAGAGAACCTTTTCCATCAGAGGGTATATTTACACTAAGGTACTTTTAAGTATTCAGAAAAAGCTAATACAAGCAAGAGCAAGATCTATGAGTTTAGAAGAGTAAGTAGAAATTCTCATTATGAATAGGGGAGAAGAAGTGAAAATTCTCAGTATGAGGAGATTATGTTGGGTGGGAGCAGGAGCATTCCCACTGGGAAATTAGGTGTGAGTGAAGGGAGTTTTTGAATGAGAAGTGATTTGTGATGGTACAAATGGATGGGGGTAAGGAGTTCCAGAGACGACCAAGACTGTAGGATAAGAGATTTTTTCCAGGGGGATGAATTGGTTTATACAGTTCAATTAAGTTTTGGTTGTTAGATCTTAGAATTCTATCAGGGAGGTGCATTTTGAAGGTAGAGGAAAGGGATGGGCAGAGGGAGGGATTGAAGATGAGTTTGTGTGCAAGAGTCAGTTGGACGTAGGTGAGGTGATTGGGTAATTCTAACAATTTTAGTTTGTGGAGAGCCGAACAGTGGTGTGAGGAGGACTTATGGGATGTAGCAAACTTGACAATTTTGTTATAGCAAGAGGAGAGTTGTGTTTTGAGAGAAGATTGTAGGTTAGTTAGAAGTGGGGCTCCATAGAGGAGGGATGGGATGAGAAATGTGGTAGATAGGGTGAGTTTGGTGGAGGGTGTAAGATAACGATTCTGTCTGTAGAGCATGCCGAGTTTTGGGTGTTTTTTTTTTTTATATTTAGTTGAAGATGGCAATTGAATTTAAGCTGACTATCAATTTGGACCCCAAGTAATTTAGCCTCAGATACCAGTTCTAAGGGTGTATTGTTGTGACTAGTAATAGTGAAATTACTTGGATTGAAAAAGGTAGCTTTAGAGGGGGTGAATACCATTACTTTGGTTTTGGAGGCATTGAGTACAAGGTGATTTGTTTTCATCCATTGTTCGGTGGTTGAGAATGCATCTTGAGTAAGCTTTAGCAGTGTGGGGATGGAGGTAGCAGAGCAGATTATAGTTGAATCATCTGCGTATTGGATAATTTTAGTTGAAGGGATAGAGTTATGGAAATCGTTTATGAATATATTAAAAAGCAGGGGACCCAGTATAGATCCTTGGGGAACACCAGTTGGGGTGTTGATGAAAGGGGAGGTGGCTTTTTTCCATCTCACTGCCTGATATCTATTGGATAAGTAGCTAGTGAACCAGTTCAGAGAAGAGGGTGACAAGTTAAGCTTGGAGAGTTTAATTAGTAATAAATTGTGGGAGATAGTATCAAAGGCTTTAGAGAGGTCTAGTAGGAGGGAAGAGACAATGTGTCCTGTGTCCTGGGCTTTGTTCACAACTTCTAGGAAGGAAGAGTAGGGCGGTGATAGTATTGTGTCTTGGTCTGAAGCCATGTTGTGTTGGAGTTAGTAGGCTATTGTCTAAGAGGTATGGCAGGAGTTGTAGGTGAATACACTTTTCTAAACGTTTAGAGATAGGAGACAGAATAGGATTTAAGAGTGCTCACCTCCCTAATAGTTTTCTTAATTTACTCTGTTGTTAGTACACCATTCCCATAATGAAGATGCCACAAGGCACTCTTTCCCTGAAGTGGAAGGCCCACCTGACATAAGGGTATATATCATAATTCCTCCAGTCCAAAAGCAGGAGACAAAATAGTTTTATTGGGGAAGGGTAGAGGCAAGTGGCAGGATGAGAATGGAACCCCAGAAATGCAGAAGTTATAGGAGTGAGTTTCACAGAAGAAGACATTGTTAAGACAGATAAGTCATTTCTTTGCACAATGCTATCACAATCCAAAGAAAAACAGTACAAAAAAGAATATGCATTTAATATTTGGCTACTGAAATAACCTAATTTAAATTGTAACTTTTATAATACAATAAACATTATATTTTATATATAATATTGCACAGATTTCAATGTATAGCAGGAGACTGTAAGCATCTGATCTCAGGCATGCATCTCATTATATAGATGATGGTGTAGTGATGTTTGCACAATGGTTGTATCTTAATGTCTTGTTATTATCATCATAGCAATTGTATTTAAAGAAACATGGAGATTTTTTAGGACTAGTAACCTTATGGAATGAAATCTTCTATTACCAGTTAGTCATACAGTGCCAAGCAGCATAAAAATAAAGTGTATAGAATGCAGTGGGGATTTATAGTGTGGATGTGCTCCAAAATGTCTGATGTTAGCCCAACTGCAATTCTCTAACTTATTAAAGGTATGCAAAAAGATTACTTTCTATGTGGTTAAGCCATTTCATTAGATTGGAAAAAACAGCAAATATATTTAGTAAATCAGTAGTGTTTATGAGCACTGATTGATAGATTTAGTTTTAGAAAAGAATTACAAAACTATAAGCAGCCATAGATTGTTAACAATTGGATTTAATTCTTAGTTGTATGATACTTGTGTGATATGGTGTTAATGAAGTGCCATTTCATCAAATACAAATAGAAGAAACTGTAGCCACTAGAAAATAATGAAAAATGCTACAATTGTCTGAAGCTGGGGTCAAATCCTTCAGATTTCTCATTCTGGGAGGAACCCTATGAACATTGTGTGTGTTCTTGTCTGACTGTACTTAGACTTCTAGCTTTTTCCTTGGAATTTATACCCACAGAACCCTGTATCTTCCAATTTCTCCTGTCCAAGCCTTGGACATGACCCATTGCAGGAAGATAAAATTGCAGCACTGATATGTAATGCCAGGCATTGAAGGATCCCATGGGGAGTTGCTGAATTCAGAACCAAGAATCTTCATGTATGTGGCAACTAGTGAGAACCCTAGCTTAAGGAGTCAGCAAGTTTAATGATTTCATGACATGGTGCCATCCAATTATTAGATCACCACCTGAAAGGTTGCCGATTTCATCCAGAGGCCATACAGCCACAGTATACCCCTGAATTCAACTAATAAGACTGGAGAACTGGCCATGAGCTGTGACATCCTATGATGCCTGGTTGAACTCACTATACATTGAAGCCAGTAACTGAAACTGGGTCATGTGGTGCAGTTGGACACTCTGCTTCCATGCCATCAACCCAGTCAATATAACATGATGACTTTTCATGGCTTAATAAACTGATCTACATTGCTGTGGTTAAAGACCTCTTTGAAATGTTATCTGCTTACTTCATTGAAGTAATAATATTCAAATATTAAAGCATACTATGTTGTTCTGGATACCTAAAGCATCTGCAGAAATGAAGGATGTTGCTGATGGGGGCAAGTGTTTACTAAATTGATTTAGTAAAGAGTTCACTGAAAACCTTTGCTTACTGTAAGTGCTGATAGAGGACCATATTATCTGCAATGATATTGTGGACAGAGACTTGGGATGTAGACAACCTGGCTGGAACACTGTATCACAACAGCACTTGGTATTGGTCTAAAACAAAAAAAAAAAAAAAAAACTGTACAGCCATTGATCAGCTTTAGCTTTGACGTTTTACCAGTGACACCTAATAATTAGATGATTTTGCACCCTGCTATAAATGTTTTAAGTAACACATATAGTGAATGAAACTTAGGGTTATCCACATATCAGGACCTTTTTTGATCTTTTCTGAATCATGGCTGAAGCTGTCCTTTGCTTCAGCATATTTTTCTAATTATTAAAATAATGATGAAAAATAAAAATAAATAAAATAATCTACATCATTGATCGCTAAAATTTTGCAACTTACCTTGTGTACTCCTCTTCATGTCTGCTTTGGGCTCATCTATTTCAAAACATAAAATTAAACAAGTCTTTGTTATTCTTCCTCATCCTCTAGTACGCATTGGTGGTAGAGAATGATAGTTACCTGACAAAAGGAATATATCTAAGATGTGGTTACATATCTTCCCATCAGCAAAAATGAATGTAGTTTTTCATTATATCCACACTAAGTTTTATCTTCATTGAATGTGCTGGGCCTAGCTCCCCAAAGGTTTGTGTTTCTGTTTGATCTAGCATGTTTCACTTTTTCTTAAACCACCTCTCTCTGTCTTACACATTTGAGTTGGTCACCTTCAGTGACTCACTGGGAAGCAGACTCACCATTAATACACGAAGATTAAAATTTAGTGAATCTGTTGTCACACCAGGTGATTTTATTCATTTTCCAGTACTGACATTGCAATGCAGCACGGGGGTACATTCCTGAGTCTGTACTGGTATATGACATAGCTTGTGCACAGAAACATAACTCCACCTCTTTGTAGTGTTTCAAGTTTTGAATGTATCTAGACAACTTATGTTTGTAAGCGAATTCTGAATATTTGCTGGATAATACTGCTATAATGTGTATTATTATCTATTGTTTGCCTTGTTGTGCATAGCATTTCATTTCTTTAAAGGCACTAATCCATACCAAGTGATGCAACCTCCACGCGTGGATTGTGCATTGCTGTTTGGCAGTTGCTCTCCAGTGCTATTTTACTTACACATACAAGCACATTGTACATTTTTAATTATATGGTGACACTGATTAGTTCTTACACATATGTTAATTATTGTTTATTGCTCCAGTCTTTCTTTTATCATTCTGTGAATGTTCAGTTAAGTAGTGATGAACATGGCATCAAAGCACACTCCCATCTTTAGTTACGGTTTGATTACAGGCCAGATTCCAAAACAATTGATGCTTAGCATAAAGTACTGCCTTCATCCTGCAAACATAAGTAAGATGACAGAAATTTGAAAAGGATTATTACTCACTTCCCTACAGGAAATAAACAAATGAGGAATCACACAGGTCTTAATGGATTGACCAGATAAATACATCTGATTCCACAAGGACTGGTGTAGGCATTGTGAAAATAACAGCAAAGATAAATTGGTACAGCATTGCTCTGTAGAAGCCCCCCCCCCACTGACAAACCATTTAGTGCCCACCATGGATGGCCAAAGCAGTGACAGTGTCACTGCAAGGTGCTTCTAAGTTACAGTATGTGGTTCTTAGGTGGTACGCCTGAAAGTAACGGAAATATTTAGTTGGTGAGTGCTTACATAGAACAGACATTCTGGCAGGTGGAGGGGGGGTTTATGCATTTTAAAACATTCATTATTGTGCTGTTGCCAGTCCGATCACATTGCCACCACTGTCTCTCTTTTCTTGAGTGTAAGTCTTCCAGGGTGAGTAACTTTTCCCTGCTAATATCTCCACAGTATGTGGCAATCAAACCCAGTACTGTGTAACAAGCTGTAATGGCAGCTAACATGCTGCAACATTCCCAGCACATTGCTACTATGATAGTTCATTCCCACCCAATTTCTTATACAAGGAAACCCTGCATGGCACATGTGCATTCAAGCTGTGTCCTAGTATCGCCTATTTAAATGGTTCTGCAACAAGTGATACTGGGTCAGTCAGATTCATGTTCAAAGGCAAATTGAAGTCATATTTGCAAGAAACTAACAAATCTATGTTTGGTTTCGGTTTAAATATTTATTTGGAATATCCATAGGTAACTTGAATAAGTAGTCCCAAGCTTATTGGTATTATGATATTCCTATTCTATCACTTTTCAATTTGCTGGGGTGATACTAAAGTCTGCCCTCTGCACACCAAGGGACTTTCACTGGAAATTAAATTTTTGGCTTAGTTGTTCATTTCTGTAGTTTGAGGAATCATTTACATTCTTTTTTCAAGTGGTCTTGTAATTATTATTTTCAGCAAACTGATGAACTATAGCTAGGAAATTTGCATGGTTTTGCTCAGAATTGTTTATGGCCACATGGAAACACATCCAAAGATTAGGTCTATACAATCAGTATATCATAAAAAGGGACACAAAGGAGCTCAGCCTAGCTTTTTCCCCAGATCACTATATCTCCTTATATACAGATTCTCTAATTTTGTAATTTTTTTTTTTGCTGTATTACTACATGGTTAAACAGTTAATTAATTTATGGTGTTTAGATTACAGACCTAAGTTGGCTATGGCAGTATGTTACTTTGCTTCCTCTTGCTGATAGAGTTTTGGGAGCTTGGGCAGCCATTTATCTGATTATCCAATATTTTAGATCATTAATGAAAGCTCATCCTTTATAAATATAAACACAGAAAAGGTTGAGTAATAATTTGCAGTACAAGGAACTCTCTAATGATGTCTCTCATATCCTTGTCTGTTTCTTAATCCATATGACTTGCTAATAGCTGCTCACAGTCTTATTATCCCAGTGATATATGTGACATCATGTGAAACATGTAATAGCACACCATCATCATCTAGATGGCTGTCCTTCAGTGGAATGATAAGGGGAGTCCAGGCGAGGCTTTAAATATACTTTGAATATACTTTCAGTATAACTTATACCCCGGGATTCATTAACAAATGTGTATGCATCACGCTAAGCCTACACAATTTAAGCATGTTAGTGATGAGTAGAAGCACTAATTTAATATTCATACTGCTCATCCCACTTACACATTTGCAGGTGATGCAGTAGTGCAGTGGTTAACATTGTCTCCTCACAACAAGAGGTTCTCTGGTTTGATTCCTGGTTCGGCTGCTTTCTGTGGAGACTCTGCATGTCCTCTCTCCATTGGAGTAGGTTTCCTCTGCATACTCTAGTTTCCACCCATATTCCATAGACATGTGTCTGGACCATTTCTCCCCGGGCTGCCACTGAAAATAGGCTTTATCCTATTTGGACTTTCCTGGTCAACAAATGATAAATTAAATAAAAGCATCTTTTCATGGCTAGCAATTGTGTTTGCAGCCACTCAAGGTGTTTGCAAGCAGAATGTAAACAGACTAACTTGACTATAGGCAGACCTAATATGTAAGCATGTGCTATAGCCCAGAAATACTAAGGGCGAGTACAGTGAAAGAATTCTGAAGGATGGAAATTGAAGCATGGACATTGTACAGAAATAACATTAGTTGTACTGCAGAAGTATTTATGTGGAGAGGGGAAATAGGGAAAATATATTGAAATACTGCAAGTAAATGTACTGAACTGTCAAAGAAACATTTGTAACATAAACACTGCCATAGTGATGTAATGATAATTAATTTCAATGACAATATTTGGCATATGCACATAAATACTGACATGCTAACAAAGGATGTGCGAGGGGCATAAAGTTACAATGTAACAAAGGGAGTTAATGAGATATACATGTTAATAAAATGCTGAGTTGCGATAACCCATAGCAAGGACAGTCAGTACCTAACAGGATAAATGCATACACTGCAGCTATTACATACGAGATGTATGTGCAGACAATTTATATATGCCATCTGGCACCACTGCTGTGTTCTGCACTTCAGCATGTATGCACGAAAAGAAATAAACATTACAGCTGTTGTGTAGTGCTCATTAGTAAGGAACATGGTTTTGCAAATAGCTGTTGCAAATAACTATTATTTACACCCATATGAAATAGGTTTATCACCTATAAACATCTTATAGACAAGTATGTGCTGTATAGCCATGTAATGCCAAATGGTAATATAATAAGACTCAACATGCATAAGTGACAAATGACAACACAGATCCGATGTCAAGTTTTCCACTGGGAAATGGCACACATCTCATACATTATTATACTGGGCATGCTCACAAGGAATTACAGTGAACAGTAACATAACAGCAAATTAACAACCAACACGCAAGAAAGTCATAACAGAGGCCCAGTCACGCTGCATGATGTTCTGGCAGCATGCTATACAATAAGAAATGTTTCATGGAAGCCCTCATCTGCCATAAAGCTGTACAGTGTGAAGAAACAAATTGGAGTAATAAAAAAATGTTTGGATGAAGACATGCAATACAAAGCACAATTATTTTGGAAAAAAGTAATACTGTAAGCAGTGAAAGACATAATAAACATTCATATGTTTTTGTTTCAAAAACTTTCCAGGACAGATTTCAGAGAGATGCATATCAATGATGGACATTACAGAAATTTACATATTGGTTGAGTCATGAAGAACACCTTTGAAGGCCTTATAGCACTTTTCTGTCATAAGGGGTATAGATGCCCTATCTTGTAGAAACAGGCCCAAAAAAGGTGGCTCATGATTATGCCATAATTATTTTTAGTGTGTAAGCCTCTACTGTCTGACAGACAGAGTTTACCAGATTCAAACTCCTGCCTTTCATACTAGGGTTTGTACAGACCTTAGCATTAACTAAGTGTGTCACAGGAGATAACAACGGAGGCTGTCACAAATAATTGAAATCAATGTGTGAAGTAAGAAATGAGTTATAAATTCAATTTCAATAATCTGATTTAGTAAAAATGCTGAAAAGAAGCTATGCATGCTACTGTCCACTTAACAGTGAGCAGTACAATATCAATCCTTCTTTGCCAAGGAAGCTGTTTCTATCATGTAGAATGCACACTGTTTCAGAAATTAACCATTTTCTATCTGTTTGGGCATGCTATACAAGCCAGTACTGAATGTATGTGTGACAGGATCACTTACAGCATGACATGCCCCAAATAACTATCTCACTGCCATGCAGTCCCAATATATAATTATATATCATTGTCCAGCCTAAAAATGGGCATGAATAACTTGATACAATTATTTTTGTTTAACATAAGTGCATTCATATAATGTTGCTCTTTTTGAGACTTGATCAGCAAGCTATGTAAGTCTACTGACAAATGACATGTGGATGAAACACTAGTGCCACAGTGGAAGTCTGAACACAAGTGTGACACTCCACTTATGCTAAGTAATTATTACATCATATGATTCTATCGCAAACTATCACTTTCAGATAAAAGGGATGCCTCTGCCTCTGTAAATGCACACATTATAACTGTGGTGGATGCCATTCATGAATTACTGTATACAGCCACAAAATGCTAACAGTCACTGAATGTGGATTTTAAATGCCTAAGCAATTGACTACAGAAAATACACAATATTGCAGGGAATGATTTACCACAGTATTAATGTCACTACAATTGTGAGATACGTCAGTATTCCAAACCATTAAATCATTTTATTGCTGCAAAGGGTTTATGTATCTGTAGTTGCTGTACTAGGGCAACAAGTACAGAATATTAAGAAAAACAACGAACCAGTGAAAATCACACCTTATTTTCTCTCTGAGAGAGAAAATAAAGTGTGATTTTTCACTGGTTCGTTGTTTTTCTTGAAGTTCGTGGTACAGTTTGGTGTTCTGTAAGTACAGAATATTGTCTGATTTCTTTGTGCCAGAGGTGAATACTTACTACAGATGTTATGTAAGGAAAATGTAATCACACTTCATAATTACTCTGAATAAAGGCATCATTATGTGAGAAATTATCATAGCCTGTTGTAAGAGGAATCAACATCTACACAGCTGTTGTGTTTGAGAACCGTGCTAGTGATGTGTGCAGCATCAATAAGACTGACACAATGTAGTCTGAGCAATAGCTGGATTTCAACTATTTATGCAAGATCTCAAGCAAGAGTGCCTGAATTGCAAGTGCCACACTGCATGGTGCACACATGAATGGATAGCATCACCATTGTTCATAAGCTTGGTATTTATGCTAAAATTTGTCAAAGGGCACAATAATACTGTACAGATTCATATTGTGTATGTATTGAAGAGTAGTTTATATGGTGTGAGGGTGAAAGACACTCACAGCTAGAGTCAAACCTGCTACCTATGTAGGTACACAGTGTATAAAGCACAGTATCAAAGTCACGCACCACAGGAGAAGTCGCAGTACAACTGTGAGATACTGCAGTTACATCAGCATTATGTAATCATTGTGCTACCAAAAATGTATTTCCCCTGGGGATGCTAGAATTTTCTAGTTTAACAGTGTCACTAAAAATACATCTCTTAAGTGGAAGTGCTCATAATGGTGGCTGTGAGGTAGCCAACTTTATATGGCAGTAATCATAGTCACACTAGTTAAGAAAGAGTGGACACAAACCATTTACCTATTGAGTTGCACAACCTATAGAGCAAAAACATGTATGCCAGCAGCCAGCACCACAGGGGAATTCAGAGTACAAGTGAGGCATTCAGCATCTATGAAGGGATGACATCAGCAGTGCATTGCCAAGGAGATGTATGGTATGTGTGTTAAAATTACTTTTACAGCTAACTGGGGTTATAAATGTTGCCATTACAAATGTGTGTAAAACAACCCTGAATCCATTTGCTGTCACACACACACTCTTAGGAGGTGATCACTGCTGTATTCAACCCTGTTCCTATCTGTTTTCACATTCTAGATAACAGTTAAGAAATGCATGCATCACAGGAGAAGTCTGACTTTTAAAGTGTGAGAGAGTACGTTTGGAAGAATAACATCATCAGTATGTTGCAGAGAAGATATTATGAAAAGTGGGATAAGAAGATGGGGGTCTCATCTACCTGTCTAAAGTTTTCCCATGTGGATGTGGATTAAATTCAGCTGTTGTGGAAGTAATACCAACCTGACTCTACAGCCCTCTACAGAGAAGTTCACTCCATTGTGATTTGAACATCCTACCTATCTATTTACATAACACGCAGGTCATAGTATTAAATACATGTGCCACAGTAAAAACCTGACTACTAATGAAACATCCAGCATATTTTAGGGATGACATCACCATTTTATTGTTGAAACACTGCTGTGGTTAGAACTCAATACATTGATGTTGGCTTACTGTCATAGGCAAAATGTGTCACTTGAGTGGAATGCTACACATTGCAAGTGTGGGTGAAAGCTTACCAATATATTATGAGCTCTTCCCAGACATGGTAGTCAGTACTGTATTTGATTCACCTAGCTAACTAGTTACTAGAGATCACTGTATGCAAGTGTTACCAAAAACATCTAACTTTCATAGTGTGAGAGTGCACTTTAGAAAGAATAACCTCATTAGCATGTTGCAGAGAAAATGTTGTTATGAAAGCTGGGATAAGGAGACGGTGGAGTCATCTAGCAGTTTAAAATATTTCTCCAGAATGGAAATTGATTGAACACAGCTGTGCTGGTGGATGTGATCATCTGACAATACATCTCCACCCTATTCACCCACAGAAACACAAACAAGATTCCCATGTTGAGCATTAAACCTCCTTTCTATCTAGGTTACACTACCTAGAGAGCACAATATTATTCACAAGTCCCAAAGAAGAAGTCTGAATCTCATGATGTGAAAAAGCACAATTGTAATTGGTAATAATCCACTGTTTAGAACAGATGGTACAGTGCAACACAGGTTTTGGGACAACATTATTTTTGTATCATTACTTTTCACCATTTAAATGATATGAATGAAGGACAGTAACAATTTGATGAAGCAGAAGGGGTGACCAGAGAGAGAGAGAGAGAGAGAGAGAGAGAGAGAGAGAGAGAGAGACAGAGAGAGATAGAGACAAAAAGACAGAAAAATAGCAGCAATATTTTTGGGCCATGTAAGGCCATCTGCATGGTGTGTTACATTTACATATTACCTCATTATTAAGCTGCCATACTCTGTACGATAAGGTGTTTGCTATAGGGAGAAAGAAGGGGTAGGAGAGAACAACCAACATTAACACTTATGCAGGATAAGGTTTGCTTATTAAGTCTCTTTGTTGGGGATACAATGTTTTTAAATGATGTCCTGCTGCAATATTCATATGAAATGTTAACATTTTGTAAATGGAGAGAAATACAGATGTTTGCAGTTAACTATATGATAGGAATGTGAAATGTCATGAAACAATAATTTGACCTACAGGTGTAATTGCGTCCTTGAAACTATGCAAAAACATCAGTCCTTAATCAGGATAATTATCTCAATGTGGCATATAAGTTCATTACATCCAGCAACATAAAAACTGCTACAGTAACTGTTTCACAGTACTTCGTTTAGTCTTCCTCTCTGTATTCCCATAATATGGCAGATTTAAGCATATTTGTACAAATATAACCAGAATATTGTGGCTGACCTTAAAATCTTCAACTTTTTCCTTAATAAGTTCAACAGCATTCATCATCACTCACAACTGGTGCACTATTCCAGTCTTCATGTAAATGACTAGGACAAAAAGTGAAGGCTTTTCCACGGGCCATTTCTGGCCATACATGTTGTGTGTGATTCTATTTTTTGAACACATTAAATGTGTAAGAAAGGGGTTGTTAAGACAGTGGTGAAAATTGGGTGGGGGGGGCAAGAAGCGGGTAAGACGCCTGGAAAAGAATGCAGGAATTTGCAGGAGTGAGGTGGAAAAGCACCATAGCTATCCACTTTTTCAGAGCATAAATGTAGAACTGTACAAAGAAGTTCATGCCTTTGGAGAATCACCATACCAGGGATGGATGACAGCAACAGAATGATGATGTAAAGCCAATTGGACCACATCCAATGTCAATAAGTCACACAGATGATGTGGATAGCTATGTATGAAATGTAATTTTTTGTGGGACAGATCCTAGTTTTCTGTAGAGAGAGGAATGTTAGGGAAGAGGCTTAGGATTGTCAGGGTCAAATTGGTAGGTTCGATTAGGAAGCAGGCACAGACACATAAAACATACAAGACATAAAGGGATGGTGATAGACACAAAAGGTTGGGGGACATCATGATTGGTTATTGGTAGAGGAGATTAAAGGAGCTCAGATGTCCAGACTGAAAACAGTGAGAATCTGTTCCTATTCCTCAGAACTGTTATCAGTGTCAGCTGCCTGTGTCAGTGCTGGATGTGGCATCATTTTTTGCAATCCAATGCAGAACCTTTTTAATCCTGCTAATTTCGATAGTGATGCTCCTCTCCATTATATCATCTACCAGCCCTGTCAGATCCTGCAGTGTGATAAAATTGCCACTTGCACTTGTACTACTCTCAGAGGTATCACTGCACCAGAATTTGGTGTAGAACTTTCTGACACAGGTAGAGCAAGGATTGTAGAGGCAATGCTGACAGGCTATGAACCCGAAGTGCTGGGTGTCTCTGCTGCCATCTGTGAAAGTATGGCAGGCTGAACCGCAGTGGTAGGTCTACCTCTCTATGCTGTAAGGTATTTTGTTTGCAGCAGCAAAGTATGCAAACTGCAGAGTGTTTAGAAATCATAAAAAAAAAAACAACAAAAACGTTAGAGTATAGGAAGACAAAAAGTAAAAACAATTGGATCCATGGCATGTTACATTATTTTATTTTTAAATAGTTTTTCCAATACGTAAACAAGTATGATAATTGACTATTGTACATTGCTGACAGATGCAGATATGATGGGAAGTTATTAATGTGTTATAAAATAGAATCTCACTGCTAAGATATAAGAAATAGCAGTATTTATTTCTTTATGCCATATAGTATATGTGCATTCACATGTAATAAATGCACCAACATAATGGAATTGTTCCTGACATTCATTATCATTGTTAATAGTTAAGAAATATAGTCCGAAAAGCACAGGAGATATGCCCACAACCACATATTTATTATAAAAAAATTGAGAACTTTTGTCCCTTAGGATGTCATTAGAATAAAAGTATTTCTTTTCCAGTAAGCTTATATATAAACTCACACAAAAACTTAATTGATCAATTAACAAATACACCAATACAATGTTTAACAGCACACACACACACACACACACACACACACACACACACACACACACACACACACACACACACACACACACACACACACACACACACACAATTCTGCACCCCAGTACTAGGTGAGTTTGATAGTACTACATTTGATACAACTGTCCCTTCCCACTGTTTTATTATTAATATTAATTCATTTAAGTGTTTAAAATTGTAAATCTATATATAAATTACACATGCTTTGCTCAGCTCATCCCTACAGGCTCACTCTGCTCCCCTACCCTGCCCCCAGTTCCCACCTGCCCCTACTACATCTACATTTACACCTACATAACCCCTCCCACCCTCCAATCACAACACTTTGCACACTGAACAACCACCATATAACCTAAATTAGCTAATCAGAACCTACAATGAATCTCTAGTACATAGCAGCCTTCAGTACACACCCAATCACTAAGCATACATCACCAATGCCCCATCTTCACATTAATCCCACATTAAACAAAAACATATACCTACTTACCCTGCATTCACAGATAGTACAATATGTTACTTTATCAAATTCAAACCCTCCTCATATTAATAGCTGCACAGCTCACATCGTATCATGCATATCTTAACACCACATGGCAACAGCAAACCCTGACAACTCCCTATCCACCAAAGCAGAGACTTTCATTATTATTGCAGCTAACACCTTTAATATCGAGACCCTCTCCCTTTCCACATTGAACCTTCTTCCCTCAAAACACAATCACCTGCATCATTGACATATGATAAAGCATTACAAAGATACATAAATGTAATAGTCAACATTGCATCACAAATACTTTTTTAGTGGACATATACATCCCAATCCTGGCCCCCAACAAAACCTATCAACCTACCATCAACCCTGATAAACCTCACCAGAAAAAAACTCCAGTCTCCTAATATTAAATGTAAACCTTAGAAATATTCTCAATAAGACCAGTGAACTCCATGTCACCCTCTTACACTCCTCACTTGATATGGTTGTCTTAACAGAAACATGGCTTAAATCAGAGATCAACAACTATGAGATAACACTCCCTGTCTATAACATACATAGACAAAACTGGATAGGAAAAAAAGGCAGAGGTGTAGCCATCTATAGAAAAATAATCTAACCCTCAAAACTATAGACATAAGCATTCCAGATGTCACTAATGCAGAAATACTATTAGCTAAACTTTTACTGAATTCTAAAAAGCAAATAAACATAGTAGGTGCCTACATACCACAAGGAAATACTATCCCTGCCATAGAGCACATCCTACAATGAGCAAATAAGCTCCTTCCCCAAGAAACAATTATACTTGGAGACTTTAATATCAGTTGGTGCTCCTGTAACTCAAACACACCCACAGGCCACATTTCTCTGTACGGCTTCCCTAATCCAACACACTACCAGGAATGACATATTATAAAAAAAAGTATCAATCCTAGATCTGATACTCACCAATCAACCCAACCTCTCTCATCTCACAGGCTGTCTCCCTGACAAACTTAATGACCACCACCCCACCTTTCTACTCTGACAACAGATAAACTCTTCCAAAACCCCATCATGTCAGCAAATCACAAACAAAAAAAGTCAGTCCCCAGGAGTTCATATGCACACCAAAATGCTGCAGATGGGCACCACTTGAATACCTCCCATTAGACAAGGCAGTGGAGTTATTAAACTCCACCTTCCTTAGCATCTTAAATAAACTTGCCACACCTAAAACAATTAGGATAAAACTCAACTACACCCTATGGCTAACCAAAGAAACAAGAGCTCTTCTAAAAGCAAGAGACAAAACCTGGGATGGTTGGCACCATAACAAATCACTAACCAATTGTCAGAAATACCTAGAACTAATTCTGCCAAAAACACATAAGACAAGACAAAAATGAATATTATGCTAAAATACAACTAGAGCACCAAGGAAACCCACAAAAGTTCTGGTCAGCAATCAAGAAAATCCTTCATCCTGGTCAAATCTCTACCCGTCCCCAAACACTGACAATACCATAGATGACATACCCACACAGTTTAATAAATTTTTCACCAATTCTCTACTCAAACTAACAAACACTAACCACTCCCCCAATCATCTCTCGCCAACACAAAACAACAATAACTTCTACCTACTGCCACCACAAAAATACCTAAAAAAACTCAAACCAGCAACCATAGCTGCAGACAAAATATCAGCAGACTATCTCAAAAGCTCTGCAGAAGCCAACACATACCCTTTCTCCAGCCTTATAAACCACTCCATCACTGAATGACAGGTCCCAACTATCTGGAAAATAGCCTACATCATTCCACTACATAAAGGTGGCAGATCTCTAGAGCTTTCCAACTACTGTCCAGTTGCTATCCTCTCTCCACTATCAAAAATTCTGGAAAAATGCATCCATACCCAATTCTTCCACTATCTCCTCACTAGCAATCTACTATCCAAAACTCAACATGGATTCCACCCACACCATAGTACAACCACTGCCCTTGTAAGCTTCACTAACTCTGTCAGCCTTCTCAGAAATGAAGGTAACCTGGTCTCATCTGTCTTTCTGGACATCTGAAAAGTATTTGACATGGTCTCACACTCTAGAGTGTTAAACACACTACCATAATTTAAAACCAGCCACTCCACATGCACCTGGTTCCAGAGCTATCTCACTGGGAGGCAGCAAGCAGTCAAATGAGGTAACCCCTCTCCCCACTGCTGTCAGTCACCTTAGGAGTCCCATAAGGATCCATTCTTGGCTGTTTTTTTTACATTATTCAGTAATAGCCTACATACTGCCACTAATGAAGCCATGTTAATACATTATGCCAATGACGCTATCTTAATTTGTGTAGCCCCAATACTACACACTCTTCAGGAAATAACACAGCAAGCCTTCACTAAAGTAGAAACCTGGATAACCAATGCCCAGTTAATACTCAGTCCCAACAAAACAAAACTCATCCTATTTCACCATACAAGATCTCAAGACCCCTCTTTGCTATTCAAAAATCACCTCAGCAAACAAAACCATCATTACCTCAGTCTCCCACACCAAACTCCTGGTTGTAGTAAAAGACAAAAACATGAACTTTGATCTCTACATAAATCAAACAATCAAAAAAGTCCACAAAAAATGGGTAGCCTGTACAGGAACAAACTTTTCCTCACAGACAAATCCAAAATTCCCATTGCCAGAACCCACCTTCTCTCCACACTCCTTTATGCATGTCCCATCCTTACTAAAATAAACAAACCAGATAGCTGCTATAATAAAAAAGCAAAGTTCACTACAGATCCCATCACTGTCACACTCTCAAAGAACTCTCATGGCTATAATTCCCCAACCTATAATTTTTAACCAGCTCTCCATGGCCCACCGAATACTCAACCAACCTGAAAAACACCTGCTGTCAATGGTCTACTTACTAAGTATTCCAATAACCAGACCCTGCACTCCAGTAATAAAAACCTAGTAAACATCACTAAAAGTAGCAATAATGCTGGTGACTCGCTTCACTCAAACAGTATCGCCAAAATCTGGAACACCCTACCCATCAATATTAGATCCACCTACAGCACCAACAAGTTTAAGAAACTACTATAAGATCATCTAACATCCACCTGGCTCTGCTCATGTACTAACCCTGGATAACTTTTCCTCACTCAGATATAATCTCTGTCTACACTTCTATCCACTAAATAACTCTTGTAGCCTCCTTCTCCCTTACCTATGTCCCCTTGTCTTCCTCACTCATATATAACCTCTAACTACACTTCTATCCACTCTATAACTCCTGTAACCTCCTCCTCCATTACCTATATCCCCTTGTCTTCCTCACTCATATATAACCTCTAACTACACTTCTATCCACTCTATACCTCCTGTAACCTCCTCCTCCATTACCTATATCCCCTTGTCTTCCTCACTCAGATATAACCTCTAACTACACATCTATCCACTCTATAACTCATGTATCCTCCTCCCTTACCTATATCCCCTTATCTTCCTCACTCAGATATAACCTCTAACTACACTTCTATCCACTCTATACCTCCTGTAACCTCCTTCTCCCTTATCTATATCCCCTTGTCTTCCTTCACTCAGATATAACCTCTATCTACACTTCTATCCACTCTATGCCTCTTGTAACCTCCTCCTCCCTTACCTATATCCCCTTGTCCTCCTCACTCATATATAACCTCTAACTACACTTCTATCCACTCTATAACTCCTGTAACCTCCTCCTCCCTTACCTATATCCCCTTGTCTTCCTCACTCATATATAACCTCTAACTACACTTCTATCCACTCTATAACTCATGTAACCTCCTCCTCCCTTACCTATATCCCCTTGTCTTCCTCACTCAGATATAACCTCCATCTACACTTCTATCCACTCTATGCCTCCTGTAACCTCCTCATCCCTTACCTATATCCCCTTGTCTCCCTCACTCATATATAACCTCTAACTACACTTCTAACCACTCTATACCTCCTGTAACCTTCTTCTCCCTTACCTATATCCCCTTGTCTTCCTCACTCATATATAAACTTTAACTACACTTCTATCCACTCTATAACTCTGTAACCTCCTTCTCCCTTACCTATATCCCCTTGTCTTCCTCACTCATATATAACCTCTAACTACACTTCTAACCACTCTGTAACTCCTGTAACCTTCTTCTCCCTTACCTATATCCCCTTGTCTTCCTCACTCAGATATAACCTCTAACTACACATCTATCCACTCTATAACTCATGTATCCTCCTCCCTTACCTATATCCCCTTGTCTGCCTCACTCAGATATAACCTCTAACTACACATCTATCCACTCTATAACTCATGTAACCTCCTCCTCCCTTACCTGTATCGCCTTGTCCCCCTCACTCATATATAACCTCTAACTACACATCTATCAACTCTATAACTCAGTTACCTCCTCCTCCCTTACCCATATTTCCTTGTCTTCCTCACTCAGATATAACCTCTAACTACACTTCTATCCACTCTATAACTCCTGTAACCTCATCCTCCCTTACCTATATCCCCTTGTCTTCCTCACTCAGATATAACCTCTAACTACACTTCTATCCACTCTATAACTCCTGTAACCTCATCCTCCCTTACCTATATCCCCTTGTCTTCCTCACTCAGATATAACCTCTAACTACACTTCTATCCACTCTATAACTCCTGTAACCTCATCCTCCCTTACCTATATCCCCTTGTCTTCCTCACTCAGATATAACCTCTAACTACACTTCTATCCACTCTATACCTCCTGTAACCTCCTTCTCCCTTACCTATATCCCCTTGTCTTCCTCACTGAGATATAACATCTTACTACACTTCTGTCCACTCTATAACTCTGTAACCTCCTTCTCCCTTAACTATATTCCCTTTTCTTCCTCACTCATATATAACCTCTAACTACACATCTATCCACTCTATAACTCATGTAACCTCCTCCTCCCTTACCTATAGTCCCTTGTCTTCCTCACTCAGATATAACCTCTAACTACACTTCTATCCACTCTATAACTCCTGTAACCTCATCCTCCCTTACCTATATCCCCTTGTCTTCCTCACTCAGATATAACCTCTAACTACACTTCTATCCACTCTATAACTCCTGTAACCTCATCCTCCCTTACCTATATCCCCTTGTCTTCCTCACTCAGATATAACCTCTAACTACACTTCTATCCACTCTATAACTCCTGTAACCTCATCCTCCCTTACCTATACCCCTTGTCTTCCTCACTCAGATATAACCTCTAACTACACTTCTATCCACTCTATAACTCCTGTAACCTCATCCTCCCTTACCTATATCCCCTTGTCTTCCTCACTCAGATATAACCTCTAACTACACTTCTATCCACTCTATAAATCCTGTAACCTTCTCCTCCCTTACCTATATCCCCTTGTCTTCCTCACATAGATATAACCTCTAACCACACTTGTATCCACTCTATAACTCCTGTAACCTCCTTCCCCCTTGCCTATATCCCCTTGTCTTCCTCACTCTGATATAACCTCTAACTACACTTCTATCCACACTATACCTCCTGTAACTTCCTTCTCCCTTACCTATATCCCCTTGTCTTCCTCACTGAGATATAACATCTTACTACACTTCTGTCCACTCTATAACTCTGTAACCTCCTACTCCCTTACCTATATTCCCTTTTCTTCCTCACTCAGATATAACCTCTAACTACACTTCTAGCCACTCTATAAGTCCTGTAACCTCCTTCTCCCTTACCTATATCCCCTCATCTTCCTTGCAGTTGTAAACTGCATTCTGTCAGATGACATACTAAATGTACTGTAAAGGCTCAAAAAAAATCTAAGACATGCTGTACTGTATTTGTACTTTATTTATGTGTTAATCTCATCTCTCATGTATATATTTTTATTGATTAATCTCCTATGTATATAAATTGCTTTTCTGATCTCTGCTAGACTGTAAGTAGATATATATAAGGTGTATAGTAAACCTTTTCTTTGTTGTACTAGCCATATTAGTAAAACTGTACTTTGCTGGAGCCTTTCTCCTCGGGCCTCCGCTGAAAATGGACACTGTTGTCCAGTTGGACCATCCTGGTAAACAAATGTTAAATAAATAAATAAATAACACAATTTCCATCACCATAATACATAAATGACCTCTTTTTAAATATTAAAGCTACCACTACAGAGGAATTCTGTGTATATAGATATAAAAATAAGAATAAAAACATAGGCCCTGCCACAATAAAACTAGTAAGACTGAAACTGAATGTGGATTTTAAATAGACGGTGAAAACTAAAATAGGTGTCATCACATAAAACTGCATCAGACCAAATGCCTTTTCATACCCAACATTCATATATCTATAAGGCAGCTTTTAAATGCAGCATACAGCCAATAGAAACCATGCCATTGAGGCCATGGTCATTGGCAGAATTGAGTATCAACTGCCATCTAAGTTCTTTTAATCCTAAAACATTTTTCCATGGTTCTTCTCTATCCTGAAGTACTACACATTCTATGATGCAGAATTTAAATCCATGGGTGTCATTGACCTTTATATGCTTGTGAAGAACATTTTGCTCATCACATCTACCAATATCATACAAGTGCTAGTAAATTCTGGTCCACATGGATTTGTTGGTTTTCCTTGTATAAAAACTTGGGCATTACAAGCACTGTGCCACATATACCACTGCCTTATTTGCACAGTGAATCTTATACTTTAAGGTACGTCACTATAACCTGTTATGTGAAATAAGGAGTCCTCAAAAATGTTTTTACACTAGTTACAGTGTCCACCTACCCTAATTTACCCAGTCCTATCCCCTTGATCTATTACTTCAATAAAAGAATTAAAGCAAAGGTCCTTTTTGTATATAAATCTAGGGACGGCTGTAAAGTCTTGAAAGGGTTCACATAACCTTGTAAAAATAGACCAATTTTTAGTAATAATAGTTTTAACCAGTGGAAAGTCAAAGTTGCAGGTAAGTACCATTGCTGTATTGAAGCCTGGGTCCATGTTCAATTTTTATTGTTATTATTGTGCATCGCCTCTACATTTACTTTCTCTATTAAAGGGCTAAAAATCTTTTGTTTACATTTCCAAATAACTTCATGGTCGATGGTCTTACCAAAACCCCATGGATAACCTCAAACCTGAAACATATGTTTGATGATAGTACTTTCTTCTTAAAAAAAAAAAAAAAAAAAAACTTTTGTGAGATCATAGGGAAAGTCTAACCATTTGTCCCTTTGCAAGGGCCCTCTTTTAGTGCAAGGGATGCCAACTTGTAAAATAAATAAAGAGTTGGAATATGTTTGGCTTCCTATAAATATTGGACTCAAGGCACTGGGCTTCTGGGTTCTTAAATATTGTTAAGTCCAGGTAGTCTATGTGTTCCTTAGAATAATTCATGGAATACTGAAGAAAACCAGGGGTGCTGTTTATATATTCAAAAAATTCCAACAACAACTCTGAACTCCCTGTCCAAAAATATAACTATATTGTCTAGAAAACAACCATAAAGGGCCTAATAGTCACTAAATCTAGAAGGAAAAATGTACCCATGTTTCCATTCAGCCATGATAAAATGTGCAAAGACAGGAGTACAGGCAGCTACCATTGTCACCCCCATGCATTTCCTGAACAGTTGTCCTTTAAAAAATATAAAATTGTTTTCAAGGACCAGTTGTATTAAGTCTCTCAGTGTTCTGATCTTGTTGTGTTCTGACTGGCTTTTACTACAAAGGATCTCATAAAACCAATCAAAACCCAATTCATGAAGGCTTACAGAAAAAAATATTTGACATCAATGGTAACAAAGATAATGTTGTCACTGTAGAAATGTTTAGAAATCCTTGACAAAACCCCCATGAGTCTTTGTACAAATGAGTAATATTCATAATCACCCACTTGAGCTGTTGGTCAATGTATCTATTAATAGTAAATGTCTTTAAAAAATTTAGCATCCACTATAGGGTGCAAAGGTGGATCAACTATGTTCTTGTGCACCTTTAGGATTCCCAAAATTGTTGGTGTTCTTGGACCACTGACTTTTAAAAATTCAAAGTTACTGTAAGTAATACAGTCTTGGGTAATTAGATAATTTACTGCAACATTAGTCTTGTGATATGCTATATTTCTTTGGTTTAATGATACCTCTTTATAGATGTCAGCATAAAGCATATTTAACATTTTATTTTCATAGTCATTGGTGCTCTTAATGACTAATTGCCTGCCTTTGTTGGGTTTCAAAGTCTAACCAATCTTGTCCGAATTTTACCTTTCAGGAAATTCTTTACTTCACTGGTCAAAATAATTGGTACCATTTGCTACACTTACCTAAAACTTGTCTAATATCAGCTTCACAGATTATTTTCAAACAGGTTTTCAAACAAGTGCTGGGCCTAGTACATCTATCGGTATTTCTGCGGTCAGTAATTTTTTTTGAGAAAAATTCTGACATAGATTAAATGTGAGAGTGAAAAGTTTCAAATCAAACAAAACATCGTCCATCTGCCCTCTTCTTCCAGGAATAAAAGGAATGCTTTTTTCAAACAAATTGGACCAAGTTTTATCAATACTAATTTCACTGTAATTATGAATTTTAAAATCACATCTATTGTTGTGCACAATGATATGAGACATCTCTAGTTCCTTTGAAAATCCCCCTCTATCACCACCCCAGTGACAGTGTTATATGTGGCACAGTGCTTGAAATGCCCAGTTTTTTATATAGGGAACACCAACAAATCTCTGAAGACCAGAATTTACCAGCACTTATATGATATTGGTAGATGTGATGAGCGAAATGTTCTTTACAAGCAAATAAAAGTCAACGATACCCATAGATTTAAAATTCTACTTCATAGATAGTGTAGTACTTGATGGTAGAGAAGGACCATGTTGGGTATGGGAAGGTATCTGGGCCAGTGCATTTTTATGTGACAACACCTTTTTTTATTTTTCACTGTCTATTTAAAATCCACATTGAATTTCAGTACTACCGTTTTTCCTGTGGCAATTTTTT